>NC_052623.1:221152919-221519585 GCF_016161935.1 Mauremys reevesii
CAGTGAAGCCAGGAAACTTTGCAGCCTGGAAATACCCTGGTGAGAAGAGAATGAGACATAGATCTCCACCAAAAAAGGCAACAGCTGAGGAGCTGGAAGCCCGGCAGCAGGTGCCCTTCTTGGACCACTGAGGGAGAAATACAAATCCTGTTGCCTTGAACTGTGGCAATGGCATCACATGGAACTACACAGATTACAAAATATTTCAAAGGATCTTAGAAAGGAACTGAAGAAGTGGAAAGTTGAAGTGATCTTTTCAGAGATCCTACCAGAATGAGAGAAGGCAGTAGGCAGAAAATACTGGAGGTGAACGGTTGGCTGCACAACTGGTGTACGCTGAAGATTTTAGTTTTGTGGAACTTTGGGTCACATTCCAGAGGAGGATGGGATTGTATCAGTGGATGGCTGCATCACAGATGTAGGGGGGGTTAGTTTTGGCTGGAGACTAGAGGGAACAGCCAGAAGTGCAATTACATTGATAATTCAAGCGGAAAGTATGCAGAGTGCAAAAGGAGTAGAAACTCAAACCAAAGAGAACCAAACCCTGTGGAACCCCATAGAAACATCCTTGTTCAGAGGTGATTCCTCATTGACAGCTACCTTTTTAGAAATGTCAGTTAGTTTGGGATTAATCCATGTAGTGTGTGCTTCATTGACATTATATAGTGCTAGTTTTTTTTGATCCCGATGTTATGGGGTAGTAAATCAAACACATTAAAAAAGCCTCACCCAGATTCTCAAAAGGAGTTAGACATCTCAATTCCCTTGAGGCTTGGGGCTTAAGTGCCTAAATCACTTAGGTGCTTTTGAAAAATTTACCTACAGTGTTTAAATACATGATTACCTATTATTTATTATGCATGTCTACAACCTCACTGAATGTGCAGGGTGGACATAATTTGTGGCAGAGGATTCTGAGAATAGAGAGGATTTTCTCTTCTGAGTTAGGGACTCTGCATTGGGACTCGGGAGAGCTTAATGTTAGTCCTAAATCTACCCCAGATTGCCTACATGATGTTGGGTAAAATGTCAAAATGCATATGCACAATGGGGCCAAGTTTGTACAGGCAACCATAATTGGGGCCTTTCCTAATGCTTGAGTGCTTGACTTTGTAATCTTAATTTTTTTTAGCATGGTTCATTTTATATTAATATGTATACAAGACTTTTTGTAGTCCATGATTCTGTGACTGTTTCATATACGCTGGAATCCACACCTTGCCTTCCCCTTACTGCTGAACTGTGCTCCAGAATGAAAGCTTTCATTTAAAAGAATGCTTCTAGCTCTGTGGGTTGTGCAGATGATCTTCAAACTGTGAAATGAATGCATCCAGTTCAATATGATATTCCTGAGGTAGCAGACCACATTCAGCAATAGCTTTAAGATGTGTTAACTGCCCATTCATCTCAATAGGCTGTTGACTCTAAATCCTAATGTGACAGTTGTGGGTTGTTGAAAATTTTTCATCAGATCTTTTTTCCAATAGGAAAATTGGTAGTTGGTGAAATATATTTTATTGACGTTCCAGCTTTCCTTAAAAAGTTTTGATTTTTATCAGCAAACCTAACATCCCAAATCCAAATATGTTTAGCTAAAAACCAAGAATTTTTCACTTTTTGTCTGGTTTGCTTCTGAGACAAAGATACTTAAATAGTGAATAAAGCATTTAAATATTCTAAACATCAGACTTTGGTGATACCATGATATGCTTCATTATTGTCATCTTAATCCATCAAGATGAAAAATCATTTGTGCTGGAGCCGTGCACCTTTAACATGAGAACTTTCTTCGCGATTTCAGCTAGTATATTGCAGAGTGAATCATTGGCTCTCAACTTGCACTCACCCTCTAACAGATGAGTCAGACTATTTATTTCTCTCTCCATACCATCATGCTAAGATTTTTTGTGCAGAACAAGGTTAATAAGAATATAAGAATGAACATATTCAGACAGTGGTCCATCTAGCCCAGTATCCTGTCTTCTGACAGTGGCCATTGCCAGATGCTTACAAGGGAATGAACAGGGAAATTATCAAGTTATTGATACAACTCTTAACATTCTATTCCACCACTCCAGCTCATGGACCTCAAGACATCTGCACAAGTATCATCACTTGCTGGGACTTTGATCATTACTGTACATTAAAGGATTACCTGTCTAATTCAGGAAAGGAGTGACAAATTTATATATTTCAAAAGATCTCATATTCAACTATAGCTTTTGTATTTTTATTTGTTTTGTAACATTTAGTACAAGTGTCAAATCAGATATTTGCAATCCATTATTTAGTATTTTACACTGTAGCATAAGGTTCTACATTTGTAACTGTGTCTGCTTTTCATCATTATGTCTAACAAGATAATCACTAATGAGAGAAGGCAGAAGATGGGATTAAACTTGATATTAGTAAAAACAACGAGGAGTCTGGTGGCATCTTAAAGACTAGGGATATGTCTTCACTACCGGCCGGATTGTATTTGGTTAGGTGCTGTAGGATTCAGGCACCTTCTTATAGAATCATAGGACTGGAAGGGACCTCAAAAGGTCATCTAGTCCAGTCCCCTGCACTTATGGCAGGACTAAATATTATCTAGACCAGTGGTCCTCAACCTTTTCGTCTGGCGGGCGCCAGACGAAGGACCACTGCGGCGGTGCAGCACCGGCTGAAATGCCGCCGAATTTTGGTGGCATTTCGGCGGCAACGCCTCTCGATGACGCCACTTGCCATCGGCAAGTGGCATCATCAAGAGGCGTCACCGCAGAAATTCAGGAGCAACGCCTCTCGATGACATCACTTGTTGGCGACAAGCGTCCTCATAGAGAGGCGTCCCCACTGAAATGCCACTGAAATTCGGCGGCATTTCGGCGAGTGCTCTCCCGAGGGCCAGGACGTGGGCTCATTAAAATGCCCCCGCGGGCATCATGGCTAGACCATCCCTGACAGATGTTTGTCTAATATGCTCTTAAAAACCTCCAATGATGGAGATTCCAGAACCTCCCAAGGCAATTTATTCCAGTGCTTAACCACCATGACAGTTAGAAAGTTTTTCCTAATGACCAAATTAAACCTCCCTTGCTGCAATTTAAGCCCTTTGCTTCTTGTCCTATCCTCACAGGTTAAGAAGAACAATTCTTCTCCCTCCTCCTTGTAACAACCTTTTGTGTACTTGAAACTATCATGTCCCCTCTCAGTCTTATCTTTTCCAGACTAAACAAACCCAGTTTTTTTCAATCTTTCCTCATATGTCATGTTTTCTAGAATTTTAATCATTTTTGTTGCTCTTCTCTGGACTTTCTCCAATTTGTCCACATCTTTCCTGAAATGTGAAGCCCACAACTGGACACAATACTCCAGTTGAGGCCTAATCAGTGCAGAGTAGAGTCGAAGAATTACCTCTCATGTCTACACTCCTGCTATTGCTAATACATCCCAGAATTATGTTCGCTTTATTTGCAACAGTGTTACACTGTTGACTGATATTTAGCTTGTGGTCCACTATGACGCCCAAACCCCTTTCTGAGGTACTTCCTAGGCAGTCATTTCCCATCTTGTATGTTTAGTGGATTCACATGAAAAGTTTCTTCCATTTTTAAATATACAACTGGTTTGAGCAACCATATTTCCAAATGGAAGACTCTTTTTAAGTGTGGCCACTGTACTTAACATAGAATCATACAATATTAGGGTTGGAAGAAATCTCAGGAGGTCATCTAGTCCAGTCCCCTGCTCAAAGCAGGACCAGCACCAACTAAATCATCCCAGCCAAGCCTTTGTCAAGCCGGGCCTTAAAAACCTCCAAGGATGGAGATTCCACCACCTCCCTAGGTAACCCATTCCAGTGCTTCACCATCATCCCAATAAAACAGTGTTTCTTGATATCCAACCTAGACCTCCCCTACTGCAACTTGAGACCATTGCTTCTTGTTCTGTCATCTGCCACCACTGAAAAAAGCCTAGCCCATCCTCTTTGGAACCCTCCTTCTGGTAGTTGAAGGCTGTTATCAAATCCCCCCTCACTCTGCTCTTCTGCAGATTAAATAAGCCCAGTTCCCTCAATCTCTCCTCATAAGTCATGTGCCCAGCCCCCTAATGATTTTTGTTGCCCTCCGCTGGACTCTCTCCAATTTCTCTACATCCCTTCTGTAGTGGGGGGACCAAAACTGAATGCTATACTCCAGGTGTGGCCTCATCAGTGCTGAATAAAGGGGAATAATAACTTCCCTCAATCTGCTGACAATGTTCCTACTAATACAGTCCAATATGGCAACAAGGGCAACAAGGGGACACAGCAGACTTATATCCAGCTTCTCATCCACTGTAATCCCCAGTCCTTTTCTGCAGAACTTCTGCTTAGCCAGTTAGTTCCCAGCCTGTAGCGTTGCATGGGATTCTTCCTTCCTAAGTGCAGGACTCTTCACTTGACCTTGTGGAACCTCATCAAATTTCTTTTGCACTTGTGATCTGGAAGCGAGTGTAAGCAACATGTTAATAAAATTTGAAATGATTCTTAATAGTTCTGAATCCTAGCAAAGTGAGGGAAATAATTCAAAAGGACAAAGAGATGTTAGCAATATGCATGGGCAATAACCAAATGAAATGTAGACAAATGTATCATCCTTATGCAACATGCCCATAGCTCAGATCAGCTGCATTCAATCTGTTAATGGTACTTAGTTATAATCTCCTGGGGATGCTAGGCAGGCCAATTTCAGTAGAGAGTCCTCAACTCTAAGTTGCTAACCTTGTTGTTCTGCTAGAGCCTGAGTTTATTGACCATTGGGGCATGGTGCAGAGCTAATTTTGTTACTCATGTTTTAGCTTGAGGGGAGTCTTCTACAAGAAAGGGCCTGAGACAGTGTTTCTCTCTATTGCACCACTGTGAGGAATAAAGCTGTCTCAAAATGGGGAAACTTTTGCTTAAACTTTCATAATACATTTGTTATTTTTGGGGAGAAAAAGGTGAAAATTTACAGCCACATCTGTATTTTTTTTTAACCCACTGCTTTAACAAGTACATTTTACTGAAAAAAATGGTCTCTGTTTTTCATAGAAAAATCAAACATTTCAATAGTTGACTAACTCTAGATATTAGTTGAGAAAGGAATTGTCTATTGGTAATGCCAGCTGCGAGGATATTTTTATGTTTTTGTCTTTATTGGGTTTGCAGTGTAACCAATTAGAACTTAATAAAAAATTCTGATGATGATGATTGATGATGAAGGACAAAAAAATTCAGATCAACCATTCTTAGTTGTATCAGCACTATAGTGCAAACAGGGCTAAAGCACAATAAGAATTTATTTTATCCAGTAAGGTTAAATATTAAGACTATGAATATAAATTGCAATCATATATGCTATGCAGGAAGTAGCCATATTTCCAGTGTCATTTTTCATAGTTCAATTATACTTTACATGTCTGGAGAATCTTCTCTCTGTAGTAGAAATTGTGTTTTGTTTTGTTTTGCTTTTTGTTTGAAGCTTTCCTTAAAATTAGAAAATCTTTCTAAGGTTGGCTTTCATACAATTTATTCCTTTAAGGTTATTTGTTCTTCTTTTTGCTTAGTTTCACATATAAATATAATCTTAATACCAAATTAGCTAGCTCTCAGACTCATGACTTTAATTCAACCTGTTATGCCATAAAACAAGTCATATTCTCCTTTCCTTGTCATACTAAATTCATATATCTGGCATGTCAGTTATTTATCGTCTCCCTTCATCCATCTTGCTCCATGAAAACACAATATAAACCTCCTATTCTGTGAACCGCCAATAAGAAGCAAGCAGATGGTTGTGAGGGGTTCAGTCACAGACACCCCCTTGGCACTGTCACCTGATGTGCTGAGACTACCTCTGAGCCCATTTTCTCTGCCAGTTTGGGACTCCAGAACCCTGTCTTGTTGAGCCAGACACTCAAGCCTGCTGCAACACAGATCCAGGGTCTGAACCATTGCCCCAAAGCTGCAGACTTAACTGAAAACAGCTCAGCAAGTACTCCTATCTCCAGCACCCAGACACCCAGCTCCCAATGGGATCCAAACCCCAAATAAATCCATTTTACTTGTATAAAGCTTATACAGGGTAAAGTCATAAATTGTCTGCCCTCTACAACACTGATAGAGAGATATGCACAGATGTTTGCTCCCCCAGGTATTAATCACTTACTCTGAGTTAATTAATAAACAAAAGTGAATTTATTAAATATAAAAAGTAGGCTTTAAGTGGTTCCAAGTAATTACAGACAGAATAAAGTAAGTTACCAAGCAAAATAAAACAAAACACACAAGTCTAAGCCTAATACATTAAGAGACTGATTACATGTAAATCTCACCCTTAGAGATGGTCCAATAAGCTTCTTTCACAGACTAGACGCCTTCCTAGTCTGGGCCCAATCCTTTCCCCTGGTACAGTCCTTGTTCCAGCTCAGGTGGTAACTAGAGGATTTCTCATGACTGGAATCTCTTTGTTCTGTTCCGCCCCCTTATATATTTTAGGCACAAGGCGGAAATCCTTTGTCCCTCTCTGGGTTCCCACCCCTCCTTCTCAATGGAAAAGCACCAGGTTAAAGATGGATTCCAGTTCAGGTGACATGATCACATGTCACTGTAAGACTTTATTACCCACTTGCCAGAACACAGGTATACAGAAAGACTTACAAGTAAACAGAGCCATTTACAACCAATTGTCCTGATTAATGGGAGCCATCAAAATTCCATGCTACCATTAACTGCCAACACGTTGCATAATTACAATAGGACCCCAGAGTTATATTTCATATTCATAGTTTCAGATAAAAGAATTATATTCATACAAATAGAATGATCACACTTAGTAGATTATAAGCTTTGTAATGATACCTCACAAGATACCTTTTGCATAAAGCATATTCCAGTTATGTCATATTTACATTCATAAGCATATTTCTATAAAGCATTATGGAGTGCAGCATCACTGAGGAGTTGTAATAGATGTTTATAAAACAATGAATGGGACAGAGGAAGCGATTCTGCAGTTCCTAATTACCCTTTCCTTGGAAACAAAAAAAAATGGGGTTCACAGTGAAATTTAAAATGCAATACATTGTAAATGGATAAAATAAAATATTCCATGACATGACATAAAATTAACCTGTGGAACTCAGAACTCCATGATATTCTTTGGTAATCCACTGCTGAGAAGTAACCCCTCTAGCTCACTGAGATTAAAATAAGAATTAGACATTTATGGGCTAATTCTCCTCGCATTTACACTGACCTCAGTGGAGTTATACCTGATTTACATCTGAGTAAGGCCCTTTCAACAATGAACTGCATCTTCAGTGAAATTAGAGTTTAAATTTCCATGATCATCCATCTCCATTTTTCAGGACATCAATTTATTAACAGCTGGGCTGGTACAAGGCAGTGTCAGGGAGAAATTTCTCCATGGGATAGTAGTTCATAATAAAGTACAAAGTGAGTGATGTAAGACACAGTTGTAGGTATTAAACAGTTTTATTTCAGCCCAATGGAGGGATTAATTTACAATAAACACCCCTTGAGTCCAAGACAGAGTAGGTGCAGCCTCTTGTACTGTGTGCCTTTTAGTGTAAGGCCCTCTAGGCAGAGTGTTTCTTAGGCAGGGATCCAGGCAGAGCATGCTCCTCTCTAGACAGAGGGGGTCTTTCCCATACTCCAAACATGTCCCTTTAAAAGGCTTAACTCTCTAAAGAGTCCCAGCTCATACCCTTCCATCCAGGACGGACAGCTCATGCACTTAATTTAGGGCAGAGCAGACACTTTTTCTTCCCTACAAGAAGTTCAGTAACTCCTGGAGCTATGATATTATATAGATGTGTAATCATGAGTTTATCTTTTCGCTGTTTATAGCTAAGTACAAGCAGTAGGAATGGTGTATTTAAAGATTTACAAGTGACACAGTCCAGGTGACATGTATTTCTCTGTTAATAATTTTGTGATTTACTCCTCCTTGGGGTAAAATGCATTAGATATAGAGCAGAGATGGGTCCAATCTAAAATTCATCTCATCATGCTCCCTATGATAAAAGAACAAAGTTACTGCTTCACTCCATGTCACGTTTAAGCTATGTCTGCGCCACAAGGTAGGTGTATGATTCCCCTGCTTGTGTACACATACTCGCAATGGCATTCATCAACCTAGCACAAGAGTAAATAGCAGTGTAGCTGCAATAGCAAGGATAGCTGCAGTGTAGGGATGGCTTAGCTGTGCCGAGTACATACCCACTGGTATGTACTCGTACTGGTATTTCAGGTGGCTGTGTACTTGGCACGGCATAGCCATGCCTCTGCAGCCACTCTCCATGCTACCATGGCTACACTCACACCCCAGCTCATAGTGTAGACATAGACTTAGGCACCACAACCCTGAAACTGTCCATTGATCTGCCTCAGAGGCTGACCCTCTTCTCTCTGTTTCCATTCTCCTTGACTCTGTTTGTTATATCCTTGGGGGCAGCTGGTTTAGGAAGGAATCACTTGAGGCCAGAGAGCAGACAGCTAACAAAACTACCATTTTATTTACAGACACAGAGCTCAACCAACCAGCCGAAACAGGCTGAGCTATCCCCTAATAATCTAACTCAGTTGCCATAGCAACAAAAACCATGACAACCAAATACAAAACATATTCCTCCCCCCCTAAAGAACATCCCCTAAATAAAACACACACTAGACTAGAGAAGGAGGGTAGACTGCCTCCATTCCCGGCTAAACCCTGGGGATTATTTTGCCCCATAACTGTGGGTTCGCCCTAGCTAAAGATCCAGCCGATGAGGAGGCCTTCTGTCTCTAGGTGGATTACGGCAAACTTCTGGTGTTGTTGCACCCGAAAGTACCATGGGCTCAGGGTCCGCAGCACGAACAGGTGAGGAGGTGGTATCAACTCGTGCTGGTCAAAGGGGTATCTCAGCCGCCGGCAGTAAAGGAGGAGAACAGTCAGGAATAGGTGATTCGTGATTCGGTGTCTCACCGGAAGAGGTGAAGTCAGACCCCTCAACTGCAGATGTGTCCTGAGGACTGGCATGACCTGGCAACAGCTGATCTACATGTCGTCGCCAGGTAAGATTCTCTGCAGTCCGGACTGTGTAGGAAACAGGTCCTGTTTGAGTGATGATTGTGGCAGGGACCCATTTAGCTCTGGAAGTATAATTCCAAGCCAAAACTGGCTGTCCCAGGCTAAAGGTTCGCTCTTTTGCTCTGGGTGCCTGTCTGATGACTTGATATTGCTGCTGATGTTGCACAATTTGTCGGGGTTCAGAAGGTTTCAGCAGATCAAAGCAAGTGCGCAGCTGTCGTCCCATCATTAGAAAGGCCGGGGATGCCTGGGTCGTAGCATGAGGTGTGTTTCTGTAGGAAAGTAAGAAGGTATCCAGATGCTTTTGAATGGAGTGTTGTCCCCTTGCTGATGTCAAAGCGTTTTTCATTGTCTGCACAAATCTTTCAGCTAATCCGTTGGTGGATAGATGATATGGTGCTGACGTGATGTGGTGTATCCCGTTTGCCTTCATAAAATTTTGAAATTCCTGAGAGACGAACTGCGGTCCGTTGTCGCTCACAAGTTGTTCTGGCAGACCAAAACGACTAAAGAGTCCTCGTAGTTTTGGGATAGTACTCTCTGCAGTAATGGACTGCATTATAGAGACTTCTGGCCATTTAGAATGGGCATCTACTGCCACCAAGAACATGCTTCCTTAAGGGGCCAGCAAAGTCAACGTGAATACGTTGCCACGGGTTTTCAGGCCAGTCCCATGGGTGTAGAGGTGCCCACTGGGGTGCATTCCTCACACCCTGACATGACATACAAGCTTTTGCCTTCTCTTCAATAGCACTGTCCAATCCAGGCCACCAAAAATAACCGTGCTTCTAATTTCCTTCATGCGCACTATTCCACAGTGACCGGAATGTAGCTGTTCTAACATTTGTGATCTCAATGGTGGTGGAATAATGACACGTCTCCCCCACAACAAACAACCAGATTGGACCGATAACTCCGTCCTCCTGGACATGTAGGTAACAAGGTCGGGTGAGACTGGAGAGGTTTGTCGAGATTTTCCATGCATCACCAGGTCCATAACTTGGGACAATACTGGGTCAACGCGAGTTGCCTTCTTTATCTGAGTAGCAGTGATGGTTGTATTCTCTACCTGTTCAAAGTAGAAGATTTCCTTTTGGGCACTATCTTGATGTTTGACTGATAAAGGCAATCTTGAGAGGCCATCTGCATTGCCGTGCAGAGTGGATTTCCGATATTTGATTTCATATGTGTGTGCTGAGAGTAACAATGCCCAACGTTGCATACGACTAGCAGCTAATGGGGGAATGCCTGTTTAGGGTCCAAAAATTGACGTCAGAGGTCGATGGTCTGTGAGAAGAATAAACTTTCGCCCAAACAGGTACTGATGAAACTTCCGAATTCCAAAAACAATTCCTAATGCCTCACGTTCGATTTGGGCGTAGTTAGTTTCTGGTTTGCTTAGAGTGAGTGAAGCAAAAGCAATAGGTCTCTCTTCTCCCGAAGGCATAATGTGTGACACGACTGCTCCCACTCCATAAGGGGAGGCATCGCAGGCCAATTGCAGGAGTAAGGATGGATCAAAGTGCGTTAGAACTTTAGAATTTAACAATGCATCCTTAGCTTTGTTAAATGCAACATCACAGGCTTCAGTCCACTTCCAGGCCTTGTTCTGCCCAAAATGCTCATGAAGTGTTTTTAGCAGTGTGGCTAACTGAGATGAACTTTCCATAATAGTTCAGCAGTCCTAGAAACGAGTGCAGCTGGCTTACATTTCGAGGTGGGGGAGCCTCCACAATAGCCTTAACTTTTGCAGGGGCCTTATGAAGACCTGCAGCATCAATGATGTGTCCCAAATATTCAACAGAGGGCTGGAAGAATTCACACTTGTCTTTGCGAACTCGTAGGCCATACTCTTCCAGTCTTTGTAGGGTAGCCTCTAAATTCTTTAAGTGATCCTCTTCATTCCTTCCAGTGACCAGGATATCATCCAGATAGCACTGAACTCCTGACAAGCCACACAAGATCTGGTCCATAGCCCCCTGGAACAGGGCAGGAGCAGATGTTATTCCGAAGGGTAGGCGACAGTATCGATAAAGCCCCTTATGAGTCACAATAGTCAACAGCTCTTGGGACTTTTCATCGACATGCATCTGTAAATATGCTTGACTCAGATCAATCTTACTGAACTTTTGTCCCCCAGCCAGGCCTGCGAAGAGGTCATCGATGCGGGGAAGCGGGTATTGCTCTGCACACAACACAGGGTTGACAGTAACTTTAAAATCACCGCAAATCCGGAGAAAGCCATCTTTCTTCACTATTGGAACAATAGGAGTGGCCCATGAGCTATGGGTAACTGGTATTAGGACTCCATTGGTGACCAGGCACTCCAGGTCTGCTTCAACTTTTGGCCTGATGGCATATGGCACAGTTCGGACTTTTAGATATTTTGGTGGACTGTCAGGTTTAATGTTCAATGTCACAGTGATTCCCTTCATACTTCCCAAATCATCCCCAAAAACAGCAGCATGTTTCCTTAGAATAGGGGTTAGACTGGTTTCTTCTTTAATCATCCAGTGCACTTCTGCCCAGTTCAGTTGAATCTTCCCAAGCCAAGACCTACCCATTAAGGCTGGGTAGTTACCTCTCACCACAAACAGTGGCAATTTAGCAGCCTGTCCATTGAGCTCCACCTTAACATCAATAGTGCCCAACATGGGCACAGCTTCTCCCGTATACATCTTCAGAACAGTTTTTGTTGCCTTAAGTGGAAGATGCTGTAGCTTTTCTTTATACACAGTCTCGGAGACCAGCGAGACGGCTGCACCGGTGTCCAGTTCCATGCGTATAGGTTTGCCATCCAACAACGGGGTTACCCAGTATTCATGTGAGCCCACTGCCAAAGACAAAACATGCAGTGGCACTTCCTCTTGCGATGAGGTGTCACCTTGATCATCCTGGGTCTGCTCTAGGGTATGCAGGGTTCCTCTTTTTGTCGGCCAGACCACAGGCCTCTTTTTCTTTTGTTTACAGGCACACTCAATGTGTCCCTTTTTGCCACAGTGTCGACACACCAGGTCTTTACACCAGCATTCTGATGCCTGGTGACCCAGCTTACCACAGCGGTAACATTCTTGACTCTGCACAGTTTTGTGGGTTGGTTCTTGTGACACTTTTTGCACCCTAGGGGATGCACCGATGTATTGCGCCTCCCTTGTAGCCAGTTCCATGGAGACAGCAATATCAACAGCCTTCTGTAATGTAAGCTGAGCCTCTGTCAGTAGGCGCTTCCGTATAGTTTCACTGTAGAGGCCACACACTAACCTGTCACGCAGGGCATCATTTAACATCTCTTTAAATTCACAGTGTTCTGCTAGCTTTTTTAAAATTGCTACAAATTGTACAACTGTTTCATCTTCCTTTTGGTCTCTTTTGTGGAACCTATATCTTTCAGCAATTACCAGTTGTTTGGGGGGAAAATGGGACTGCAGGATTTCCACCATGTCACTGTAAGATTTAGTCTCAGGCTTAACAGGGTTTAGTAAGCTGTGTAGCAGGGAGAAGGTTTTAGCCCCTACAACACTTAAGAATATTGGCACCTTCTTCGCTTCTGTAATGTCATTTGCAATACCTAAAAGCTCAAAACGCTCAGTATACACATGCCATTGCTCTATATTCTCATCAAAAGGTTCCAGTGGCCTGGTCAGAGTAGCCATGATTTTTAGTTTCACTTTCACAGTCAATGCAAACAAGCAGGTTTTTTTGTTTGTTTGTTCCTTACGTTAACTTCTCTTCCTTCTATTACTGGAGCAGCACCGGGATCCCATCCATCATCGACACTTGTTATATCCTTGGGGGCAGCCAGTTTAGGAAGGAATCACTTGAGGCCAGAGAGCAGACAGCTAACAAAACTACCATTTTATTTACAGACACAGAGCTCAACCAACCGGCCGAAACAGGCTGAGCTATCCCCTAATAATCTAACTCAGTTGCCATAGCAACAAAAACCATGACAACCAAATACACAACACTGGTGTCACATGATCTGGGCAGAGAAGAGACTGAAAATGATGATGGAGTTGGTGTTGGCCCTACTGGTGCGGTGATGTTTTGCTGGGGCTCTGGGCACACCTGTTGGTGACACTGAAGCAGCAAGTGCCGAGCCTGGTGATCAGACAGTCAGAGAAGTTAGAAATGAGACAATCTTGGATCATCAGCCTATATCCCGGGGGCAATGCAGGATGTTTCCCTGTAGCACTTTCCTAGTGCTGTCCTGTCACTTTAAATATCCAAAAGTCTGGGGCTTCAAGTACTTCCCTAGTGGAGACTCTTCCAAGAGATTGAGAACCTAGGAGCATGTAGTGGGGTGACCACTTGCTCCAGCCTGGAAAGAGTTAGAAAAGCCCTGCAGAGGGCTGGGACTGGGCAAGGTAAAACCCTGGCTGATTGGGGGAAGTGGCTGCAGCTGGGCCCATGCCCCAAACTGAGCAACAGGGCCTTATAAGAAGACCAGGGAAGCCAGGAGCAGAAGTCTTCCTCTGCCTGTAGAGGGAGATGGGCCTGGCTGCAGGGAGTTAGAGACAAAGTACCTGAGGGGATCAGGGCTGGGGAAAGGTGGAGGAGTTCGGGAGCTCTAGCCTGGAAAGCTCCAGGCTGTGGCCTAGCAAAAGGCCAAGGGGTACTAGGGGTTGCAGAGGGCAGCCCAGGGGTAGGCCAAGGCAGCAGGTCTAAACCCTCCTTGCCAGTGATGAGTAGGCTGATACTGCAGTCTGCCCCAGGGCGTGGGGCTAGACGATGACTGGCAGTAGCCTTATACTGAGGCAAAGTGAAGATAGTGGGTTGGGGGTTCCCCAGGGGAGGGGAGACCCAGATTGGTGGGGTACTGCCAGGGGGCAGCACCCCAGTTAAAAGGCACCGGGGTCCAGGGAGGGACACGGGGACCAAGAGGACAGGTGGATCACCAGACTGCAGAGGGCGCTCTGGATGCTGGAATGAGCTAATTCCCTGAGAGAGCAGCAGGAGGCGTCGCAGGGGTGAGTCCGCTCCTCTACAGAGCACAAAGTGTAACACATTGTTTGGCCCAGCTACTGTGTGTGTCATAGGGTAGGTCTACACTTACCTGCTGGGTCGATGGGCGGCATTCGACTTCTTGGAGTTCGAACTATCGCGTCTAGATTAGATGCGATAGTTCGAACTCCGGACGCGCTCCTGTCGACTCCGGAACTCCACCAGAGCGAGTGGCGGTGGCGGAGTCGACGGGGGAGCCATGGACTTCATTCCCATGGCGTCTGGACAGGTGAGTAGCCCGAACTAAGGTACTTCGACTTCAGCTACGCTATTCACGTAGCTGAAGTCGCGTACCTTAGTTCGACCCCCCCCTTAGTGTAGACCAGGCCATAGATACTATTGCTTACTAACTTCAGCATTTAAAAAGCTGTAAATTAACTTTGAAGTTAACATCATGGGCCTAGTCACATCACTGTAACTCAGGATGAAAGCCCCTTTATTCTGAGCACTTTGGACTGGGGGAGATCTTCTCAAATCAGCAGCCAATGAATTTCCTGTGCGGTTTCAGATATAACATCATAGAGTAACTAAAACTTCCTCTTTTGGCTTGCATTCTCCATCTTCTGTCAGGACAGCCAGAGGGACCCATAATTACTTCTGGATATTCATATAGAGAGGACCAGATCAGACACAGAACAGAAAAGTCTATTCCAGCTCTCCTGCATCTTCCCAAACAACGAGAGGTGCCCCCCCCCCAAAAAAGTAGGTAACATTCACTTGTGTTTACTAATTCAAGAAATGAGTGAAAGTGTTTACCATGAAAGATATTATATTGATGTGTAACTTTGATTTTTATTTTTTCTTTCATTATAGTTCAGTACAAGCAGTAGGAATGTAATATTTAAAGACTGACTGGTGATATAGTCCAGGTGACATATAGTTCTATGTTTATAATTCAGTGATCTACTCCTCCTTGAAATAACATGCATTAGATATAAAGCAGAGAAAAGTCTGATCTAAAATTCTGGATTTGTATGCCATTTCTAGTTATTTTTACCATGAAAACCAAAAGCTACAAGGTCAGCATCAGACACAAAAGGTGGTAGATGGGATATAAGTAGTTGAAAGCATTTGATATAGTCTTTCAAGAAAACATATTTGAAAAAAGAGTTCATATTAACTTGGCTTGGAGTGAAATCATTTGTCCTGAAAACTGTTGAAGGCTGTTACCAAAGGGGAAAGATAAAAGGCAATAATATGAACTTGTGAAGGAGGTGACTGGTGGGGTATCACAAAGGACTTTGTTGGGTCTGGGTTTACCTAATGTATTTATTCTTAATTTGTAAAAATGAATAAGTAACACAATAATGAAATATTAAATCCCCAGATGTGGGCCCCTTGCTGAATGAGGGAGGGAACCTAGTGACAGAGGATGTGGAGAAAGCTAGTGTACTCAATGCTTTTTTTGCCTCTGTCTTCACAGACAAGGTCAGCTCCCAGACAGCTGCATTCTGCAGCACGGTATGGGGAGGAGGTGACAACTCTGTGGAGAAAGAAGTAGTTCGGGACTATTTAGAAAAGCTGGACAAGCACAAGTCCATGGGGCCGGATGCGCTGCATCCGAGGTTGCTAAAGGAGTTGGCCGATGAGATTGCAGAGCCATTGGCCATTATCTTTGAAAAATCATGGCGATCGGGGGAGGTCACAGTTTCTAACAGTGAGTGACTATGCAATAGCTTTCTGAATGAGTTGCTGAGAACACAATCACTTGATATACACCTGTAGCCCAATATGATGCTGTCCTCGGGAGCCAAAAAAATCTTACCACTTTATAGGTGAAACCACATTATATTGAACTTGCTTTGATCTGCGGGAGAGCGCAGCCCCGCCTCCCCAGAGCACTGTTTTACCATGTTATATCTGAATTTGTGTTATATTGGGTCACGTTATTTCATGGTAGAGGTATATTTAAAAATGGAAAGGATGAGTCCTGATATCACAAAACACTGAGTGACCTCAAATTCTATTAATATCAGTGGTATTCAGCAATATAAAAAAGTTTACTCAGCAAATTGTAGGAGCAAGCAGAACAGTATATATATATGTACTGGCATTATATGGATCTCTGAATAGGGACTTGGGCTGCATTGGTGAAAAGGAACGCATTATGCAAAAGAAAAAAGAATACCGACCTATAACTAATATTGCTAAAAAGGCCAAAAACTCTTGGTCTAAGTGCAATAGACAACAGGAGTTGAAATGTTTCCCTTTTTCTATATATTAGTCAGTATCTTTTAGGCTTGGTCTACACTGGGGGGGGAGGGTTCGAACTAAGGTACGCAAGTTCAGCTACGCGAATAGCGTAGCTGAACTCGAAGTACCTTAGTTCGAAGTACTTACTCATCCTCACGGCGCGGGATCGAAGTCCGCGGCTCCCCCGTCGACTCCGCCACCACCGTTCGCGGTGGTGGAGTTCCGGAGTCGACGGGAGCGCGTTTGGAGTTCGATATATCGCGTCTAGATGAGATGCGATATATCGAACTCTGAGAAGTCGATCGCTACCCGCCGACCCGGGCAGGTAGTATGAACGTACCCTTAGAGACTAAATGTGAATGAGGTCTTTTATTTGACCAACTTCTGATGGTGAGAGAGACACGTTTTCAAGCTTACACTGAGCTCTTCTGACCTGAAGAAGAGCTCTGTGCAAGTGTGCTTGTCTCTCTCACCAATGGAAGTTGGCCCAATAAAAATTATTACCTCTCCTAGCTTGTCTATCTAATATCCTTGGACCAACACGACTACAACAACACTGCATAGTATCTTTTAGAGACAGACCATGCAGGTGACGCTTTTATATGACTAATTATCATTAATTAACTTTACTGAAATACTGAATTGAGAAAAGACCTACAGAACAAGGCTATCTTGACCATTATCCCTTGCGCACATAAACACATCCCTCAGACTACTGGATTGTCTCCCCAAAGTATTTTTTTTTACATTCCATCTTAAACAGACTCATGCAATGGGGTTTCCAGCACCAATTTTTTTTTATCCAGTACCCTTTTGACTGTCTCCTTCAAGCCTCTTATAACCTGACCCTAACTCTTAATGATAGCCTCTCACTTTTTCTGCTGATGGGTAGCACTTTGGAGTGCAAAATATTAGATTTAGAATCATTATAACTATTTAATATTTGTATTACAGTAGATCTTAGAGGCAACACCCAAGCTATGAGCACCATTGTGCTAGACACTATGTGAACACATAGTGAGAGACAGTCCCAGCCCTGAAGTGTTTGCTATCTAAACCACTGTGAATAGTATTAAAGGTGGTCTAGGTTAATCCATTTGAATATCCAGTTTTCTGAGACTCAGAGGTAACCAGAATATATTGTGATTATAAAGTTAAACAGAGGGCAAATAATAGAAAAAGATGATAGGATGCATGTACTGAACTCAGTATGCCATTTAATCCTGCATTTCTTTTCCTCTTACTACAGACTGTTGTAATGGAGTAAATTATAACCAATCATTGCAATATCTTATTATTTTTTACCTGATATTTCTAGATCCATTCGTTTTTCATCAAATGCCATCATCCATCGTAGGCCACTAAAGGAAAGTCTACAGTTTCCACACTCACCATCCTCTAGAAATGAGCGAGCAGGAAGTGACTTACACAGAAGTGAAATGTCACACGTCTGAGCAGCAGAGGAGCCAAAGACCCAGGAACTCTGAGAGCAAAGGTATTGTATGTTAACTAGCTGGTAACATATTTTCTGTTTTACTGTCTATGGTCAAACATCTACCCTTATCTCTGGAACTGACACAGGATTTTTGGAATAGTAAAGTTAGAATGCTCATTTGGTATGTTGCCCAATGCCATGCTACTAAGACCATAATAGCATCTACAACCAATCAGGTTGATGGTCATTGGGATTTGAGAAAAAGACTCACAGCTCTGGCAGTCATGAACAGTACTCAGGAGCACAAGAACCTTTTTTTCACAGTTCTTTCAAAATGGATAATCTGTTGAAACTGACTCTTTCCCATGAACAGTTTCAGGTGTGATGACTTGACATTTTCCAACCAAAAATGTTTTGATGAAAAATTCACAACCTACTCTAATTAAGAGTCCAAAGTCCCATCCATCCCCAGTCTCTTTGTTCCAAATAAGGTGCTTTCTGCTCCTTGTGCTGGTCATTGGTGCTTGGCTGTGGTACAAGCTCAGGGAATCAATCCCTGCCTCTGCTGCTCTGCCTGGCAGCCAGCTCCGTGTGCTAGTGAGAACTCCTGGGTTGGATCTAAGGTGTGCCTCCAGCCTGCTCCTTGGGGCAATCACCTAGTCCAGGGGTAGGCATGGCACACGTGCCAAAGGCAGCACGTGAGCTGATTTTCAGTGGCACTCACATTGCCTGGGTCCTGGCCACTGGTCCAGGGGGCTCTGCATTTTAATTTAATTTTAAATGAAGCTTCTTAAACATTTTAAAAACCTTATTTACTTTACATACAACAATAGTTTAGTTATATATCATAGACTTATAGAAAGAGACCTTCTAAAAATGTTAAGATGTATTACTGGCACGCGAAACCTTAAATTAGAGTGACTAAAGGAAGACTCGGCACACCACTTCTGAAAGGTTGCCAACCACTGACCTAGTCCCATGTCCAGTGAGAGGTGGGCTGGCAGCAGGGAGTCAGGGCAGAGTTTTATTCCTATTCATCTAGCCAACATCTCTCTGTGGTGAGCTCTCCTCCACATATCCCCTCATCAGTTGCAGCTCATGGGGATGGGACTGGCCTTTTCTCACAGCTGCTGCTCTGTGGAGTTGGGGTTCCACCCTGTACTCTCTGCTGGAGATTTCAGTTTTGTGCTTTTTTGTTTGTTCTTTCTCTAAAATAAAAATCATTTTAGACTAAATTTATGGCTGGTCTTTGTGTTTGGAAAAAATATATAAAAAATATAAAATAAGCAACTACCAATCAGTTGCTTAAACTATCAGTGAAACATTATTTTAAGAGGCCAGTTAGTGTGCTATCAAGTTAATTAATATGGTACTTATATAACTGTAACCCTATTTGGAGGGGGTACTCCTCAAATACCACACAGAGTGTCTAGGGTACTCCACTCTGGACTACAGCAGCAATGGTGGCAGAAGTTCAGGATGCTGTTTCCCACATTGCCAACAGTCCAGAGCAGAGAGAGAACTGGGGAGCAACACAACCAGAATCAATCATAAACCAGAACTCGGAGACAAGGGGTTTGGTTTTACTTTTGTTTTTGGCTCTATTTGGAGTGCAACAGGGAAAGAAGCATCACAGGGAGGACCCTTCTACCCTCCACATTCCTACCCCAGGGAAGACATTGAGTCCTTTTGGGAGTTCTGGGACATTGAACAGTGTCATCTCAGCAGACACCAGAAATCAGGGAGTCAGAGGAGAGTCACATCCAGGCTACCAAGAGCCAAGCTAACTATACAGCACAGAGAGCCACAGGGACGATCTTACCATCCTTGGTGTGAATACTTTTAAGAAATGTCTATTTATTTTTCTATTTTATTTTAAGATGGACACTGACTTCAGTTCTGCACCACCCGTCAAAGACTGAGCCTAAATTCACTATCTACTTAGGCAAGTGCTGGAAGGGAGCACATGGTGGTTTTTAGCATCTGTGAATGGTTGGAGGGGTATAGTTTATGTATTGTTGTTTTTGTCTTTTATTATCCTTATCCCCTTTTCTACTGTCCCTTACCCTGAGTTCCAAATACCTAATAAAGCCCCAGAGAAAAGTGTTGCATTGTAGAACTGCTGTCAATATTTTTCAGAATTGCTGGTTATTTATGACAGTCAATGCTGGGACTGTAAACTCGAATCTTTGGATTAGTACAAGCCAAACTGTTAAATTGGATTGGTTTATTAGTACTGAGGACTAAATCAAACCATGCAAATGTTAAGATAAGGAATCTTGGCTGCTAGAATATTTAACCTGGTAAATAAAATATGGATTATCACAGTTGTCTTGCAAAAGGGTAAACCAGTCCATACTGGGTTTAGTGGGACATTATCACTTAGAATCATAGAATATCAGGGTTGGAAGGGACCTCAGGAGGTCATCTAGTCCAACCCCCTGCTCAAAGCAGGACCAAACCCAACTAAATCATCCCAGCCAGGGCTTTCTCAAGCCTGACCTTAAAAACCTCTAAGGAAGGAGATTCCACCACCTCCCTAGGTAACCCATTCCAGTGCTTCACCACCCTCCTAGTGAAAAGGTTTTTCCTAATATCCAAGCTAAACCTCCCCCACTGCAACTTGAGACCATTACTCCTTGTTCTGACATCAGGTACAACTGAGAACAGCCTAGCTCCATCCTCTTTGGAACCCTCTTTCAGGTAGTTGAAAGCAGCTATCAAATCCCCCCTCATTCTTCTCTTCTGCAGACAAAACAATCCCAGTTCCCTCAGCCTCTCCTTATAAGTCATGTGCTCCAGCCCCCTAATCATTTTTGTTGCCTTTTGCTGGACTCTTTCCAATTTTTCCACATCCTTCTTGTAGTGTGGGGCCCAAACCTGGACACAGTACTCCAGATGAGGCCTCACCAATGTCGAATAGAGAGGAATGATTACGTCCCTCAATCTGCTGGCAATGCCCCTACTTATACACCGAAAATGCTGTTAGCCTTCTTGGCAACAAGGGTACACTGTTGACTCATATCCAGCTTCTCGTCGACTATGACCCCTAGGTCCTTTTCTGCAGAACTGCTTCCTAGCCAGTCGGTCCCTAGTCTGTAACAGTGAATGAGATTCCTCTGACCTAAGTGCAGGACTCTGCGCTTGTTCTTGTGGAACCTCATCAGGTTTCTTTTGTCCCAATCCTCTAATACGAATGAATGATATAAGCTTTTTCATAGAAACATAATCATTAGAGGGACATTTCTAGAATTGTAAGGGGGGTATTCCAGAATTGTAAGGGGGTATAAGGATAGAGGAATCAGGGTGGGGGTGGGGTGAAGACAGGATCACTCGCTGACTCTCTGGCCCAATGACCCATTATTTAGTCAGAGTGAAACAAATTTGACAGGAGAGATTGAGGCTAAGCTGCTGCTCCTTAGTGGGAGGCAATTTTCTGCAGGGTGGTGTGAAGTGGTCAACAGGGCCTATTACACTGTGAAAATTCTGCACTGCAGAAACTGTGAGAAATGACTGATTATTGGAGATGGAAACAGAAAGTCCATTCAGTTGGGGGAAAACTACTGAAAGACACTAAAACACAAGGGTGTAATGATCTCTTCCCAACTATGATTCTCCAGTACCAAAGATTTTAAGCATACATAAAAAGATCATGCATGGTGGAAGTAGATAAGAGAGGAGTAAGAAAAGCCTGATAATTATATCTGAGTCATCTTAACTCTTAGAGTCAAATATTGCTTTGTTCTGAGCGCTCTGTGTAAAGGCAGGTTATCTCAAAATAGCAGCACAAGTCTGGCACTTCCTGTGCGGTTTTAACCAGAATATTAAAACAAAATTAATATTTCACCTATAGGCTACTGCTGTGCTTCTTGTAACAGGACTGTCAGACTTTAGTCCTCCCACAACAAGGTCTCTTTAAGTCAGACCTGGTTGTGGGCGGATTAAAGGAGGTAATGACTGAATTCTACTCTCCTTTCTGAAACCTACTCATACCAGAATAAAGTACAATTTTCTCTCTGCTTTGTCTGATTGTGATAGCCAACATCATGAAGTCATGACTGATCCTTAACTGTCCGTATTTATTTACCATCCCAGAGCCTTAAAATCTTTCCTGTGCAGTGGAGGAATGCCACTGAGCATCAAAGTAGTTGAGCAGTTAGTATTTGAGAAGATGACATTTAAAAAGGCTTTTTTAAAAAAAACAGAAATAAAACACAGTCCCCATCTAGAAGAGTGTAATGCATAGTATCTTGCTTCCACTGAAGTCAACTGAACTACAGATATTGACTTCAATGGGAGAAGGAGCAGGCTTTATATTAACGAAATAGCCCTGGATATGTCAAATGAGTTCATAAATATGTGTTGTGCATCGCAGTTCAATTTGTTTTGAAGTATGTAAAGTGAAATTTTACATTTCAAGATTGTCAGAAGCAGAATGTTTGAGTCATACAGGTAATTGAGTAGATGCACTATCTGAACTGGTTAACTAGTGATTTCCACAACTTGGCTTTTTTAACTGTAGTTTTCTGATTACAGAGCATACACAAAGGGTTATATTAGTCACTTGAACATCTTTCAGTGTAACTTAACATTTTGAGGTAGGACTATAAAGAGGATTCAGAGATCGGAGGGAAAAAAGTGATAAGATGCATGTGCTTAATTCACAGTTGCTGGTTGATTCTGGTACACTGACAGGCTTCTGCAGACCATTGTACTGTGAGACTAAATTTTTTAGTACAAAAGTCTTGCCATGCCCTATGTACTGAAGCAGCAGTCTCATAGCTCTATTGGGTGTTAATCAGAACCCGCTACTTTGTCAGTGCACTGAATGGAATTCTCTGTTTCTATGCCATAACTCACTAGAATGAAGCAAGGGGGTGGTGACCTACACAGAACTGAAATACCATAAGGCTTATGAGCAGCAAAGGAGACAAAGGACTATGAACCCGCACCCATCAGTGCTGAGGCAGGGCCAAGTAAATCTAGACCATACCTGACAGGTGTTTGTCCAAACTGTTCTTAAAAACCTCCATTGGTGGAGATTCCACTACATCCCTTGGAAGCCTATTCCAATTTTTTCCTAATAACTAATGCAAATCTTTCTTGCTTCAAAGCTCTCTTGATTACTTGTCCTACCTTCAGTGGACTGGAGAACAATTGATCACCATCCTCTTTATAACAGCCCTTAACATATTCGAAGACTGTTATCAAGTCCCCACTCAGCCTTCTCTTCTCTAGACTGAACATGCCCAGTCTTTTCAACCTTTTCTCATAGGTCAAGTTTTCTAAATTTATCATTGTTGCTGTTCTCCCCTGGACTCTCTCCAGTATGTCTACATCTTTCCTAAACGTGGCACCCATAAACGGACTCGGGACTCCAGCTGAGGCCTCATCAGTGCTGAATAGAAAAAGGGCAATTACCTCCTCAGTCTTACATACAACACCCCTGTTAATATATCCGTAAATGATATTAGACTTTTTTGCCACTGCATCACATTGTTGACTCATATGCAATTTATTATCCATGATAAGCCCGCAGATCCTTTTCAGCTATCCTACCACCTACCAATTATTTCCCATTCTGTAGCTATGCATTTGATATTTTCTTCCTAATTATAGTAATTTGCACTTGTTTTTACTGAATTTCATCTTGTTGATTTCAGACCCATTCTCCAATTTGTCAAGGTAATGTTGAATTGTAACCCTGTCCTTCAAAGTGCTATCAACCCCTCCCAGCTTGTTGTCATCCATAAGTATACTCTTCACTCCTTATCCACATCACTAATGAAAATATTGAATAGTACTGGACCCAGGAGATTGAAGCATTGAAAACTACTTTTTGAGTATGGTCTTGCAACCAATTTTGCATGCACATTGTACTAATTTAATCTAAACCATGTTACCTTAGTTTCCTTATAATTAACATGGGACTGTGTCAAAAGCTTTACCAAAATCAAAATATATCACATTTACAGCTTCCCTCCTATCCAGTAGGTCAGTAGCCCCATCAAAGAAAGAATTTATTTTGGTTTGGTATAATTTTTTGTCTTGACAAATGTTGTCTGTTATTTATCACCCTATTATGCTCTAGGTGCTTACAAATTGATTGTTTAATAATTTGTTCCAGTATCTTTCCAGGTATCCAACTTAGGCTGCCTGTTCTATAATTCCCCAGGTCCTCTTTGCTCCCCTTTTTAAAGATTGGTACTGTGTTTGCCTTTCTCCAGTCCTATAGACTCCTCCAAGAGTTCTCAAAAATAATTCTTTATGGTTCCGAGACTGCTTTAATGAATTTCTTAAGTACTCAAGGGTGAATTTCAGCAGGCCTCACTGACTTGAATACATCTAACTTATCTAACTAATATTTATTTTGCTCTTTCCCTGTTTTGGCTTTTGTTTCTTTCCTTTTGTTGTTAATTGCATTTAAGTATCTGGTCAAAAATTACCTGTTTAATGAAGACTGAGGCAAAATAGGCATTAAACACCTCCGCATTCTTCATATCATCTGTTATTAGCTCTCCTTTGTGCTAAGGACCTACACTTTCTTTCATCTTTCTCTTGCACCTAATGTATTTACTATAGAACCACTTCTTATTGCCTTTGCTAGGTGTAACTCATTTTGTGTCATAGCCTTTTCTGATTTTGTCCCTACGTGCTTGGGCTATTCTTTTGTACTCATCCTTAGCAATGTCCATGTTTCTAGTTTTTGTAGGTTTCCTTTTTTGATTTTTAGGTCATTAAAGAGCTCCTGATAAAGCCATATTAGCCTCTTCCTATCTTTCCTTGACATTGGGATAGTTTGCTGTTGCACCTTTAATACTGTCTCTTTGAGATACTGCCAGCTCTTCTGAACTCCCTTTGCTCTCTGACTTTCTTCCCATGGTATCTTACCTACCAGTTCTCTGAGTTTGTTAAAATCTACATTTTTAAGTCCATTGTCCTTTTCTGTTGCCTTCACTCCTTCCTTTTCTTAGAGTCCTGAAATGTATTATTTCATGGTCACGGTCACCCAAGTTACCTGTCACCTTCAGATTCACAACAAATTCCTTCCCGGTACTCAGAATTAAATATAAAATGTCTGTCTTCCTGGATACTTGCAGTTAATGCTGTTGGTCTGCCACCAGTTTCCTGTAAGATGGGGTGATCAGGTTAGCAGCACTGGCTACACAGTGAAGCCCTGAACAGTAGAAACAACTATAAACTATCATGCTGAAAGCCTTGGCTGGCTGGCTGGCTGGCTGGTTGGTTGGTTGGGTAGTTTTTTTTTTCTTTTGTTTCTTGCTTATATTTGAAGATTCAGAAGTTGAAGAATGCAAAAAACACTGCAGAAGGGCCCTCCTAACTGATTTTTTGCACCTGCAATTTTCTAATGTTTGCTGTTACATGTACACAAACACACACACATTAAAACATTGGATTGATTTTTGTAAACAAACATGAGTTAATATGGAAGTATTAAACTGTAGAATTTTACTCCTCTTCACCTTTCATTTTTAACTAGCTCTAAGTGCTCTGGTTAGTGTGCAGAGCTTCTCACTTTCAATGTGGCTTAAGCCAGTGCTTTTGCAAGACATTCTCATTTCTTCTGTTGGCTGCTACTACCCTACAAAAGAGGCCAGACAGACGCTCTCTCTCCCTTGGGGATTTATATACAAGGAAAGAGTAGCAGAGCAGAACCAGAATTGTTTTCAACATGAGAGAGAGAGACAACATTTGTTCACTTTGACATTTTTCAATTTTCTCACCAAATACTAGCTCAAGGGGCACGGTCCCCACTTTGTAACAATGTTGCATCATGATGATTCAAACATCCAGGCTCTTTTCAGAACTTCAGGCTGTTTCCCTTGTTAAGATTCAGGAAATGCATGTTGGTCTGAGGCGTGTTGTCTGTGGAGTGGATCCACATCTTTCCTGGACAGTGAAAGCTAGTGGGAGGTTTCCATTCTAATACTGAGGAAAACACTCAGTGCCTCAGTCGGAGAGGGAAGGACCCCACCATCATTATGTGTGTGCAGGTTTGTCTTAAAATAACCTTCTCATCATGTGAACAACTTGAGTAAGTACCAATTTGTTTTAAACCTTCCTTTTGTTGGAGTAGGCAATATGACCTTCATCTCCCTTCAGCTTGCTTCTGGGATCCCACTGATCTTTCATTTGCACTCCTGGTCTCACACATCTGAGCCTCAATAACTCTGGCAGCCAAAGAGTATTTTTGGAGGCAATAGGTACTTGTTGTACCTGCCAGTGGTGTGAGCTCCCATCTTGAAACCTCCATGAACATCAACCCTATTTGTCACCTTCCCCCCACCCCCATAACTTGATGCTGTGTGACATACAGAGGGACATTTTAAAGTATAAAGTCAGAGGCTTATTAAGACAGTACCTTTGCTCTTGGTTTCCTTGGGTCTTTATTTCCTTTGCTTTTTAGAAAGAGTGTGACATTCCAAATTTGTGTTGCTCAGCTCCCAATGGCTCATTTCTGGTGGTTTATAATGGTGGAAATTTTAAAGTGGATTTTAGAGTTGTGGCTAGCTAGAGTCTGGATTGGATCTGAACTCCCTGAAATTCAATAGAGTTTGCTGCCAAGTTTTTGGATTGGAACCATTTCTAAAGACAAAGTATAAATTCACTAGAGGAAAATGACACACAAAGCTTCAAGGAAGCAATTGTGTGCTGCATGAGCTGCTTGAAATAACAAATCCTTTAATATGCCTTTCCTTGTGCTTGGGCTAAACTTCATCCTTTTAAAATTAAAAGTTACACATCTATATAATCTTTTTCACTGTAAGAATTGTCATTTATTCCTGAATTATACAGCACAAGTAACTTTTATCTACAGCAATGAACAACTGCTTTAAAAATAAAAATCTGATAAGCATTTGATTATGCAACCATTAACTGTACCCATAGGTCTTTGGAAAGAACCTGAAGTCCTAGGTGTATGAAATGGCAAATCTGTCCTGGTCCTATAGGTGAATATCAAGGGAAGAACAAGTCTGATAGCACCATCAGATTACCCTGATAGAAGCAAGAAAGCTAATACAGGAAGAACTATTTGCTGTGTGATGTTTCAGCTGAAACTGCACAGGAAGTTTGTACCCCAACCCAAAGAGCTGAGAGCAAAGGGGCTTTTATCTGTAAGAGTTAAAATGGTGTTAATCCCAAAGCCTGGTTGGAACATACTGTATTTATTGAGTACCAGAGTCTGTAAAATACACAGTCAATGGCACTACACAAGCTCCAAGAATATCCTTTTTAAGTTTTATGGTCCTATTGCCTTTCTGTTTACCACCCAGAATGGGCTTTCTGTCATCTGTTCACTGCTATGAATTCACTTTCTAATCAAAGCAGTTGGAGGGGAGGTATAGTGGGTTCACTTAAAAAGTTCATTCATGTTTTAGAGAGATCATTGGTTCTATCTTAAATGGAGAATACAACTAGAAACAGCAATAACTCTAGACCTGCACAGAGAGCTTTTTGAGTATGCCTATCACAATTGATGATCTCTCTTCATTCCTGAAAATTTTCCATTTGATTGATAAACTTGGTCCAAAAATGGAGCCAGTTTTTTGAAAAATTACAGAACTGTTTTAATTTAGCAGGTTTTGAGATGGACTCATTTGGGATTTTTTCAATTATTTTTTTTAAATCTTTATTTCCATATTTTTATTCATCAGAATTTGTTTTTTTCCTTTTCTTCTTTCCTTTTCATCTTCTTCCACCTTTCATTCTCTTCCCTTTTTTCCAATCATTTTTAAAAATGACAGAAAGAAAGAAAGAAAGATTATAAATCATACTGGACAGTGTAATGGGCACATGCCTCCTGTGGCTCATCTTAAGAATTAGCTCACTACTGTCTGCACCCCGTCCAGCAGTCACTCAGCCTGTTATCTCAGTCACTCCCTCAGTGGCCTCTCTCTTGCTAATCAGGAGCTACAATGCTTCTCTTTTGTGCCTTAGCCCTCTGGCCAAATCACATTTGTTCTCAGCTTCTGAGGTCTCACCAGAGTCTCCCTTCACACAGTCTCAGGCAGTCTCTATATCCACTCTGCTGACTGAACCACTCCCACAGTGCCTTGTAGGGAGACCCAGGTCCACCCTCTACATCAGGTTTTAATCTAGGGGCCCTCGAACCAGAAATTCAGGTTTATTCTTTCAGTCCTTACTGCTCCTTCCCTGGACTGCATTCTACACTCCTATTACAGGTTCCTAATCTCCTCCTTTTATCAGGGAATGTCACTGCAGGCTTCCTCAATGCAGCCCTCTTCTCTGTTGCTAGCTCCCTGTCTTTACAGAAGCCCTACTAGTTTCTGCCCAGGTAAGCTTCACCCCCAATTAAGCCTCATTGCATCTTGGCTCCCTCCAGGTGCAGGCTGTAACTAACTGGCCTCTCTTCCTTCTATTAACCCTTCCAGGGCTATTGTGGGATGAACGCCCCATCACAGGTAGGGTCTGTCTTTTTGTTCTGTGTTTGTACAGTGGCTAGCACAATGGGATCCTGGTCCATTAGTAGGGTTTGTAAACACTATGACAATACAAATAATACATAAGAATAAGAAAAAAACCAAATGTTTTTGGTCAAAAAATGTGTTCTCCTTTTCATTGGACTTGAAACATTCAGTTCTGTGCTTCTCCCCAGAAAGATATTGACAAACTGGAGGGAGCTCAGAGGTCAGCAACAAAACTGATCAGCTGCATTGGAAGAACTGACTTAACAGGAACATTTTAAATGAGCTAAATGTATACAGCCCAATTTTCCTCCCATTTACTGGGGCAACTCCATGGTAGCTGAGTTTAGCTAGACAATGATTGCACATACTTTACTAAGGTTTAATAAACATAGACACCAATGAGGGGGATGAATTATTTAGGGTGGTTCACAGGCATATAACTAAGAGTAATTAGTTAAATTAAGAAAGGGAAAATTAAGACTAAATGGACGAGATACAGGGTTCCACAGGAGCTGCTTTGTTATGCTCCATGGGGATCCCTAAATCCCAGCAGTCACTGACTGCCAGAATAGGTCGTCGCAGTCAGTGTTCAGATCTGACTTCAAGTTGCTCCAACTTGCACCAGGCTCTAGACCCATGCAGATCTGTTCTATTATTCAAGGGATAAATGGTGTCCTAAAACCTTATTGGTTTCCAACCCATCCCCCCATTCAGTTTCATGCCAAGTGCAGCTCAGCTAGACCAGAGGATCTATTCCAAAATCAAGGGAAACTTCCTGACACTAAGAATATGTCTACACAGCAACTAGACACCTGTGGCTGGTGTGTGCCAGCTGACTCAGGCTGGTAAGGCTCAGGCTACAGGGCTATTTTATTGCTGTGTAGACTTGCAGGCTTGGGATGGAGCCTGAGGTCTAGGACCCTGTGAGGTGGAAGGGACCCAGAGCTTGGGCTCCAGCCTGAGCCTGGAAGTCTATCCAGTTATATAACAGCCCCACGGCCCAAGCCCTGCAAGCCCAAATCAGCTGGCACTGGCAAGCAGCAAGTTTTTCTTAGCTGCATAGACATATCCTAAGATGCAGTATGCTGCAGAATTATTGCCCAAGGGAAACGCGGGAGGTTCCATGGCTTTGGGCATTTAAAATGAGATTGGAAGCACACTAGAAAATGTAGTTTCATGAGTAATCCCACACTGGTAGGGTTATGGGCAGAATAAACTAACAGGCTTTATTCCATCTGTAATGTCTGTGACTCTGTAGCCACCAGAATCAGAACTAACAGTCCTAATGCAGCCATTAATAGAAATCCTGTGACGATGCTGTGTAAGTCATGAGCACTTACCATTCAGTCCATAGCAATGATAATAATGTTTTACAATTAGATAGCTTCTTTCATCCCAAAGGATTTCAGAGTGCTTTATAACATATATATGAGGTCCTGTATACTCCTCAGTGAGCTTGACTTAATTTCTACAACAAAACCCCTGGATTCTCCACCACTCTGGTGAGGCAGACTAGAAATTCTGGGAAAAGTCCTGTGGCACCTTATAGACTAACAGACATATTGGAGCATGAGCTTTCATGCATCTGATGAAGTGGGTATTCACCCATGAAAGCTCATGCTCCAATACGTCTGTTAGTCTATAAGGTGCCACAGGACTCTTTGCTGCTTTTACAGATCCAGACTAACATGGTTACCTCTCTGATCCTAGAAATACTGGGGCAGCTTCAGTACAAATTCTGACCAGGCATGACCTTATCAAGTAAAGGAAATTATCAGGAGTTTGACATGGATTATACAAGACTGGACAGTGTGCACCAGCAGTGAGGCTCCCCGACTAACAGTTGAAATCACTGAGAGCTGTGTTAAGTGGTGGGACCTGAGGACATCCTGGCGGATCTGTGAGCAGGGCAGGTGGTGAAGAGGAGCAGCAAGCTGCTATCAGAGAGGAGCAGTGAGTACCTGGGCAACAGAGTGAGTAAGGTGCCTTCTTACCACCCCTCTCCACCCATGGTGGGAGGTGAACTCTGCAGATGCACCTCTGAACTCTGGGCCTGCAATGACCCAGGACAACAACTGTGAGTTGGGTGTGCAGAAGGGATGGTCATGTTAAAGGGACTTTTTGTTGCTGTACTTAAGAACCTGAGGGGAAAGGACTCTGCCCAACTTACTTGGAGGGATGGGTCTTTTACTCATGGTTTATGTTTACGAACTCTCTTTGCGGTGTTTTCCCAAATTAATGCCAGGTTACTTCCCTCCTTTTATTAAAAGATTTGGGGGTTTTGCTACACTCAGACTCTGTGCTTGCAAGAGGGGAAGTATTGCCTCTTAGAGGCACCTGGGTGGTGGTGGTATGTAATTGTCCCAGGTCACTGGGTGGGTGCTTGAGCCGGTTTTGTGTTGTGTTGTTGAAAAGGAACCTCTAGATACTGAACCTGACCCTTGTTTCTGCCAACTCTGACTGGCAGAAAGGCTACATGTGTAATGAGGAACTATAACCTGCTTTTGTTATCCATCAGGGACATTGCTTGATTCAACTCTTTCTTTGACTAAAAGCTTAGGATTTAGAATGCATGTTTACTGTTTTATTTTCATAAGGTAACTATCTCTGACCATTATGCCTACCATTTATAATCACTTAAAATCTATCTTTTTGTAGTTAATAAACTTGCTTTATACTTTACCTAAAACAGTGTGTTTTGGTTGAAGTGCTTCAGAAATCTTTTAGTTCAGTTTACAATGGCCAGTGTGTATCCATTCCACACTGAGGAGTAGTGAGCCACTTAATGAAGTTGCACTGCCCAAGGGGGTCTTGAGCAGTGTAAGACAGTGGGGTATAGGTCTGGAGCTGGGTGGAATTGGCTGGAGCATCTCTATTGATGGTTCATGAGTGGCTGGGAGATCATTCATGTAACTCAGTTGGGTGTGTCCCTGTCTGTGTATGTCTGTGTAAGTGCAGTGCAAGGGGCGCTGGAACAAGTTGTATAGTGGGGGTGCTGAGAGCCATTGAACCAAACTGTATATAATGGAAACCACATCAAGGCAGGGGGGTGCAGCAGCACCCCCACCACCCCGACTTCCATCACCTATGGTTTAGTGCCTATCAGAGGTTTGTAGCTTGATTTTGGCATCACAGTGTGAGAGGCAGTCCAAATTGGTGCATTTGAAAGGCTCAGTGGTCCCACAGCCCAGGTTGCACCCCTGGGACTCCACCGCAGGTAGTTAATCAGGTTGCTCAGAACAGGTGAAGGTTGTTTAAAGCAATGGACAAATCTCCACACACTCAATTAAGTGAGGGACTTCACTGAGGGACTTCCTTCAGTATTAGAGTTAGGATCACTCACTGGCTCCAGGTGGGATATCAATGCACGCCATATGTACTTCTGTGTTGTCTGAGAGCAACATGTACAGCTAGAGTCCTGCTTATGAAACAGTGTTAAATTCAACCAAGAGAGGCTGGCTGTTTACCCCACTAAACAGCAACACTGTTATAAAGGTCTGTGATGGGATGTTAGATGGGTTGGGATCTGAGTTACTACAGAGAATTCTTTCCTGGGTGCTGGCTGGTGAGTCTTGCCCAAATGCTCAGGGTTTAACTGATCGCCATATTTGGGGTCGGGAAGGAATTTTCCTCCAGGGCAGATTGGCAGAGGCCCTGGAGGTTTTTCGCCTTCCTCTGCAGCATGGGGCATGGGTCACTTGCTGGAAGATTCTCTGCACCTTGAGGTCTTTAAACCATGATTTGAGGACTTCAATAACTGAGACTTAGGTTAGGGGTTTGTCACTGGAGTGGGTGGGTGAGATTCTGTGGCCTGCATTGTTCAGGAGGTCAGACTAGATGATCATAATGGTCCCTTCTGAGCTTACAGTCTATGAATCTATAAAGGTGAGGACCATGCTTTCCAAATTGGTGAGAAGGTTAAAAAGAGAAAGATGTCACAGACAGCAAATGCTGGCTCCATGTTAGGTTGCAAACAATTTGGTTACATGTGGCTTCTCTTTCCTGTTAAATGAGGCTCTCTGGCTATCCTCATATTAAAGGGTCAATAACAGCGAACCCAGGAAATATGAATATCTATTCAAGGCACTGGTTTATACCACACAGGAAGCATCAGACTCACATTGCTAGTGAGAAACAGTGCACTTGACAAGAGAACTCAGAGCATGGAAACTTTTAGAGTTAAAGACAAATCATCTAAGAAAAGTAAAATTCTTGCAGATTAATTTATCTTTTCAAAGTGTGTGTGTGTTTGTGTGTGTGTGTTTGTAGACAATAGAAATCTGCAAGAGTAAAAAAATCAAAATCCCTCAGTTTCTAGGGCCTTTCTGTGGTGTTTTTGCTGCTACTTTAGGTTCTGAGCCTTCAAAGAGAAACACACAGCAAACAAACACCCACGGGGGCCCTACTAGAGTAGTTTATATCTTCCATGGTGCAAAGCTTTCATAACATAAATAACACCACTAATATGTTTACTTCACCTTGTGGTCAAATATCAACAACTGAGAAGCAGCTCAGTTATGCACATACAAAGTCTCTCAAATTTCAGGCAGCTCTAGCTTGCACCAAGCTGTTTGCAGGCTAGAGAGCTGAATTGTTTTTTTACTGAGTGAATCCTCTCTAGCCATCCTGATTCATTTTAAAAACAATTGCAAGTTTGCCCTGCATCCACAATAGCTCTGTTATAAACCCTTCCAATTACAATGGTTTCTCGGTGCCTTGCTCAACACTGTATTTTTGGAGGTTTTTGAAATGCCACCATTGACGAATGGTTGAACCATTACCACTCACACTGATACTAAAATAGTTCAGATGTAAATGGATTAAGAGAACCACACAGCATTTAAACCTGAAAGCAAGTCTACTCCAAATGGAATTTGTCATGCATTTGGAGTGCTTTGGTGAGTGGACACAAGATAATAAATATACTAGGGGACCACAGGGTTCCTAACCATGGTACATTTCTCCAGAGTAGACAAGGATGAGGGGCCTGGGTCATGAGCAGTGGGACCATGTTGTGGAGCAAGGACAGCTTTGTCCCAAGCACAAGGTGCTGGAAGTACAGTATTGGACAAATTCCTCACAGTGGATTGTGACAGCTCAGCCTTAGGCCTCAGGGCCTTCCCAGATGCTTGTGTCAGAGACACTTTGTCTTCAACCCTGGAAAGATGGACAGATGGAATTCTTGCTGGTGGGCAGGTTTTCCTTATGCTTTTGCTTCCTCTGTCTTACTACATATTGTAACGGGGATCATTCACAGATGATGTTAAGAATCTTTGCATCTCTTTAGATCATACCATGGACATCCTTGTATTAAATATGGTACAAAAGCGGGTTTTCCTCTCCCCAATGCACAGTTTTGTAGTTTGTATATGTGCACCCTTAATTATGCTATTATGACAACAACAAACTCTATTCTTGTAAGAATAAGGGTTCATAGCAGGACTTCTCCCTAGCTCTGAACTTGTTCTCAATGCACCTGTAGTTCTGCTTACTGGTTTGAGAAGTTGGGATCATATTTCATCTTTCATTACATTTTTTACATCGGCTCCTTATTGTGTAGGAGGCTGTTATTAAACTGGCCCCATTGAAGTTGAAGCTCTGGTTATTTTTGAGTGCTTCTCCTATCTTTGAGGACCAGGGCCTGAGTGTCTAATCAATGAGAGACCAGTTGGGTGAGGTAATATATTTTAATGGACCAACCTCTGTTGGTGAGAGAGGGAAGCTTACGAGTCACACAGAGCTCTTCTTCAGGTCTGGGAGTGTCACAGGAGACATTAAATAGGTTGCACTGACCAGTCTGTCAGTAAATCCTCGAACTTTCTTATCCAAATTAGAATAGGAAGATTATCCACCTGGTTACTTTTGAGCAGGTTGTTACTATAACCTAGTGAGAAGGAATCCTGAGCTATCTGATTGGCTCATTATCTAATAGGAGAAGTGCAAACAGTGCACTGGGCCTAGGATGCTACTGCAGATGACAGTACTGTACAGGCTGGTAATGAGGACAGATGGGGGACTTTGGAGAAACATACTGGCAGAGATTGTGAAATGAGCCACACGTCTATGGAGTACAGCTACACACCTTTGTCCAGCAGGTATTTCATTGATACGCAGCTGAGACCCAGATAGCATTGGAATCAATTAATATACTAATATGCCCACATTGAGGGAAATAATCTGATATAACGCATATTTCAGGCTAAACAGATTCAGCAGTCTTTCTTTTTTTAAGTCTCCTTCAATCATTGTTAACCATACTTGTGTATTTTCCCCTATCATGTTTTTAAAAAGAGAAGTCTAAGAGAAGATGTGATACAGGGTTATAAAACAGTGAATAAGACAGGGGAGGCCGTTCAGGAGATCCAGACCCTTTCCTTTGAAACAAAAGAACGTAGTGGTTCAGAGTAAAATTAAAAATTCAGTACATAGTAAATGGCTAGAATGAACTATTCCATTGATGTGACATAAATTAACCTGTGGAACTCCAAACTCCATGATATTTCTTGGTAACCTGCTGCTGAGAAGTAACTCCACACGTTCATTGAGATTAAAATAAGAATTAGACCTGAATCTCCTCTCATTTACACTGATTTCAGTGGAGTTACACCTGAGTTACATCTGAGTCAGGGAAGAATCAGGCACTTCCAGCAATGAACTATCTTCAGTGAGCACTTTGCATCGAGGGAGGTCTTTTCATATTAACAGCCAATAACCTTCCTGTGCGGTTTCAGCTGGAACATCATGAAGTGAGTAAGCCATTGTCTTTTGGCTTGCATGGTTGATCTTCTATCAGGACAGCCAGAGTGAAATATCATCTTTTCTCCCCTGGGGATTCATATATACGGGACCAGAAAAGATCGAGCACAAATTATCTACCCTAACTCTTCAGCCTCTTCATAAATAATTACAGGTACAGACAAAGGTATCATGGCCAAATACATATAAAGCTTTTATTATTAGAGTAGAACATTAATGTTGGTAAAATGTACTTGTGTTTTCTAATTCAAGAAATGAGTGAAAGTGTTTCCATTAAAAATATTATACAGACATGTAACTTTGATTTTATGTTTTTCTCTTTAGGGAGTATGTATTTAAAGATTTATAGTTGTGAGAGTCTCTGTGACATATAGTCCTTTGTTTATAGTTCTGTGATCTCCTCCTCTTTAGGGTAACATTAGTTAGATATAGAGATGAGTCTGATCTAAATTCCTGAGTCTCACAATTTTGAACTTTCAGGAAATCATCTGACCCCATCTTTAATTATTTTACCCTTAAAGGCAAAATCTACAAGTTCAGCATCTGACAAGGAAGGTGGTAGAAGTAACATATAGGGGTAGTAGGAAAACATTTGATATAGAATCTCAAGAAAACATACTTGAGAAAACAGTTTACATTGGTTTGCCTATGAATCAAGAAATTTCACCTGAAAATTGTTGAAGATTGTAAGCAAAGGGAGAAGGAGAATGACAACATATGATCTTACGAAGGGGTACCACATAGGACTGTGTTGGGCTGCATTTATTTAACATGTTTATGCATAATCTGTAAAAGTGAGTAAATAACACAATAATGAAATATTCAATGGGGTAAGTGCTATCACTATCATTAAGGACAGTGAAATAATATAAATCACCCTAGATAAGTGAGAAATATTGACAGGTAATAAAATAAGAATCAAGATGGACAAAGTGAAAGATACTACATTTGGGGAAAATAATCTGAAACAATGGAATTTAATAGTTACTAAGGGCAGAATGCTCAAAAGGAGTCAGGTACCTAAGACCCTATTTCAGGTGCTTAAATCCATCGTGATGTAAAAAACCCCATGACAAATCCTGTAAGCACCTAAAATCACTCAATGTCTAAGTTTTTACAATAAAATTTCCCCAGGTGCCTGAATTTCTGCCTTTGGGCATGCACATGGCCAAAATGGGGTAAAGGAGGGTGTGACGGGTTGGATCACAGAAACCCCCCTGGGAGCTGCCAACCAATGTGCCAAGACCACTTCTATCTCTGTTTTCCCTGCCAGCTCAGGACTTCAGCACCATGTCCTGCTAAGCCAGACACACTTGTCTACTTCAACAAAGACCCAGAGTATGAATTACCTGCCCCAAAGCTATAGGTTTACCTGAAAACAGCCCACAGAAGTGTGCTTGTCTTTAGCACCCAGATGCACAGCTCCCAATGGGGTCTAAACCCAAATAAATCCGTTTTACTCTGCAGCCCATACCTGTAAAAAGCAGCAAAAGCATAACAGGCCCATGCTGCTGTGTAGAAGAGGAAACTGAGGCACACTGCCTCATGGCATTGGTGGCTAAATGCCAAGACACCTCCCCTTTAACAGATATTGCTGCCTGCATTCTGTTAGCAATACTACACCCCCAACCTGTTTTCAGGCATCTGGAGACCAGGAACCCCAAAACGGGCTAGAACTCCTAGGAATTACATCACATGGTTTCAAGGTACTGAAAAGGAGTGTGACCAAAAACAAACAGAAATTTTACAGGTACTGCCTCCGCCATGGACAGTGTCCAAGTCTCTGGCAGTAAGTTCAGGGGGAGGGTGTGACAGGGTACCCCATAAGGCTTTATGGGGTGGGGGTGATTATAAATGTATGTATGATATAACTGGAATAGAGTTTTGCTACATATGCCATGTAACATATCTATGTAAAGGTTATGATCTACTGGTTATGTTCATCCTAGTTGTATGCAGGCACCATTTGTGTGTTCAAAGTTATATCCATTGGATGTACAATTGCTTGATTTCTAAGTAACCTTAGTTAGAACATTTGGTCACTTCTTGGGAAAGGAATGTACTCAATCAAGAAGCATTTAACAGACAAAAGAGCTTGGAAGACTCCAATCCACATAAGAAGTCTACCTGCGGACATTCAACGTAGCATGTGAGTAATGACTGCTGCCTGCAAGTCCTGAGTCATGCATGGGCATGTGACTTGCCCATGTGATTCCAAATCTCCATTTTGTGACTGGATTCTACACAGGGTAAGGAGGGGGTCTCCAGCCACAAGGGGTCTATTTAAACCCCTGGGAGACCCCTCCATTTTTTCTTCAGCTGGCTAAAGAAGGAGCCTCTCCCCACCACAGGATACTTAAAGGAAACTGGAACCAGAGGTGGCTCCAGGCACCAGCATGCCAAGTGTGTGGGGACACACACAATCAACTGTATAAAAACGATTTCTGAAAAAACGACTTCTATAAATTCAACCTAATTTCGTAGTGTAGACATACCCATAGCCTCTAAGGATAGAACAAGAAGCAATCTGCTTAAACTGCAGCAAGGGAAGTTTAGGTTGGACATTAGGAAAAAGTTCCTAACTGTCAGGGTGGTTAAACACTGGAATAAATTGCCTAGGGTGGTTGCGGAATCTCCATCACTGGAGATATTTAAGAGTAGGTTAGATAAATGTCTGTCAGGGATGGTCTAGATAGTATTTGGTCCTGCCATGAGGGCGGGGACTGGACTCGATGACCTCTCGAGGTCCCTTCCAGCCCTACAATCTATGAATCTATGAATAGATCAAATTCTATTGCTTTCTCTAGATCTCCCTTGACTTCATTCATCATTCCTTTGAGATATTTATATGCTTCTCCAAAATTATTCTCTTATTACTAAAATAATTTGGCATTGTTATATACCACAGCTTTTAGGTTCCAGAAAAAGCAGCAAAGAATCCTGTGGCACCTTATAGACTAACAGACGTTTTGCAGCATGAGCTTTCGTGGGTGAATACCCACTTCTTCGGATGCAAGTGGTGGAAATTTCCTGGGGCAGGTATATATAAGCAAGCAAGCAAGCTAGAGATAACGAGGTCAGATCAATCAGGGAGGATGAGGCCCTGTTCTAGCAGTTGAAGTGTGAAAACCAAGGGAGGAGAAACTGGTTCTGTAATTGGCAAGCCATTCACAGTCTTTGTTTAGTCCTGAGCTGATGGTGTCAAATTTGCAGATGAACTGGAGCTCAGCAGTTTCTCTTTGAAGTCTGGTCCTAAAGTTTTTTTGCTGTAGGATGGCCACCTTAAGATCTGCTATAGTGTGGCCAGGGAGGTTGAAGTGTTCTCCTACAGGTTTTTGTATATTGCCATTCCTAATGTCTGATTTGTGTCCATTTATCCTTTTCCTTAGAGACTGTCCAGTTTGACCGATGTACATAGCAGAGGGGCATTGCTGGCATATGATGGCATATATTACATTGGTGGAAGTGCAGGTGAATGAACCGGTGATGTTGTGGCTGATCTGGTTTGGTCCTGTGATGGTGTTGCTGGTGTAGATATGTGGGCAGAGTTGGCATCGAGGTTTGTTGCATGGATTGGTTCCTGAGCTAGAGTTACTATGGTGCGGTGTGCAGTTGCTGGTGAGAATATGTTTCAGGTTGGCAGGTTTCTCTACACAAACATCCCACACACTGATGGAATACAAGCTGTCAGGAACAGTATCCCTGATGATGCCACAGCACAACTGGTTGCTGAGCTCTGTGGCTTTATCCTCACACACAACTATTTCAAATTTGCTGACAATATATATCTCCAGACCAGTGGCACCGCTATGGGCACCCGTATGGCCCCACAATATGCCAATATTTTTATGGCCGACCTGGAACAACGCTTCCTCAGCTCCCGTCCACTCACACCCCTTCTCTACCTACGCTACATCGATGACATCTTCATCATCTGGACCCATGGGAAGGAGACTCTGGAAAAATTCCACCACGATTTCAACAGCTTCCACCCCTCCATCAACCTCAGCCTGGACCAATCTACACGGGAGGTCCACTTCCTAGACACCACGGTGCAAATAAGTGATGGTCACATCAACACCACCCTATACCGAAAACCTACCGACCGCTATGCCTATCTTCATGCCTCCAGCTTCCATCCCGGACACACCACAAGATCCATTGTCTACAGCCAAGCACTGAGGTACAACCGTATCTGCTCTAACCCCGCAGACAGAGACCAACACCTAGAAAATCTCCACCAAGCATTCTCAGGACTACAGTACCCACACGAGGAAATAAGGAAACAGATCAACAGAGCCAGACGTGTACCCAGAAGCCTCCTACTGGAAGACAAACCCAAGAAAGAAACCAACAGGACTCCACTGGCCATCACATACAGTCCCCAGCTAAAACCCCTACAACGCATCATCAGGGATCTACAACCCATCCTGGACAATGATCCCACACTTTCACAGGCCTTGGGTGGCAGACCAGTCCTCGCCCACAGACAACCTGCCAAGCTGAAACATATTCTCACCAGCAACTGCACACCGCACCATAGTAACTCTAGCTCAGGAACCAATCCATGCAACAAACCTTGATGCCAACTCTGCCCACATATCTACACCAGCAACACCATCACAGGACCAAACCAGATCAGCCACAACATCACCGGTTCATTCACCTGCACTTCCACCAGTGTAATATATGCCATCATATGCCAGCAATGCCCCTCTGCTATGTACATCGGTCAAACTGGACAGTCTCTAAGGAAAAGGATAAATGGACACAAATCAGACATTAGGAATGGCAATGTACAAAAACCTGTAGGAGAACACTTCAACCTCCCTGGCCACACTATAGCAGATCTTAAGGTGGCCATCCTATAGCAAAAAAACTTTAGGACCAGACTTCAAAGAGAAACTGCTGAGCTCCAGTTCATCTGCAAATTTGACACCATCAGCTCAGGACTAAACAAAGACTGTGAATGGCTTGCCAATTACAGAACCAGTTTCTCCTCCCTTGGTTTTCACACTTCAACTGCTAGAACAGGGCCTCATCCTCCCTGATTGATCTGACCTCGTTATCTCTAGCTTGCTTCTTGCTTGCTTATATATACCTGCCCCAGGAAATTTCCACCACTTGCATCCGAAGAAGTGGGTATTCACCCACGAAAGCTCATGCTGCAAAACGTCTGTTAGTCTATAAGGTGCCACAGGATTCTTTGCTGCTTTTACAGAACCAGACTAACATGGCTACCCCTCTGATACTAGGTTCCAGAGCGATTAGACACCTTCAGAAAACTGAGATAGTGATGTTGAAATAAGTACTACATTTAGGAAAGAAAAGTCAAATGGGACATAACTGCCTGGGCAGTACTACTGCAGAAAAGGATCTAGAAGTTACAGCAGATCATAAATTTAATATGAATCAACAGTGTCACACCACGGCAGAAAAGCAGATGCCATTCGGGGATGTATTAACAGGAGTGTCATATGTAAGGCACAGGAGGTAATTGTTCCACTATACTCTGCCCTGATGAGGCCTAAGGTGGAGTAATGTCTCTGCTTTGTGGCCACACACTATAAGAAAGATGTGGATAAATTGAAGTCCAGAGGAGAGCAACGAAATTGATAAAATGTTTAGAAAACCTGACCTACGAGGAAAGGGTAAAGAAAATGGGCCTGTTTAGTCTTGGGAACCTGATAACAGTCTTCAAATATGTTAAGGGCTGTTATAAAGAGGATGAGGATCAATTGTTTTCCCTGTCCACCAAAGGTAGGACAAGAAGTAATAGGCTTAATTTGCAGAAAGGGATATTTAGGCTAGATATTAGAAAAAACTTTCTAACTACACCCCAGAATTATTAGCCTTTTTTGCAACTGCATCATATTATTGCCTCATATGCAGTTTGTGATCGACTATAACTTCTACATCCTTTTCTGCCTAGCCAGCTATTCCACAGTTTGTATTTGTGCATTTGATCTAACCTTCCTATGTGTAGAACTTTGCACTTTCCTTTATTGCATTTCATGTTACTGATTTCAGACCAATTCTCAGATTTGTCTAAGTCATTTTGAATACTAATCCTTTCCTGCAAAGCACTTGCAGTCTCTCCCAGCTTAGTGTCAATTGCACATTTGACAAGTGTACTCTCCACTTTCTTATCCAAGTCATTAATGAAAATATTGACTAGTACCAAACGCAGGACAGACCCCTGTGGGACTCCCTAGATACATCTAGTTTGACAGTGAATCATGGATAACTACACTTTGAGTACAGTTTTTCCACTACTTTATAGTAGTTTAATCTAGAACACATTTCCCTAGCTTGCATATGAGACTGTCATGCGCAAGTGAGTCAAAAACCTTCCTAAAAGAATGTATATCATGCCTACTGCTTTCCTCCTATCCACAAGGCCAGTAATTCTATCAAAGAAGGAAATTAGATTGGTCTGGAATGATTTGTTCTTGACAAATCCATGTTGGTTATTACTTTTATTACTGTATTATCCTCTTGGTTCTCACAAATTGCTTATTTAATAATTTGTTGCAGTATCTTTCCAGCTATTGAAGTTAGGCTGATTGGTCTATAATTGCTCTTTGTTCCCCCTTTTAAAGATAAGGAATTATGTTTTCCCTTGCCCACACTCTGGGACCTCATCCATGCCCCCTGAGTTTCTAATATTGCTTCATCTAGTTCCTTTCGTACCCTAGGACAAATTTTGGCAGACCCTGATGACATGATAACAGTCTTCAAATACATAAAATATTGTCATAAAGATGATGGTGATCAATTGATTTGCATGTCCACAAAGGATAGTCAGCTTAGTTTGCAGGAAGGGGGAGTCAGGTTAGATATTAGAAAAAAACTTTATAACTCTAAGTATAGTTAGGCGTGGGAACGGATTACCTGGCAAGGTTCTAGGAACTGGAAGTTTCTAAAAACAAGTTAGACAAACCTTTGTCAGAGTTGGTTTAGGTATACTTAAACCTGACTCGGTATGAGGGGATGGACTAGATGATTTCATGAAGTCCCTTCCAGCCCGACAATTGTATGATTCCATAACTAGAATGACTGGAAGTAACATTTCTTTTTCTATTATAAGAAAGGGTACATTGATGGGGACTGTGCAGTTGTCACAGGTGAAGAGGTATTCTCTGGCAACTGCATGGATGAAGAGTGCTATATTTATGAGTAGTCAGTTCTTTCATCAAAAACTGACACATTGGTACAAGGAGGAACATGAAAACCATGACACCTGTATCTTACACTGTGAGTTAGTGAGCAGAAGTCAAGGTGTGAATCTACTGCATACTGACTCACTATGTAGACAAGACTTAAGACAACACCAAAAGGAGCTTGGCCGGAATAAGAAGCAGATGCTTAAATCTGCTAAACCACAAACCATTCAGGATTTTAACCAGCCAATCAGAGCACTCACAGCATCCCAACTGTCTGTCTTTCCATTGCCAATCAATTGTAGTTTATTGTGAAAGGGTACGTAGTTCAAAAGTAAATACATTTTCAAAAGCATTTTACTACGTGTGTCACTAACAGAGCTGGAAATGGTCAATGTTATGAATTTGGTTTTTTTTTCATCAAGGAGATCAAAATAAAAACATATTTCTAATTAATAATTTAAGTGAAATGAATTTTCTCATTTCAAAATGTCAGTTTTAAATGATTTTTTCTACATTGCTTCTGAGAGTTGAACTGGGAAGTATCAGATAGGTACCCAGAGAGCACTGTGACTGGAATGGTTGATAACAGTGGTAGCATGGATGCAGGGCAAATTTGCAATGATTCTTAATATTAATCACCATGGGAAGTGAGGTCACACAATCATTTGTGCTTAAACCATGTTTATTCTACTTTTTAAATAACAAACAGTTCCATTCTCTGGTGGAGAAACAGCCTGTGTGTTTGGGAGATGAAGTGTGGGAGTACCTGAGCTGTTTTTCTCAGATATTGATGTTGGTTGCAGACAGTTTCCTGTAAAATTGGGTGATCAGGTTAGCAGCATTGGTTACTCTGTGAAAGCTCTGAAGCATGGAAACAGCTGTAAATTGCTGTGTAGTGGGGGAAGGAGTGAAAGTGGGGCCTGCTGTTTGTATGAGAAGGCTCAGAATGTGAGGAAAGCAGAAAATAGAAAGACTCTAAATATTATGGGGCTGTGCAGCGGTGTTGTAGCCATGTTGGTCCCAGGATGTTAGAGAGAGTAGGTGGGTGAGGTGATATCTTTTATTGAACCAACTTCTGTTGGTAAAAGAGCTGAAGAAGAGCTCCATGTAGGTTGGAAGCTTGTCTCTTCCCAGCTACACCTCACCCACCTTGTTTCTCTAATTATGGGACTTTTTTTTTTTGCATTTGCCGCTTTATATTGTCTGTACATACACACACATAAACAATAAAATTTCCTAATATGTGTTAATCTGAAAGTAAAACTGTAATGTTTAACTTCCACACTAACTCATATTTATTCTCAATTAAGTAACGAGGAAGTAAAACATTACAGTTTTACTCCTCGTTACTAACTGGTATTTAACTCTAAAAGTCTCCTTGTTCCAAGTGCTCTGGGTAGGGTGCAGGGATTCTTATGAGTAATGTGAGTAAGCTACTTCCCCATGTATAAAGTATAAGCCTTCAAAAGACATTCATATTTCCTCTGTTGGCTGCTGTGATCTTCTAATAAAAGGACAGCCAGACAATCTCTCTCATGTAACAATAAAGAATATGTAAACTCAGCTTGAGACAGAACCAGTAATTGCTCACTGTGAATTTTGTCCTTATTTGATATTTTTTTAAAATTTGTAATATGTTTTAAATGTAAATGAAGTTGCCACAAAATGTGCAGTCTGCTGCACCAGAATGCTGGAGAATCCAAGGAACTTGCTGCAAACTTTAATCTCAGCTTGTCAAGGAGTATATGGGTCCTTGTTAATACTTCTTAAACCTCTGTGAGAACTTTTGGGATGAAAAGAGCCACATGTGATTTTATGGGACCTGGTTGACATTTTTTGTTTGTTATGTTTACAATAAAAAATGACTTTTTTAAAAAAACATAACCTTTTGGGGGAAAGATTTTCTTTAAGCATCTATTTGCTAATTGAAAAAACAATTTTTAAATTTTTAAATATTAATATTTTCATACTCCCCTCTTGATCCTCCTCTTTTCCAATTTGCCACTGAATACAATATAATGTATCATGTCTAGATTTTTCCCACATTTTCCTTTTTCTTCTGTTCCTTTTTCCTTTGACCACTCTAGCTTTTGAAAACTTCCTCAACTATGGAAAAGTTGCAGAGTGGCAAAAGGAAAAATTAAACGCCATACTGCAGCTCTTCCAAATTTGTGGAAGTTTTGCAAAGTTACAAAGTAATGTAAGGAAAAAGGAAAACATGAAAAAAGTGAAGGGAAAAAACCCAGGACATCATTCATTTCATTGCATTCTATGGCAAAAAGGAAAACTAGGATAGAAAGAAAATCAAAATTTTAAAATTCAATTTAAAAAAACAATTCTAAGAAAATATTTCATGGACAATTTTATAAAAGTGAAAAAATGATCAATTTAAAACCCCGCAAAATGGAAATAATTTCAAAATATTGGGAAAAAATTGCTTAAAACTCATAATTTTGCACCACTGTGAATTTAAATTGATCAAAATTTAAAAACTTAAAAATAAATATAAATATTATCCATTGAAATTATTTTAAAAAAATTGCATTCTTCCAAGCCTATCTATAGAACACTGGGGAAAGGTTCCTATTTCATCACAATGTCACTTAAGCACCATCACCCAGAAGCTGCCTATTGAGCTGTATACAAATTTGTTTTCTTGTCTCATATAGTAGCTAATTACTTCACCATTTAAATCAGGGGTGGGCAAACTTTTTGGCCCGAGGGCCACATCTGGGTGAGGAAATTGCATGCACGGCCATGAATTTTTGGACTGGGGCAGGGGATTGGCGTGCAGGAGGGAGTATGAGGTGTGGGAGTGGTGCGGTGTGCAGGAAAGGGCTCAGGGCAAGGGGTTGGGGTACAGCAGGGGTGCAAAGTGAAGCAGGGGGCTCAGGGAAGGGGGCTGAGGGCTCAGGGAAGGGGGTTAGGGTACAGGAGGGGGTGTGGAGTGAAGGAGGGGGCAAAGGGAAGGGGGTTGGGGTGCAGGAGTGGTGCAGGGGGCTCAAGGCAGAGGGTTAGGATTCTCAGAGCAGGGGATTGGGGTGCAGGAAGGGCTCAGGGTGCAGGCTCTGGCCCGGTGCTGCTTATCTCGAGCAGCTCTAGGGTGGCAGCAGCACACAGTGAGGCTAAGGCAAGCTCCCAGCCTGCCCTGGCCCCATGCTGCTCCCATAAGTGGGCAGCATGTCCAGCAGTGGCTCCTGGGGGTGGGGTAGGGCAGGCAACTCCACCGCGTGCTGCCCTCACCGGTGCGTGTCACCTCCGAAGCTCCCATTGGGAAGTTCCCCGTTCTGGCCAATTGGAGCTGCGGGGGGAAAGGGGTGTCTGCAGGTGAGGGCAGTGCACAGAGCCCTCTGCCCCTCCCCCCCTACCAGGGGCTGCAGGGATGTGGTGCCAGCTGCTTCTGGGAGCGGTCTGGGGCCAGGGCAGGCAGGGAGCCTGCGTTAGACCGACTGTGCCACAGGGCTGGCAATTCCTCAGGCTGCATTGAAAGCCCTGCTGGGTCAGATCCGGCCCGTGGGCCGTAGTTTGCCCTCCATTGATTTAAATGGTTCCAGCTAGAATTTGAAGTTAACATCATGAGCATAATGAGTGTCATGTGAATTCTGAGAGGATAGGCCCTTTGTGCTGAATTGTTTGCGTTGGAATAGAGTTGTACACATTTCCTGTGTCATTACAACTGGTATTGTTCATTGCAGAGTTAATAACTCTTCATTTCTCCACTGTCATGCTTATATCAGGTTACTCAAAAGTGTACTCAGGTTACTTCTTCTCTAGGAATACAGGACAAGGACAGATACACCACATAAATATGTGTTCCAAATTTTCAGCTTCTTCCTAAGGATCTACAGATGCAAAGATATCCTTCCTGGCCAAATGCTCCTGGTGCTTTTATCATTAGAGAAGAATATCACTGCCATAAGTCAAATGCACTTGTGCTGTAAATTCAGAAAGGTGTGATGATACTTATGATGAATGAGATTATATACATGTGTAACTTTTTAATTCTTCTGTGGTACAGTTTAGTACAAGCAGCAAGAAAAAAGTATATTAAATAAATTATTTTTGGGGGGCAACTCATGTGACACACAGTGTATTATGATCTGTCTTTAGAGAGAAACCCAAAATGAAAAACTTGATCCAAAAGCCAACCAACTTTGGGGAAGTTCACATCCATATCAGATTTTGCAGCTAGTCACCTCTCTACTAATTTCTTATCTTAGCCCAGTAAAATACAGTCTTCAATTTCCACTCTTATAACCCACTAGAAATGAGAAAGGAAGAGAGGATCTACATGAATACAAAATGTCTCAATCTTCCTAAGCAGCAGTTGAATCAAAGACCTGAAAATGCAGAAATCAAAGGTACAGTAAACTATCAAGCAGCTGATATTCTACCTTTTCTTGTACTGCCTTTAGTTAAACTTACTACTTCCTCTGCCCCAAGAGAGATATTAAGGATATTAAAATAAGATTGTTCCTCTATTATATCAATCAACACCATATTAGCGGAGAGATAAAAAGCAGCACCTAGCAGAGAAGCAGGGTGGTTTGCAAGTGAGGGGCTCTGACAGATAAGACAAATTTGTTTCAAGCACTCTCATTAGCTGCCAGAATTACTTTGCATCTAGGTTTTCAGATATGGTTATGTGTTATCTGACTTCAGATACTCAGGACAGTGGCTCATTCTGCCCATACTTATGTTTCCTATTTTCTTGTTAGGTTTCCCTGTTCCAGCTCCTCCCTGGAAGATCATTGCAGTGATTCTGGGGATCTTCTGCCTGATATTGTTAGGAGTCTCAGTGGCCTTGGCTATCAAGTGTAAGTATTTTCAGGAAAGACAAAGTCTCAAACCTGAGCCATTATAAGTAATTTATGGCTCCTTTACAGATCATTCCTGTCCGGGATGCCCTGACCAGTGGGTACGATATAGAGACAGCTGTTACTACTTCTCCAACGTGAAGAAAGATTGGAATTCTAGCCGGAATTTCTGCTCTGCCCAAGACTCAGGACTCTTGGTAATCAGCGACACCAGGGAAAAGGTATATGCCAGAAATGCTGCCAAATCTGTAGCAATCCAATTGGCAGATGCGATAGTTTGGATCTCTGAGGTAGGGCTGGTTGAAAATTTTTCATCAAAACTTTTTTGACAGAAAATGGGTGTTCTGACTAAATGAAAATTTTCATAACAGGTGTCTGTTTCCTCACAATTTTTAGATTTTGGAAAATTGAACACCCCAAAACTTAAAATTTTGGGAGTTTGACTGAAATGTTTTGGTTTTAATCTGACCATTTTCAGTTTTAAGTTTCTGAAAATCAAAATATTTCTAGTTTCTGGTGGTTGGAGTTTTAGATGGTGTAGCCGGTGGTCACCCCGCTCCTGCCCAGAAGAGTTAAAAGCAGCCCTGGGGAGGGCTGTGGCTGGGGAAAGGCTGATTGGGGAAGCAGCCTCAGCTGTGGCCATGCCCCAATCAGGGCTCAGCTGGCCCTTATAAGAGGGCAGTGGACCAGGAGCAGACAGAGTCTCTCTCTAGCTTGCTGAGGGAGAAGGTCCTGGCTGCTGAACAGAGTACCTAAAGTGGAGCAGGGCTGGGGGAAGGCTAGAGGAGTTGGGGGAGCTCCAGCCTGGAACCCACTCAGGCTGCAGGCCTTGTTAAAGGCTGGAAAGGGTACTGGGGTTGCAGAGGGCAGCCCAATAGTAGGCAGAGGCAGCAGGTCCAAACCCCCCTTGCCAACAATGAGTGGCATTTACACTGCAGTCTGCCCCAGTGAACATGGGCTAGATCAAGACTGGCAGTAGCCAAAGTCTGAGGTGAGGTGGGGATAGAGGGTGGGGGTTCCCTGGGGAGGGGAAACCCAGATCTGTGGGGATAGTGCCAGGGGGCAGCACCCTGGCCTGAAAGGGGCACTGGGGCAGAGGAGGGACTTGGGCCCAGCAGGACAGTGGGACACCAACCTGCAGAGGGCGCTCCAGAGGCTGGAGAGCTAATTCCCTGGTCGACCAGCAAGAGGCGTGGCAGGGGTGAGTCCTGCCCCGTGACAGGTGGATAGTCAGAATTTTCCATTTTGGTAGAAATTTTCCACAGAAAATAATACCATCTTTGGACTAACTCTACCTGTGAGATTATGGGAGACTGACATTTGATGTACAGTCCCATATGATTATAGGAGTACAAGCATCAGAAATGGAGACCTGTAAGATTATGGGATGAATGACATTTGGTAAAGAATTGTTTAGCCTCTTTTGTTTCTAGTTAACAGGCATGTAAAATGACATGAGTGAGTGCTGGGACATGCTGCTGCTCCTCTACATGCACCCTGCAGGTGTGAGGGCTTTGCTCCCCTTCACCACCAGTTGGGATCAACACTAGTTCCCAAATTCTCAATTCTTGTGAGTCTTTCCCACAAGTACTATGACTCAATTGCTGACTGAATATGACTGAAATTGCTTGGCTCATAGAGCAGGTCTTAGTTGACAGGAATCACAGTGGTCTTTCTGAAAGGTTGGAATATTTTACTCCCTTACATTATGTTGATGTTTTTGCCCAGGGTGATTCTGTTCAACTCCTCTGTCCCTTCTATCCTTCTTCCCCTTGTAGAACCTGTTCCTGGGGATCCATACAGAAGAACACTGGATTGGATTGACAAATTTCAATGGCTCTGGCTGGGCCTGGGAAGATCGCTCAACATTCAGCGATATAAAGTTGGTTTGATTCAATTTTTAGTTCTGGGGTTTTTGGCTGTTTTTAAGTCCATAAGACGGATCCTGAGCACCTTACTTAGTGTTTACTCACAAAAAAACCTCCCTCTGAAGTCATTAACCAGACTATGGGTGGAGTAAAACAGGAGCCTGTTTCTCTTTTGGCAGGGAATCTTTCATTATTCTTCCTTGACCCCATCTGTGTTCCTTTTATGTCTTTTGCAGGGTCACCTCTAACAGCCCCTTGCAACACTGTGCTGTCCTACTGAAGGGTGCCTTCCAGGCCTCCAGCTGTGCAGTTCCTTTCCCATGCATCTGTGAGAAATCCTCCAAGTAACCTCCTGCTGCACTTTCCCACCGAATAGTCTTCACTCAAACTCAGCCAATGGACCTGAATCATGAATCCATTAAAGATGCTCTAGCTTTGTTCATGTGGGATAGGTTTGATAGTGTTCCTCGGTGGTTAGCAGCATACACTGCTTTGTGGGAGACCAAAGTTTGATTCCAGCTGTAATGTAGGTATACGATTGTGTCTAAGCACCTAGTTAATGCAGCATCAACTAAAAAAGCTAAAGTTCTTGTTAATGCACATATTGTTGATGATCTTTGTATTTGTATTTTCAGCACAGTGACTCAGACTACCAGAAATTAAAATTTGTTTTAAAAACTCCATAAAGGAAAATAATGGGACAATATTAAGTATTTCTCCTCACTGTTAAATTTGGAGTGAAGTAAGCAGCAAGAGTAGGATTAAACTGGATTTTTTATTCATTCACAAAATGTTACAGTTACACGGTATGTCTTTTCCTCTTTCTTTAGCAGGCTTGCTCTAGTGTTCTCAAGTAATTATTACATTTACTCACTCCTACTCTACTCAATTAACCTTTAGATACAATACTTTCCCCAAATGGAGGGAAATACTCTGGCATGTTTCATATTTCAAACTAAATAGATTTAACATTTACTCTCCTTTTTTTCTAACACTTACTCCCTTCAGCAATTATTACCTATAATAGAAGACTCAGAGGAGATGTGATAGTAATCTGTAAAACAAAGAATGGGACAGGGGAAGCCCTTCAAAAGCATCTCTTAGCTTGCTCCGATGATGTAATAGAACCAGAAGATTCTCAATGAAATTAAAAATATTGTAAATGGATAATATGTACTATTTCATTAACAAAATGTAAAATTAACCTGTGGAATTCAATGCTTCAGGATATTCCTGAGTAACATATTGTGAAGCAATAACCCCACTAGCTCGGTAATATTAGAACAAGGATGAGAATTCTCTTCTCACACTGGTTTTACTCTGGAGTAATTCCACTGAATTCAAAGGAGTTATTTCTGACTTACACCTGATTCTCTCCTTATTTTGGTGTAACAGTTTGAGTGTGCTGAGGTAATATTATGTGTAACTAATACACTCCCTTTTTATCTGTGCCTCAGCCTATCTGTCTGTTGAAGCATAGGCCAGAGCTCAGTCTTTTCAGGACTTAGAAAAAAAGGATTACACAGATTTAAACCACTGAAAGAGTGTCATAGAATTTTTTAAGGATGAACATTTAATATCGATACAAACATCTGCATCCAGCCTTTGGAATACTTTTCAAACTTTTCCTTATACAAAAAAAACTAGTAAGCAGTAACTCAGTTGGCATTTTCCCACACAACATGAATTATAGTGCCAACTGCACACCTTAGCATGCACACATGCATACACTCTGACTTCTCAGTCTCTGCAGTAGTGCCATCAATAGTGCATGTGTCACCTGAACTCCACAGAACCAGATGACAATGGAAGCTCCACAGTTTTCCATGAAACTCCTCATGGCCAACTCCACTTCTGGCATCAACAGTTGGCATCTGCTCAGCTTCCAGCAAGATAGGGCATCTGTAATCTGGATCCAAAGTGGCACAAGCCTCTGGGATGGAGCTTTCTCAGCAGACATTTCTTAGTGGTGCATGGTTCAGCTGCTGAGGCCACAGGTCAGTCTCTTGCTCCTTCTGTTCATACCATTTCCCCCACTCTGCTCTTGGTGGATGTGTGGAACCTGGCAGACAGTTTGGCCTTAATGGAAACCCTCTGTACAACTTCAGAAGCAGTTACTAAGCATACATACCCAGAGATTACTATACCTCCCCACCACCTCCTCTAGATGGTTCTGGGGCTGGGCCCTTCTAACTAAGTGTCTTGTCCTGCTCTCTGCATGTGTGTAGAGTAGAGATATGTAGGATTCAACAAAAGTCCATGTCTCCTCCCCACTGCTCTCTCCTTTACATTAGACTTTAAAAGAATTGCTGCAATATGAGCCTGTGGGTTACAGTGACATTTACAGTATATGGACTGCATCTGCAGGGAAAACAGAGTGAAAGATAGCAGGACTATAAGGTTCTCATTCTTCAGGGCATTAGTTTATTACCCACGGGCGTGGTGGATTGCAGTGTCTGGGTAAGGAGGGCTAAAAATGCTGACAGGACTGGTGTTGGTGCTACACGTGATTTAATTGTTTTTCTGGTTTTCATTGATTTTCTCCCCAGTCCTTGTCTTAAATGCTTCAGCACTGGGCCTTCAGACACTTAACTTGGGAAGACTACTTCCCCTCTAACAGATCCTCAATGTCAGGATTTTTTTTCTGATGTCTAGCCTGAAGTTTTTCTTTATTCATTCATCCCATTATTCTTAATCATAACTCAGTGTCCCCACATAAATAATGCTTTCCCCTCCTCAGGATTCACAACTTTAAACTCTTTGTACACTCTTATCATATCTCCACTTATTCATCACTTAGCCAATCTTGCTAATTTAGTAGACCTGAAACATTTTCCACAGGAAAATGAGTTTCTCAAAATCAAAACTTTCCCTGGGCAACATATCAATTTTGACAATTTTGTTTTGAAAAAAAAAATGAAAGAAATTAAGCATTACAGATGTTTGTTTCCAAGTGAATTTTCATTTAAAAATTTATTTCACTTAAAATTTAAAAATATAAAAAACTTGAAACTGGAAAAAATGTTTTTTATCAAAATATAACATTTCAAGCTACATAAAAATTTCCTCAAATTAATTTGATAAGAAACTTTGAAATTTCTTGGTTTTGTTCTTATTCAGAACAAAGATAAATTTCAGAACATCAGGATTTCCTGCAGAATGGAAATTCCAAGTTTCAACCACCTCTAATATTTAGTTATTTTAATCTTTCCTCAGAATTCCATCCCTTTAGACACCTAATCATTTTCATTGTTCTTCTCTGAACTCCCACTAATTTGTCAATATCTTTCCAAATTCCAGGAGTAGCCAAATGAGGAATGGAAAAATAAGGAAAAATTGAAAGGATAAAAGTGCAGAGAGAGCTTCAATTATTTACAGTCCAGGGATTATGGGTACATCTACACTGCAGTGGGGCAGCGTGTCTGAGAGCGTGGGTCAACTAACTCATGCTCATGGGGCTCACACTATAAAGTGTGGCAAAGTTCCTCCTCTCCTCTAGTAGGTCCTGCGCTTATTGGCGGATTTCTTCCCCTCAGTGGTTTTCCCCTTGGATGAAACCCATAGATTGGATCAACTACTCCTATGTCTGATTAGGAGTAGCGAGGCTAGGGGGGAACCTGGGCCCGCCCTCTACTCCGGGTTCCAGCCCAGGGCCCTGTGAATTGCAGCAGTCTCTATAGTGCTACTTGTAACTGCTGCTTGACCGCTACAGCTCCCTGGGCTACTTCCCCATAGCCTCCTTCAAGCACCTTCTTTATCCTCACCACAGGATCCTCCTGGTGTCTGATGCTGCTTGATTGTATGGTGTTTTCCTCAATCCTCCAGTAGTACCCCCTCTCAGTTCTTAGTTCCTTGTGTCTCTTGCTCCCAGCTCCTCATGTGCACTTCTTTCCTCTGGCTCCTCCTCCCTAGACTGGAGTGAGCTCCCCTTTTTATACCAGGTGCCTTGATTAGCCTGTCCTGATTGGCTGCAGGTGCTCCAATCAATGTAGCTCTCTCCGGTGCCTTCTAGAAAGTTCTTAATTGGCCCCAGGTGCCTTGATTAGCCTAGAGCAACTGCCATTTTGGTTCCCATGGTACTAGGGATTTGCTTAGCCTGAAGCTAACATACCTGCTCCTCAATACTTTCCTGTAGCCATCCGGCCTTGCTCCATCACAAAAGCTAAAAAAGCCTCACCAGGTTTCAGAGCCCAGGTTCCAGCCTGAATGGGAACGTCCACAGTGCTATTTTTAGACCCATGATCCAGATTCAATTGATACAGGCCTCTGAGACTTGCTGCTGTGAGGTTTTGTGTGTGTGTATGTATCCTATGAGTTGTAAAACCTGTGTTGTAGAATAGATAGCAAAAGACCTGTCCTGGATGGTTAAAAATGCAAGGTAAAATGAGCCTGATTCAAACTTCTATGTGCTTTTGATCAGGTTATATGAACATTAAGTGTCACAGATTGTTTAGTCTGCATTGTTGCTTAATAAATTCTGTATTTAACTAGTTGCAGCGAGATATTGAAGTTAATACCGTAGCCTTAGGTAGCATCATTTTAACTCTCATAGGTGTAAGCCCCTTTGCTCTGAGCTATTTGGATTGGTGTAGAACATCTCACTTCAATTTGAAAACTTCCTGTGAGGTCTGAGACGGAAAATTGCAGAGTGAATACATCTTCCTTTCTTGGGTCATGCTCTCCATCTTCTAACAGGACAGTCTGCTGGTGATACCACAATTTCTCTGCTGTGACAAGACCAAATACAGCTCAGAAAGTTCAATTCCAGTTTTCCAGCCTCTTCCTAAGGACCTACAGGTACAAACAAAGGTGTCATACCCAAATGCTTCCAGGGCTTTTAATGTGACAGTATTAGATAAATGTACATAAATAAAATATACCTAATTCAGAAAATGGTGGCTTTATTACACCAAAAGGGATTATATAGATGTGTAACTTTGATTTTATTTCTTTTCTGTTAAAGTTCAGTACAAGCAGTAGGCATGGTGTACTTAAGAATTCATTGTTAGGGTTGTCCATGTGGCATAGTTTTCTGTTTTTAGGTTTGTGCTCTATTCATCTTTTCTGAGTTGGGTTCAAGCTAAAATCCTGAATCTGAACAGCTTTTAAATTGAGGCAGTTATCTGGCTCCAGTTTTAGTTATTTTTACCTTTATATTTAAAATCTCCAAGACCAGCACCAGCCAAGGAAGTCTATATATGTACTATAGCTGGAGTTTAGTAAAGTATTTGATTCAGTGTCTCAAGCAAACATGCTTGAAAATAAATCACATTCGTTTGAATATGAACATGTCATTGCTACTGAAAATTGTCTGAAGGTGTAAAAAATTATAAATTGACGTATATTGGGTCTCCACTTTCTGACATCAGTGTCATTCTTCTGCTGAGTGGTAGCAGATATCAGCGGCTTTGCAGGTCAGTTTCCTAGTACAGGAAAAATTAGTGTAACTTGCTTAATTGACACATAAACAGCAGTCCTGGAACAGAGGTTGTCACATAGCATGCAAGCCGATCCCTACTTCCAGTAATCTCAGTCCAGCAAAAATGCCCAGTTCCCAGACGGGAACTCTGACTTAGGAATTTAAGCAGAGAGCAAACTCTCCTGCCACTCATACAGTCCCCCTCTACCCAGACCCTTGTGTAATCAAGAACACTGGTGTTTCTTCCAATATTAAAAACTTGCTCTCATGGTAACAAAAGGTACTTGAAAGACTATGTGTAACAGCACCACCTTTCATAACAATATGAAGCTGAGAAAGAAGTGTCTAGAGGGGTATCACAGCAATCTGTTAAATCTCGGTTTATCTGTCATATACATTAATAAGCTGTAAGGGTGGGTAAACAGCAAAGTAATTAAATACTAAATTGGAAGGGGTTGTAGACATCATTGACAGAGAAATAATTCAAAGGTTCTTAGAGAGGCTAGAAATATTAGCAGGCAATAAAAACACGAGATTTTAACAGGGCAAAAAAAGTTAATTTGGCTGGGGAAAAGTCATCTGAAACACAGGAATTTAAGGAACAAAAGACGTCACAAAATCATCAATGCCAAGAGATGTAGGGGTGAAAATGGACCAAACAATATGAGCTTGTAGTAGTAGATTTGTCTACAAATTGGTATCTTGTCACAAAACTGAGACATCTCACCTAGAACACTGTGTTCTGTATTCTGGGCACCTGGAGGATAGCAGAGAGATGCAGATAAATTGGCAAATACTCAGAGAAGAGGAAAAAGCAGTGATTAAAAGGAGTGATTGACAAATATGGTATGAAAAATCTGAAAAGAACTAATTAAGTGTATATATAAACCATCTTAGTTAAACAATGAGGAAGTAGTGAGTTATAAAGGTCATGAAGCAGTTTACATGCACTGTAATCTTATAAATACTGAAGAAAGAATAAGAGAGGAAGATTAATCTGGATAGTCCAGAATATCAATAATCTTTAAGAATAAATAATAAATACAACCTGAGGTGTCCCCTTCCCCCTCACAAGGCTGTTGGCTGATGCTGAAACCCCGAGGAGGGCCCCCTCAGGAGCCTGACACCTGTCATTGGAACCCCCTGTCCCTGCTGTTGCCTGTTGCTGGAACCTGCCAGCTCCAGAGTCCCGCAGCCCCTGGGACTGAAGCAGAAATGTCACAGAGGTCTCTGTAAGTCACAGATTTCATTACTTCCATGACCTCCATGACATAAAAGTAGCCTTGGTGATTGGCACAGGATTCTCCTGGCAGTCCTTAGTCACAACTCTGCACAAAGGCAGCCATAGGGTGATGGTCATTCTCCACAGATGAGGGCAGATATGGAGTTTGTGTCCGCCTGAGGTGACAGAGCACAGAGCTGCTTTTTAGGCACAGAGCTGCTTTCCCCAGGGTACGTCTACACTACGGGACTATTCCGAATTTGCATAAACCGGTTTTGTAAAACAGATTTTATAAAATCGAGTGTGCGTGGCCACACTAAACACATTAAATCGGTGGTGTGCGTCCACGGTCCGAGGCTAGCGTCGATTTCTGGAGCATTGCACTGTGGGTAGCTACTCCGTAGCTATCCCATAGTTCCCGCAGCCTCCCCCGCCCCTTGGCATTTCCGGGTTGAGATCCCAGTGCCTGATGGGGCAAAAATCATTTTCGCGGGTGGTTCTGGGTACAGCCTCACCCCTCCCTCCCTCCCTGACAGCGGCAGACAACCGTTCGCGCCTTTGCTTGGTGAACTGCAGACGCCATAGCACAGCAAGCATGGACCCTGCTCAGCTCCATACCGCAATCGTGGATGTTTTAAACACCTCGCGCACTCGTGCAGTATATGCTGAACCAGGACCTTCGAACCGAGGCGAGTAAGAGGCGGATACGGCAGCGGCGATGACAGTGATGAGGACGTGGACACAGAATTATCTCAAACCGCCCCGGCGCTTTGGAGATCCTGATGGTAATGGGGCAGATTCTATCCATTGAACGCCGATTTTGGGCCCGGAAACAAGCACTGACTGGTGGGACCGCATTGTGTTGCAGGTGGGACGATTCCCAGTGGCTGCGAAACTTTCGCATGCGTGGGCACTTTCATGGAACTTTGTGACTTGCTTGCCCCTGCCCTGAAACGCCATAATACCAAGATGAGAGCAGCCCTCACAGTAGAGAAGCGAGAGCCGATAGCCCTGTGGAAGCTTGCAACACCAGACAGCTACCGGTCAGTCGGGAATCAAGTTGGTGGTGGAAAATCTACTGTGGGGCTGCTGTGATGCAAGTAGCCAAAGCAATCACTAAGCTGCTGCTACGAAGGTTGTGACTCTGGGAAACGTGCAGGCCATAGTGGATGGCTTTGCTGCAATGGGATTCCCTAACTGTGGGGGGGCGATAGATGGAACCCATATCCCTATCTTGGCACCGCAGCACCAGGGCACCCAGTACGTAAACCGGAAGGGTACTTTTCAATGGTGCTGCAAGCACTGGTGGATCACAAGGGACGTTTCACAAACATCCACGTGGGATGGCCAGGAGGGTTCATGATGCTCGCGTATTCAGAAGCACTACTCTGTTTAAACGGCTGCAGCAAGGGACTTACTTCCCAGACCAGAAAATAACAGTTGGGGATGTTGAAATGCCTGTCGTTATCCTGGGGACCCAGCCTACCCTTGATGCCATGGCTCATGAAGCCATACACAGGCAGCCTGGACAGTGGTCAGGATCTGTTCAATTACAGGCTGAGCAAGTGCAGAATGGTGGTGGAATGTGCATTTGGCCGTTTAAAGGCTCGCTGGCGCACATTACTGACTCGCTCAGACCTCAGCCAAACCAATGTCCCCTATGTTATTGCTGCTTGCTGTATTCTCCACAATCTCTGTGAGAGGGGGGAGACCTTTATGGCGGGGTGGGAGGCTGAGGCAAATCACCTGGCCGCTGATTACGCGCAGCCAGACACCAGGAGATTAGAAGAGCACACCAGGAAGCGGCGCATCAGAGAAGCTTTGAAAACGAGCTTCATCAATGGCCAGGGTACAGTGTGACTGCTGTGTTTGTTGATGAACACCCAACCCCTTGATTGACTCAGTCCCTGTAAGCAACTCCTCCCCTTCGAGTACAGCTTACTTATGCAAATAAAGTCACTCTCATTTAAAAGCATTAATTCTTTATTTTTCATTATAAAAAGAGGGAGAGAAGTAAGGGTGTGCTTTGGGAGGAGGAAAGGAGGGATGGAGAAGGCCATTAAAAAAAAATTCAGAGTAACGGCATCCTTCTGGTTGGGCTGTCCACGGGGGTGGAGTGGGCGGGTGCACGGAGCCTCCCCACGCGTTCTTACACGTCTGGGTGAGGAGGCTAAGGAACATGGTGAGGGGAGGGTGGTTATACAGGGCTGCAGCGGCACTCTGTGATCCTGCTGCCGTTCCTGAAGCTCCACAAGACGCCGGAGCATGTCAGTTTGATCACGCAGCAGCCCCAGAGTTGCATCCCGCCACCGCTGATCTTCCTGCCGCCACCGCTGATTTTCCTGCCGGTCTTCCTGCCGCCACCTCTCATCTCGGTTGTCCCTCCTGTCCTCACGTTCATCCCTCCTGTCCTCACGTTCACTGGCCTCTTTCCTGTAATTTGAAACCACGTCCTTCCACTCATTCAGATGAGCTCTTTCATTGCGTGTAACTTCCATAATATCTGAGAACATCTCATCTCGCGTCTTCCTTTTCCTCCGCCTTATCTGTGCTAGCCTTTGGGATGGAGGAGGGACGCTTGAAAAATTTGCAGCTGCATGAGGGAGATAAATATTTAGAAAGATACATTTTACAGAACAATGGTTATACTCTTTCACAGTGAAAAGCACTATTCACCTTACATAGCACATGTGATTTCCTACAAGGTCGCATTTTTCATCTTAATAGTGACTGCTTGCATCTCTGGGGTTACAGATCTCACAGACACAGGTCCAGGCATCAGGATTCAGCTTGCATGCGGCCATGGTAAGCCACTGTCTCAGTGATTTACCCTCCCCAACGCATGGCTAATACCACGCTAGCTCCTGCTAATCAACAACCTTCCCCTCCCCACCCACTGCTTGTCCGGTAGCTTGGGAAGCTCGCCGTGACCAAACAGAAAAGATCATCGGCATTTCACCCTCCTCCCCGCTCGCTACGTGCAGGAAAGTGTTTTTTTTAAGCTGCTGCATTCCACGAACCCAGTAGAAAAATGGCCACCCCCCTTACTTAAATTCCTGATTTTTAACCAGGTTATCCTGAACGATATCACTTTGCTGAGGATAACAGAACAAGATAAAGAGCGGATGCTTCTTGAATGCCAGCAGTCCCCGGGACCATACGCTGCGATGCTTTGCCACGCAATGATACCTGATTACTTGCTACATGCATGGCATGGTAAAGTGTCCTACCACGGTGGGCAGAACAAGGATGCCTTGCCCAGAAACCTTCTGCAAAGGCTTCTGGAGTACCTACAGGAGCGCTTCATCGAGATGTCCCTGGAGGATTTCCTCTCAATCCCGGACATGTTAACAAACTTTTCTAAGTAACTATACTGTCTGCGAATGCATCCCAAGTCCTCAGGGCAAATCAATCATTAAAAAAGGCTTGCTTAAAAAACACTGTTTGCTATTTGCAAAGGTACACTCACCAGAGCTCCCTTCCAGGGCGTCATTCTCTGCAATAGTTGCTTGCGAGGGCTGGGAGCAGGGTAATTCCGTCAGGGTGATAAAAAGCTCCTGGCTGCTGGGGGTCACGGAGTGCTGTGTGCTCTCTGCGAGGTCTTCCTCTTCTTCTTCCTCTTCATCTTCCCCGTCTGCATAATCCTCAGACATGGCAGAGATTACAACCCCCACCTCGGAATCCACAGTCAGTGTGGGGTACTTGTGGCGCAGCCCCCTAAAATTGCATGCAGCTCAGCATAGAAGCGGCATGTTTTTCGACCTGCCCCGGACCTTCCGTTTGCTTCTTTGGTTTTCTGGTAGGCTTGTCTGAGCTCCTTAACTTTCACTCTGCACTGCACGGAGTCCCTGCTGTGGCCTTTAGCAGTCATAGCCTTAGAAATTCTTTCAAATACTTTTTCATTTCGTCTTTTGGAACGCAGTTCTGTTAGCACTGAATCATCTCCCCATATAGCGATCAGATCCATTACCTCCCGAGCGGTCCATGCTGGGGCTCTTTTTCGATTCTCAGGAGACTGCATTGTTAACTGTGCTGATGAGCTGTGCGTGGTCACCTGTGATGATGAGCTCTCCACGCTGTCGAAGCAGGAAATGAATTTCAAAAGTTCCCGGGGCTTTTCCTGTCTACCTGGCCAGTGCATCCGAGTTGAGAATGCTGTCCAGAGCGGTCAGTGGTGCACTGTGGGATAGCTCCCGGAGGCCAATACCGTCGATTGCGGCCACACTAACCCTATTCCGATATGTTAATACCGATATTAGCGCTACTCCTCTCGTCGGGCAGGAGTACAGAAACCGATTTAAAGAGCCATTAAAATCGATATAAGGTGCCTCCTAGTGTGGACGGTTGTGGCGTTAAATCGGTTTTACACTCGTAAAACCGATTTAAACGCCTAGTGTAGACCAGGCCCCAGTCTGGGAAAAGGGGACTGAAAAGGAACACTAAACACAGCCTGCCTTTTGTCAGGATCCCACTCCTGGCTGGTAATCCAACTCAGTGGTCAAAATAAAACAAAGATTGACAGACTGATTTTGAGGTCATGGAATCTCAGAACCCTTCTTTACAATGACCAAGACCAGAATGAAGAACACACATGCAACCATGTTAGCAAATCCCATGTGAGAAGCCATAAAAACAAATAAATCCAGAACTTGTTAGTGCTAGCTGAACACTTGTCCATCAAAGCAATGGGAGAATCCATCCATCCATCTAGTCCAGATTTAAAAGCATTTGTCATTTCCCTTAGTATATTTTTAACTTTACAACTGATCTCCTCACTCATCAATGTTCCCTAATAATCAGCTGAAAATGTCCTTTATGCCCATTTTCAGGTTATTACACTATCAGATCTCCTTACACAATTTCTCACCTCCATTTCCATTTCAATTCTTCAAATACCTGTAGCATAACTCGTTAAATCCCCAGCAACACGTTTGTTGAAGTTGCACGCATTTCTTTCTTTCAATCTTTCCACATAAAACAATCTCTGATTTTATTTATTCATTATTTCCTGATTTACCTTCAAATTGTTGACACCCTTTTGATACTGAGGTGCCTGCAGATCCGTAGGTAACAGGTTCTGTCAGAAGAAGGAATATTCTGAGATTAACTCATGGCTGAATTTTAATTGTTCCGGCTCCAGATTTTTATCCTATCTCCTCTCAAATGTCTCCTGTAAGCCCCCAAGCAACTGGATTTATCTAGTGGCAGTATCACCAAAATTCCCCAAGATGGGTGGTGCTGAAGAGTAAAAAGTTGGACTTAAAGTTTTTCATTGTTTATATAACTATAGCTGGACAGGCATCAGAAGGAGGTGTTTATATATATATACACCTCCTTCTGATGCCTGTATATATATATATGAACAAAATGCCTTATGTCAACATTTCTGTTCATTTCACCACCAAACATTTTGATATAGGAGAGCCTATCAGTGCTGAGTTGCTGTGATGAATGTCCCATAGATTCATCAGTTTTTCATCAAATGCCATCACTCACACTAGGCCACTAAAAAAAGAGCCTAAACTTCCCACCATTATACCCAACAGAAATGAGCGAGCAAGAAGTGACCTACACAGAACTGAAATTTCACACTCCTTCCAAGCAGCAGAGAATACAGAGACCTAAGACCATCAAAAACAAAGGTACTGTATATGACAGGCTGCTGAGTCACCACTTTCTATTTCAAACCCCTCCCCCTCTTTCACCTGCCCTGACAATATGTTCTGAAATAGTAAAGTTTAAATATTCCTGTAATCTGTCACCTGCTGCTATGTTGCTGGGGCTATGATAGCTTCTTATGGGTTAGACAGGGGTGAAAGGAGGTAGCTCTCACACAGGAGTGACAATACAGAATTCTCTGTTCTAGCAGGAATTAGAAGTACCTGTCTGTTCCAAGCACTGTCAGTGGATGCCAGAGTTACTGAGCATGTAATCAATGTCAGTTATACTGGAGCTGGTTTTCAGACCTGCCCAGGTGGGAGCTGACTCTGGGATCTAGTTGCTGCCCATATTAACTACAGTCTGACACAGATACTCAGAACACAGGCTCGCTCTGCCCATGTTTATGCTCATTTTCTTCCTGTCAGACCCATCAGTTCCAGCTCCTCCCTGGCGAATCATTGCAGTGATTCTGGGGATCTTCTGCCTGGTGTCACTGGGAGCAGTGGTGGCCTTGGTTGCCAAGTGTAAGTAATTGTAGGAGAGACACTAAGGATCTGACCTCAGCCTCTATAAATATTTTGAAGACTCCATTCTGCTGATGAATCCATGGTATTTTATTGAGAAGTGTATACACATATTGTGTATCTAAATTTGCTTGCACCTCAGCTACATAAACTAGCAACATTATGCTCAGCAGATTTTTTGTTTTCTCCAAAGTTTTTATGATGCCCCCAAATCACAATATTTACAGCCAGATCAGGGATTTAAACACCCCAAAGTTCAAAGTTGTTTGTATTCCATTTTTGGTTCGGCCTCTTACAGGGACTATTTGTGAAATGTAGATCCAAACTGAGGTTTTGAACAGCTCAGACTTGGACAGCAAATTCTGTATCTGAGAATTTTGTTCAGCCTGTTATTATGGTATGGGTCCTTTGCAAAATTTGGATGTCAGAGCTGGATTTTTAATCCCCTCCAAAAATCTACTGTTCAAATGTAGAGATTTGATTTAATCCCATCCCTTCTAGTAAGTACAGTAAAATATTTCCTTGAATATTTCTTAGTTGCTCATCATGTTTCCTGTAGTCTGCACGCTGATGAAAGGGTCAGTCAGATCTATTCTGCTCAGTTTTGCAGTATATTTTCTTTTACTTTTTTGTGGGCTGTGGATTTCTCTCTCTCACACACACACCAGGTACCATGTAATAAGATAGTTAGCAGTCATGCTATGTACAGCAAAATACTTCAAAATCCTGAGCTCTGACAAACAATTGGAGCATCCACTTAGTGATTGCACTATTAACTTTCAACACAGCAAAGCTCTTTATATTTCCAAGCCTAATAGCAATGGCAGGATTTGTCTCATAGGAATCCCTCTTATGGAGATGGAACAGATCTATATCTGAGGGTCAGAACCTTATTCACACTCTGGTTGCTTTCTGAAGTCCTCTGGTGGCATGGAGTTTCCCATATTGACTCCTACAATCTCCTCCCTCCTGCTCCCAGCACACGGATGTTGCCATGGGTGTGGCCAGGGCATCCCTGCAGCTGGCCCCAGGACTGGATGAGCATAAAGGAGACTTAAAACCACCTTTCCCTCCTTACTAGTCTTGTGCCAAGTTGCACAAGACTGAAGGATTTGGCCACGCAATTTTAAAATAAATTTTCCAAAATATGCAAACATAAATAAATAGAAGTTTTGAGAGAAATAATACTACAAAAAAGTTCAGAAATAACAAAGCCAATTCCTTCAAATGTAAAGGAAAATTCATTTGTCTCAGCTGTAGCTTAATTTGAAGTAGCATAATTCATTATGCTCTCATTGTCAATTTAAGTTTTCCAGGCATCCCATCCATCAGGAAATTTCACCCACAAGCAAATGGTTACACACCCCAGCCAAGAAACATACAAGGAAACTGGAGGTACGTAGTCTGGTGGGTTCTGCGTTGTCTCCTCTCGGTAGCTTCCTATTTGTTGATTTTAAAATGATGCAAATATTGCATATAATCATCAATGTATCCAATAACATTTCAGTTTATAATAACAGAGCCAAGTGTAACCAAATCAAAATGTCGAACGACCAGTCTGAGGAAGTTGTAAAAGCACATGGGCGCAGCCATGATTGGAATGAACAGGACTAGAGCACATCTGTTGCTTATGTATCCAATGTTTCCTTAATGGCTCAAGCAGGAATTAATGTGGGGTAAAATCTGTAAATTTCATTGAAAATCAGTGGCACTTAGGGCCAGATTTTTAAAGGTATTTAGGTGCCCAAAATGCATTAAGTTGCTTCTGAAAATTTTGTTTGTGATCCTTGTCACATTTACTCTGCTCCCTTAGGCCCTAGGGAAAGAGGACATGCAGAGAACATTGGGTCCTCTAGTGTTCTGATATTATGCACAATGATAATGTCATATTATTAATTCAGTGGGAGGGATTCACTTTAACTGGAACATCAGCCTTTGGCCGCTGGAAACACCACAGCAGGGAAAGAGCAAGTAAAGTTGAAGTTACTGTAAATATACATCCCAGGATATAACCTGTCATTTACACACAGTGTTTCATTTACTGGTGATCTGATGGGAAATGGTGAATAATCCAATGTGAACTGGGTGAAAAACTATGTGTCATTTCCAACACAGATGCTGTGAGAGGTACAGTATGAGCAGGCCAGCAATAATACATGTAGATTTTGAGGTGGTTTGTATGGTCTGCCGATAATACGCTCCCCCACAGAGAAAGGCAACATGACTCAGTAGATAAACCAAACATATACTGTATCTGGAATAGGAATCGTAGCCTTCAGTTTAGAAATCACAGGTCTCTGTCACTTGAGCAGTGCTTAATTTGTGCCAGGGCTGAGTCCCAGTACCTCTAGGTTTGGCAGCTCATAGCCCCAGCATCTAATTGCTTGAGCCCTCGCATCTTTTTCATTACAAATTAAACACTGCACTTGAACGTATAGTGTATTTTCAGGCCTCCAGTCACTAGGGCATGAGACAAATCGTTGAGTAGGCTTCATTCTATACACTAGAGCAACAGTGAGGCACATGCCAAGTCAGTACATTACCAGATTCAATCTCTACCTACATCACAGCCATCAACACAGAAACATGTGGAGTGTATAAATGTGTTTGTTTTTTCTTCAAGGACATAAATTCAGCCCTTGCCCAGAGGACTGGAGGCAACATGGAAATTCCTGTTACCACTATTCTACAAACTGGATGACTTGGCAAAGGAGTAAAGATTACTGCACTTCTTTGGGCTCCAACCTCCTTAAAATTGACAGCAGGGAAGAATGGGTAATTTATTTCCCTTCAGTTCCCAGTACTATCCTTAGTATTTCCGGATGGGTCTACAAAACAGTTTTTTTTTGCTACAACCCTCTTCCCAAATGCAGCTTATTCCTGTCCATCACCAACACACTGTAATGCATGTGGCAGCCTCAGAATTTGGGGAGGAATTATGCAAAGTCAATTGGGGAGCACACCCAAATGTAACTATACCTAGAATATGTGTGTGTGTGTGTGTGTGCGTGTGCACGTGCGTAGATCAATAGGTCCTTCCCACACCAAACATCCTGAAAAAGTGTAGCCCAATGATTTGTTCCTTTCACCCGATCAATCTGTATACTGGTACTGTGTATCCTTTCAAATGGAAAAGGGATGATAATAACAAATCCCTTATCTCAGGGGTTTCAGACTACAATCAAACCTGTCATGAAACACTTCATCTAGAAATGACCCAAAAACCCACATTCCTGCAATTTAAAGTACATTTACCTGGCCCCTCAGAGAGTTTCCCCTTTTTATCTGGTTTAACAAATGTAGCTTTTAAAGTTCAACAATGAAGTTTCTTCTGGGGACATATTATCCCGTTACATTTCACTTCATTTCTCTGTTGCCATTATTCCATGAGCTTTTCTCCCACTGTGGGGAAGAATATATTGAACACCTGTTTATAACAAGACTTTGGACATATTTTAGAGGAAAGTGTGAATAGACATTCTAGTCCCCATGAAATGTATTGAAAGAAATATGATGGGGATGGTTTACTTCCCTAAGGTTTAGGGCTCTTCACTGCTATACAAGATGGTTGGGTTATACTCCCTATTCTAGTCTCTTGCACTCCAGGTCTGGTATCAGCTGGGCATCCTAGAGGAATGGGCCATTGATCTCCAGAGAAGTATGTGTCTCACATTGCACAATACCACCTCCTGTGGATGACTATGAAGCAGCAGTGACAGGCTCTCAAGAGAATCTCATCCAGTCTCCTAAGCTGGAAGGATGGTGTCTGTGAAATGGCCCTGGAAGTAAATGAGCTCTAGCCAGAACTCCCCAGCCATGGTCCCTTCCCTGCAGTCTATTCATTGATAAGATGGCAGAATAATTTGTATTGTTATTAAATTATTTGATTTTCTTTCCATGCAGGATTTTATAAATTCACAAACACATTCTTATCACTGGATCGGACTATCTCATAATGCAGTTTATGATTCCTGGGTGTGGGAGGATGGCACAGCTCCTTCCAGCGACCTGTAAGTGCTGCCCGGTGGTGGAAACCATTCGGTTCCGTTTCATCTGCTTGTACATTTCTGACATATTATGGATCAGGCCCATTGCAAAGCATCCTACACAGATACAACTCTAGTGATATTCAGTTGTTCTCCATACTTCTCTCCCTCTAATTCATTATTACTGTGGGGAATTTGAATAATATTAGAATATCCATTTCCTTGGAGCTTCTTATTTATTATGTTCCCTAAGGGATGGGAAGGATCTGATGAGAGACAGTCAAATGAAAAAGAGTCCCATTCAATTACATCATGTAATGGCAGAAAGCTGAAAAGTGACAATTTTAAGTGCTTATATACAAATGCTAGAAGTCCAAATAATAAGACGGGTGAACTAGAGTGACTCATATTAAATGAGGATATTGATATAACAGGCATCATAGAAACTTGATGGAATGAAGATAATCAATCAGACACAGTAATGGTCCCTTCCCTGCAGTCTATTCATTGATAAGATGGCAGAATAATTTGTATTGTTATTAAATTATTTGATTTTCTTTCCATGCAGGATTTTATAAATTCACAAACACATTCTTATCACTGGATCGGACTATCTCATAATGCAGTTTATGATTCCTGGGTGTGGGAGGATGGCACAGCTCCTTCCAGCGACCTGTAAGTGCTGCCCGGTGGTGGAAACCATTCGGTTCCGTTTCATCTGCTTGTACATTTCTGACATATTATGGATCAGGCCCATTGCAAAGCATCCTACACAGATACAACTCTAGTGATATTCAGTTGTTCTCCATACTTCTCTCCCTCTAATTCATTATTACTGTGGGGAATTTGAATAATATTAGAATATCCATTTCCTTGGAGCTTCTTATTTATTATGTTCCCTAAGGGATGGGAAGGATCTGATGAGAGACAGTCAAATGAAAAAGAGTCCCATTCAATTACATCATGTAATGGCAGAAAGCTGAAAAGTGACAATTTTAAGTGCTTATATACAAATGCTAGAAGTCCAAATAATAAGACGGGTGAACTAGAGTGACTCATATTAAATGAGGATATTGATATAACAGGCATCATAGAAACTTGATGGAATGAAGATAATCAATCAGACACAGTAATACCAGGGTACAAAATATATTGGCAGGACAGAACAGGTTGTGCTGGTGGGGGAGTGGCACTATATGTGAAAGAAAGCATAGGATCAAATGAAGTAAAAATCTTAAATGAACCAAACTGTACCACAGAATCTTTATAGATAATAATTCCATGCTTCAATAATAAGAATATAGCAGTAGGGATATATTACTGACCACCTGACCAGGATGGTTATAGTGACTGTGAAATGCTCAGGGAGATTAGAGAGGCTATAAAAATAAAAAAAAACCCTCAATAATAATTTCAACCATTCCCATATCGACTGGGTACATGTCACTTCAGGACAAGATGCAGAGATAAAGTTTCTTGACACCTTAAATGACTGCTTCTTGGAGCAGCTAGTCCTGGAACCTACAAGCAGAGATGCAATTCTTAATTTAGTCCTCAGTGAAGCACAGGATCTGCTACAAGAGGTAAATATAGCTGGACCGCTTGGTAATAATGACCATCATATAATTAAATTTAACATCCATATGGTGGGGAAGACACCACAGCAGCCCAATGTGGTAGCATTTAATTTCAGAAAGGGGAACTACACAAAAATGAGGAAGTTAGTTACACAGAAATTAAAAGGTACAGTGCCAAAAGGGAAATCCCTGAAAGCTTCATAGAAACTTTTTAAAGACACCATATTAGAGGCTCAACTTAAATGTATACTCCAAATTAGAAAACAGTAAGAAAACCAAAAAAGTGCCACCATGGCTACACAACACAGTAAAAGAAGCAGCGAGAGTCAAAATGTCATCCTTTAAAAAGTGGAAGTTAAATCCTCGTGAGGAAAATAGACAGGCGCATAAACTCTGGAAAGTGAAGTATAAACATATAATTAGGAAGGTCAAAAAAGGATTTGAAGAACATCAGAAGTAGGAAGCCTGCTAAACAGCCACTGAGGCCACTGGACGATCGAGATGCTAAAGGAGCACTCAAGGATGATAAGGCCATTGCAGATAAACTAAATTAATTCTTTGTATTGGTCTTCACAGCTGAGGATGTGAGGGAAATTCCCAAACCTGAGCCATTATTTTTAGGTGACAGATTTGAGGAACTATCCCAGACTGAGGTGACATTAGAGGAGGTTTTGGAACAAATTGATAAATTAAACAGTAATAAGTCACCAGGACCAGATAGTATTCACCCAAGAGCTCAGAAGGAACTTAATATGAAACTGTAGAACTACTAACTGTGGTTTGTAACCTATCATTTAAATCAGCTTCTGTACCAAATGACTGGAGAACAGGTAACACAACACCAATTTTTAAAAAGGGCTCCAGAGGTGATCCCGGCAATTACAGGCCGGTAAGACTGACTTCAGTACTGGACAAACTGGTTGAAACTATAGTAAAGAACATAATTGTCAGAGAAATAGATGAACATAATTTGCTGGGGAAGAGTCAACATGTTTTTTTGTAAAGCGAAATCATGCCTCGCCAATCTACTAGAATTCTTTGAGGGGATCAATAAGCACATGGACAAGGCAATTCCAGTATAGTGTAATTAGATTTTCAGGAAGCCTTTGACAAGATCCCTCACCAAAGGCTCTTAATCAAAGTAAGTTGTCATGGGATAAGAAGGATGGTCCTCTTGTGGATCTATAACTGGTTAAAAAATAGGCAACAAAGGGTAGGAATTAATGGTGAGTTTTCAGAATGGAGAGAGGTAAATAGTGGTTTCCCCCTCTATTAGTATATTATTGGTCCCCCGTTGGTCTGTAAAGGGACCAATACTATTCAACATATTCATAAATGATCTGGAAAAAGGGGTAAACTGAGGTGGCAAAATTTTCAGATGATACAAAACTACTCAAGATACTCAAGCCAAAAGCAGACTGGGAAGAGTTACAAAGGGATCTCATGAAACTGGGTGCCTTGGCACCAAGTGGCTGTGAAATACAATGTTGATAAATGAAAAGTAATGCACATTGAAAAACATAATCTCAAATATACATATAAAATGATGGGGTCTACACTGGCTGTTACCATTCAAGAAAGAGATCTTGGAGTCATGGATACTTCTCTGAAAACATCCATTCAGTGTGCAGTGGCAGTCAAAAAAGTGAACAGAATGTTGGGAATTGTTAAGAAAGAGACAGAAAATAAGACAGAAAATATTGTAAATAAGGAAGTGTTTCTCACTCCTTCTCATAGCACAGGAACTAGGGGTCACCAAATGAAATTAATAGGCAACAGATTTAAAACAAAAGGAAGTATTTTTTCCACACAACACAGAGTCAACCTATGGAATGCCTTTCTAGAGTGTGTTGTGAAGGTCAAGACTATAACAGGGTTCAAAAAAAACTAGCTAAATTCACGGAGGATAGGTCCATCAATGGTTATTAGCCAGGATGGTCAGGAATGGTGTCCCTAGCCTCTGTTTGCCAGAAACTGGGAATGGGCGACACGGGATGGATCACTTGATGATTACCTGTTCTATTCATTCCCTCTAGGGCACCTGGCATTGGCCACTGTTGGAAGACAATATAGTGGGCTAGATGGATTGTTAGTCCAACTCATTATGGCCATTCTTATGTTCTTATGTCTTTTTGTTCTAAACCTAGCATGACTGAGATCTTTCTGCTCAAGAGCTACTAGAAGATTGGAATAGCAAGGAGGCTACAAGTTAGGAATGAGGTTGATTATTAGGTTGATTCAAAAATAGTTTAAAATCGATACCCATCCCCCTACTCTCCTCTTCTACTACTTCCATAATGTGTAACACTGTATGATTGGCAAGGCTGGCAGTAATTTGTCTCTTTCCTTCTCAGGTTTACAGTAACCCAACTTTACCCTCCATGGGGCTGTGTACTCTTTGTCCAAAGAGAAGCCAAGTCTTATAATTGTGAAGATGAAAACCGCTGTATTTGTGAGAAGGCTGTTCACCCAGGACAGAAAGAGACACATAGAACCATGAGAGTCATTTCTTGGCACATCCTGACTTCTGAGTATAACGAAAGCATGGAATAATTCTTGCCCCTCCGTTTATTGCATTATCATTTACTATTAATGAAGTTCACAAATATTTTGCCGCAGTGACAGAAAATGTTGAAGAGTTTGTGTTGGAAGAAGCTGCCACTTGCCCATTCAGACAGAGAAGTAGCATTTTGAATTTTGCTTGTCCCCTCTTTTACTGCTGACATTGTCCCCTGGCAATTTTTGTTCAAAATCTTTATTAATGATCAGGATGATGGGATTAATTACACCCTCAGCAAGTTCGCAGATGACACTAAGCTTGGAGGAGTGGTAGATATGCTGGAGGGTAGGGATAGGGTCCAGAGTGACCTAGACAAATTGGAGGATTGGGCCAAAAGAAATCTCATGAGGTTCAACAAGGACAAGTGCAGAGTCCTGCACTTACGAAGGAAGAACCCCATGCACCGCTACAGTCTGGGGACCGACTGGCTAAACAACAGTTGTTCAGAAAAGGACCTGGGGATTACAGTGGATGAGAAGCTGCATACGAGTCAGCAGTGTGCCCTCATTGCCAAGAAGGCCAATGGCATATTGGGCTGTATTAGTAGGAGCATTGCCAGCAGATCGAGGGAAGTCATTATTCTCCTCTATTCAGCACTGGTGAGGCCACATCTGGAGTATTGCGTCCAGTTTTGGTCCCCCCGCTACAGAAGGGATGTCATAGGTTTCACCCCCACTCTGAACCTTAGAGTATAGATGTGGGGACCTGCATGAGAAGCCCTAAGCTTAATTACCAACTTAGATCAATATGCTGCTACCATCCAAATATTTGAGTCATTTGGAAAACTCTGTCTTCCCCTCAAAAACCTTCCCCTCCCCAGGTAGCCTTGAGAGATTCCCTGGTGAACATCGATCCAAACTCCTTGGATCTTAAAACAAGGAAGAATTACTCATTCCCCCTCCCTTTTTCCCCTCACCAATCCCTGGTGAGTCCAGATCCAATCCCCTTGGATCTCAAAAACAGGGAAAAAATCAATCAGGTTCTTAAAAAGAAGGCTTTTAATTAAAGAAAAGAAAGGTAAAAGGAAAAAAAACCTCTGGGAGATAGCATACAAGCTGATCTCACAGACAACAGATTTAAAACACAGGATGTTCCCCTGGGCAAAAACCTTAGTACACACAAGAATACCCAAATTTGATTATTCCCGTAATGTGAAGACAAGTTACAAAAAGAAAATAAGCATAAACCTATTTATTTCCTTCCTTAAGACTCACTACTCTGATAAGAGGCTGATTCCTTGATCTTTTCCACTCCGGCTGAAACTGAAACTGACTCTAAACAAAGGAAACTTCCCTCCTTCCTTTTGAAACATCTTGTTCCCCCATTGGTTCCTCTGGTCAGGTGTCAGCTAGGCTAGGTGAACTTCTTAACCCTTTACAGGTAAAAGAGGCATTAACCCTTAACTATCTGTTTATGACAAGGGATGTGGACAAATTGGAGAGAGTCCAGCGGAGGGCAACGGAAATGATTGCGGGGGCTGGGGCAAATGACTTATGAGGAGAGGCTGATGGAACTGAGGTAATTTAGTCTGCAGAAGAGAAGAATGAGGGGGGATTTGATAGCAGCCTTCAACTACCTGAAAGGAGGTTCCAAAGAGGATGGAGCTCAGCTGTTCTCAGTGGTGGCAGATGACAGAACAAGAAACAATGGTCTCAAGTTGCAGTGGGGGAGGTCTAGTTTGGATATTAGGAAACACTATTTCACTAGGAGGGTGATGAAGCACTGGAATGGATTACCTAGGAAGGTGGTGGAATCTCCATCCTTAGAGGTTTTTAAGGCCTGTCTTGACAAAGCCCTGGCTGGGATGATTTAGTTGGTGTTGATCCTGCTTTGAGCAGGGGATTGGACTAGGTGACCTCCTGAGTTCTCTTCCAACCCAAACATTCTATGATTCTGTGATTCTCAATCTAGCTAATAAGAGTTGATTGATCTCTTCTGTACATCACAGCAGCAGTAGTTCTGGTAGAGGGATTTGGAGGAGGGAAGGGTTATTGCATTGATGGATCAGTTCAGGCAGGGCATCAGTCCAGCGAGCGTGTGACTAGTGATGTGGAGTAAAGTGTGACGACTGGGGTTCACACTAGCATCTTTGCTGGAAAGGAGGGGATGAGGAGAAACAACATGATAAAAAATAAGAGATGATGAGTATAGAAGGACAGAACTGGTCTGATTCTCCATCACTTGAACTCTTTAAATAAAGACTGGATATCTTTTTTTAAAAATATATGCTTTAGCTCCAACAGAAATTATGAGCTTAATGCAGAAATTACTGGGTGAGATTCTTTGGTCTGTGGTATGCCGGAGGTCAGACTAAAATATTGCCATGGTCCCATCTGGCCTTAATATGTGTAAATCTCTGAGTTGCTACAGATCTTAAATGATAAGAATCTTGAATTTTATGCAATGGAAAAGGGGACCCAAAGCTGGGGTTCAAAGAAGGGTTGACATGGTTAGAAGAACGGGCAAGGAAGATGCCCTTAGCATTACGGTTATTTCCAGAAGTCACTGCATCATAAATCTCTCTCTCCAGGTCCACAGTAAACAAAATGTTGGTACATTTCTATCACTCAGACCCTATCACTTTCATACCGTAGTCTGGCAGTTGAGCTCGGCCTTTCTACATTAGGAACCTGAAAAGCTTGAAATGTTCTTCTTAGCTCCTCCCTTCTTCCCTGGACATTTCTTAGCAGTTTGAAAATTGACATCAGATATATTTCTTCTTTTCTTTTAATTTAAAAAATAATATATGCCCTAGTCTAAGGGAATATGAACAAGTGTGGCTCTCAAGAATTGTCTTCTTCGAATTCTTTCCTAAGCGCTCTATTCTCCACCTGTTTTATTCCTTATCACTTTCATGGTTATGAATTCTATGGAGATGGCACCTGCATCACTTATGACATCAATAGTTTCAAGATTGGAGGCAGTTATTTGACTTATCTCTTTGAGATCATGGCACAAAACTCCAAAATTACATGATATTCAAATAATTACAATGAGAATTTCATTATAACCAAATTAAAGAAAATCGGGACAAGATTTCAAACCTTTTGTAAGAAAGTGTTTACATTGTTATGTGATATTTTATCTCCCATTTTATTCTCTTCAATTCATTTCTATTATTGCAAACAAAGCTCCCAATTTTGCAATCAGATATATGCGGTTGAACCACTGCACCTACACCGACCTCCATTAACTTCAGCACTGATGGGAATTTTCTAGTGAAACTGTTTCTGTTGTGACAGAACCATTAGATAATTTGGCTATGTGGCTGGCGGCAGAGAAGCATCTCAGGTTGCTGGTATTGCCATCCAATGCTGTTGTTGTTGGGATGCTGCATTAACTGTTTGGGAGCAGAGACCAGGAAATAAAACGGGAAAATTCCGAAGAGAGTGCCCCAATTTTCTATTCTCGTAAGTAGAGTAAGAAGCAAGTCCTGCTCCGGAGAGCAGCTGTATAAATATGAATTTTAAGACCTTTTTAAGTGTCTGGTGTCCAATGGAGCCTTTATCTCCTAGATACAGTTGTTTAATATACTTCAGCATCTAAATGACCCCACCTAGACTTTCAAGTTACTGTATTAGGTCTTGTCAGTGTCAGTACAGCCCATATAGATGAAAGTCTCCTTTCTCTGAGCACCTTGTGTAGGGACAGCTCATCTCAGCTTGAGCACTTCCTATGCCGTTTCATCTGGATCATCACAAAGCAAATAGTTCTTCCTCTCCTCACAATTTGCACTGTCTAACAGGACAGACAGTGCTATAGGACTGTTTTTTCTCTCCCTTGGGGATCTGAATACAGGATGATAACTAATACAACACTTCAAATCAGATACCAGAATTCCAGTGTGTGGACTACCAGATGCAAAGGTAACACAAATGCCAAACACTCCCATTGTTTCCACCTTAGAAAACATAAATACCATTGATGGGTTTTCTTCTCTTGAACACAGGTGTCAAGTAAGGAAAAAGGGCTTTTCAAGAGGAATGGTGAACTAAAGCTGTGGTGGACAGCAAATTAGATAGGAGCCTATTGTGCTACAAGGAAACAAAAAAGCTGATTTGGTTAAGTTCCTCGTATATCAGTCAACAGTGCTATGCCATGGCAAAAAAAAGTAAATGTCATTCCGGGGTGTATTCACGGGATTGTTATATGTATGACACAGGACATTATTTAATTTGATGATAAATTTTTGCATGAGCCAACACAGTAATGTTGTATTTATCAGATAGAGGCATAAATCAAAATACTGGATTCAAACTCACCCAAACTTTATGGAGTAGGGAGTTTCAGAATCAAGTCCCAATTATGAATCTAAATTTTCCTGGAGAGCTGAAGGGCTTAAGTTTGCCAAAATACTGATGAATCTACAGTATCACCAACCCACACAAGATCTGTAAGAGCAGTGATTCCCTCCAGCTCACAACTTATAGCAGTAGTGCTGCCAATAGTCTCCATAGCTTCTCTAGAATCTGCAGGAATGGAGCCTTTCGCCTGCACATCTCTTTATCCAAGCCAGCTGTGAAAGGGGCACTTGAAGAGTCGTTGGTCTAACACAACAGGCCTTGTAATCCATATTCTGAGTCTAAGAACTTGTTTACATTGTCTCAGGATACCGATGCAATTGTTGGTGCATGGGATCATTGTGCAGGGAATAGAATTATTGTCTCCAGTATTCTATATCTAATCAGGAATTGGTAAATCATGCCTTTTCTTCTGCCCTCTGTATGAATATATAGGCTAATTCAGTTCATCCTCCATATAATTAAGATTAAGATATTCTAATTTTGTGGTCACCTTTGTTATGGGTGGAGCTTTAAATATACAGTAAATCCAAACATTTGCAAAGTTGGGTGGATAAGGTTCTTTTGTGATTTCTGCTTGTGGTATGGCAGAGTGAAGGTTGTTAGGCAGCCTTAACTGTGTTTTTTACTATCTGGCTTCCTTTTACAGTATGCTATTTCTGACTTGTTGGGTTTCCATTTTTTATTTCCTATGCACACACTCCTGGCAATAGATAATGAGATAGTCAACAGTCATGCATGTGCTGTACAGAAAATAAGTGCTGAGAAACATGCAGATTGCACTATAATTTTTAGGCATCATGAAAACCTTTCTGCCTCCAAACCTAGAATAATGGCAAACCCTTTCACAGAAATATTCTTAATGGAGATGGACTGTAGAGTCTAGCTCCAGATGTAAATGTTCTCAAAGTTCATAGGCATTTGATTCTTGGATTTTGGTTCCAGCCACTATAGGGACAGGAACAGGGCAATTAACGCCGTGGTGGACAGCAAATTAGATAGAATCCTATTGTGCTATAGGCAAGTCACAAAGATCATATTGTGATAGACCCAGGTCAGTTGTGAACAGCACAGTAGTCCTATTAGTATCCAGGAAGTGGGTGGGCGAAGCAGCCGGGCTGATGGAAGACCCCATGGGACCCTCAGAGGCGGGAGCAGAGGCAGAAGTCAGGGGAAGGGAACACAGGGACAGGGGGACCGAGGTGAGGTCACTCAGATCGAGGCCCGCTGGCAAAGGGTCATGCTCCCCCTGCGTAACCGGGGTCAGACCCAGGGCCTCGATCTCCTCGTAGATGGAGGGGAGATCGCTGTCCGCAACCCTGGGGCCCTCCCCGCCAACACCCGAAGCGACGCCCACCTCAGCGCTCGCGGGGGCTTCAGATGGCAAGGGGGCGAGAGGGGCTCCCTTGGGGGCTTCCATGGGAAGGGACCCCGGAGGATGGGCGATGTTACCTTCTGGTGTTGCCACGGTGTCCCCAGCTGGCACCACAAAACGGGCGTCGTCAGGGGGCAAGGCAGAAGGCTCGACATTGGTGCCCCTCTTCCTGCTCTTCCGAGGGGCCTCCAAATCCGAAGAATGTAACGGGGCCTGAGCCTTCCGCTTGCCCCGTTTGCCCTGCACTAAGGACCAGCCCTCCATGGCATCATCTGGGGGCTGGCTAACAGGGGTCGGGTTGGGGGGCAAGGGCAACAGCTCAGGGATTCGGGGAGGCAATGGAGGGACAGCAGGAACGAGGGAGGAGTCTCCCTGGGGTGGGCCCTCTCCCACGCCCAGCGATATCTCTGCCACACCCTTCCCCACAGCGGTGGACCGAGAAGGAGGAGGAGCAGCTCCGGGTGCCGCGCAGCCAGGGGCGTCGGCGGTGACAGGGCCGGCACCTTGCCGGGGCTCGGGGGTCCCGGACACTCCTCCGTGCCGGGCCAAGGGGCAGTCCCTCCAGACGTGCCCCATCACCTCGCAGAGGTAGCACCGGGCCTCCCCCATCGAGTAATGCACCCGGTAGCAGGCTCCCTGGTAGGGGACCAGAAAGGACCCCTCAAGCGCCTCTCCGTCATGCACCGCCGGCGGTAGTTGAAGCTGCACTTGCCGGTGGAACGAGAGGACGTGGCAGAGGGCGGGGTCCTTGAAGCCCAACAGGAGAGGGCTGATGACGGAGATAGGGCACCCCAGGGCAGAAAGGGCAGGCAGCAGGGCGGCATTGGGCAGGAAGGGAGGGACGGAGGTCAGGATCAAGTGGACCCCCAGGTCTTCCAATGGCTCCAGGGGGACGAACACGCCCCCCACCGCCAGACCCATCTCTACCACCTCCTGGGCGGCGGCCTCCAAAGCCAGGAAGAAAACTACCCTCCCGTACATTTTGGAGGCCGCCACGATGGCCGTGGGCCCCACCACCCTCGCCAACGCCTGCACGTAGGTCTCCACGTGGGGCGAGGCGGGCACCAGGAGGCAATGGACGCCGTGCTTCCTGGTCAAGGTGGGGAAGAGGCCCCGGCTGCTATAGATGGTAGTGGAAGCGTCGGTGGAAGGAGCAGTGGCAGGTGGGGGGGCCGCCGCCGCCACCTGGGCGTATGCCCTGGGGGCCGGGGGAGGGACACCCATGGAACTGGTGGAGGGAGCAGCGGGGAGGGATGCCGCGGCCGGTAGCGGGGCTGTGGCAGCGGGGGCAGTCCCCGGCATGGAGGGCTTGGTCCGTTTAGCAGGGCCCGTACCCTTCTCCCCACCCTGACCTTTCCCACCAGCTGGGGGGGCTCCCCCCGAATTGGAAGGGGCGAGGGACATAGCAGCAGCGGAGGTCTCCCCGGTACTGGCCGCTGCCAGTGCCCCAGTGGGGGTGGTGGCAGGTGGACCAGCAGCGGCGGTCGAGGTAGAGGCTTGGGGAATGGACATGGGGGATTCTGGAGGAGGGGTGGCAGGAGCATCGCGAGGGGTATCCCCCGCCGTGTCCCCCCGCCATAACGAGAGCGAGGAGGGGGACAAACAGCGAGGGGAGGGGAGGGAGAGGAGGCGACCACCCCTCCCCGCTAGGCTGCAGGCAGGGGAGGAGGGTGCCAGAAAGGGAAAGCTAAAGGGGTGTGGGGAGCAATCAAGCACCTAGAGGCGGGAGGGTGTCAGGTCACCAACTCATAGGGGAATTCCGGCTCCTCTAGTTGCACTAGGGGATCAGGGGGGCTAACAGCATAGGGGGGTGCAGTGAACAAGGGCAAACTCAAACGGGGGAAGGACACAAGTGCATGGGAGGGGACATGGGTGCACGAGGGGAGGGGCCAATCAGGGCTGGGGGATCACAGGGTGGTGGGAGCGGAAAAAGGTCAAGCTAGGAATGGGGCAGAGGGCCCACGGGGTAGCTGCAGGGCTGCGGCAGGACAAGCAGGGCCGCAGAGGGAAATGGGCGGGGCAGACAAATGTGGCAAAAAAGAGGGGGCTAGGCCAAGGGGGTGGGGGTGGGGGGTGTGCCCACGGGCACTTGTGCAAAAAGTCAATTGTAGCTGGCTGCTGCTGCAGGCCCAAATGATAGAAATGGGCGTGGCAAGCCAGGTGAGCAGCTCAGTCCCAGAGGCAGGAGATTGAGGTAGAGAGAAAAGAGCCAGCTGGGGTGGTGGAAGGGGCAACGATGGTGGTGGGGGCGAAGGGAGACACGGATGGACCGGGGGCAGGCTCCACACCACACCCCCAGTGTCCCAACAGACACAGTCCAAACCCCCACCACAAGAGCACAGTTCGAAAAAATACCCAGTCCTTAAGCGTCCCCTCCATGGTGATCTTCAGAGTCTCTACGAGGTCCCCCAGCAGCAGGTGGTCCCCTCCTTCTCCTCCTCCTCCTTGGGGCTCCAGCAGCTCCCCAGTAGCAAACACAGCAGCTCCAGCAGCTCCAAGTGGTGGTCTGGTGGCCAGGCAGGAGGGACCCTGCTCAGAAGATGGTGATGGTGGAGCCCTCAGCAACAAGGGCTGGAGCTGGGGTCCCTCACTCCCCTCCTCTGGGGAGCAGGCCAGCAGCTCCCCCCGCCCCCTCCCCCTGTCAAGGGGCCGTAGGTGGAGTAACAGCAGCAACTGAGGTGGGGGGGGGGAAATCTACTAGCCAGCCAGCAAGCAGATAGCAGAGAAAGGGGGTGGGTGGTGGTGTCTAGCCCAGCCAGGGGAGCAGCTGGAGCAGTAACAGCAGCAGCAGCAGCAGCGAGGACCCAGTGACCAGCAGGAACAGCAGCAGCAGCAGCCCTCTCCCTCCTACCCTCTACAGCTGAGTAGTCCTATTAGTATCCAGGAAGTGGGCGGGCAAAGCCCGCCCACTGCGAAAGGACCTCCCGCCAGCCTAAGGAGAGGATCCACAGGTCTGGGATACTAACTAATTACGTGGGACAACCAATGAAAAAAACAGGATCGGGAGTGAGGTCATAGGGCTAAACGAAGAGAACCTGATGGGGACACCGAGTAGAGAACCCCAGACAACGCCCACTGCTCCTCGAAGGCGTCAGGGGAGCCAGTGGACGCCGTCCAGAGGAACTCTGCCCGGATGCGTGAACGGACGGAGGAGCGGAAATAGGCCCCACAGTCGCAGGAAATCCCGTCCTCCTCTCTCTGGTCTTGTAGATGGCTAGTTTGGCCAGGGCCAAGAGGAGTTTGACAAGGAGGTCCCGCGACTTTGTGGGGCCACGGATGGGGAGTGCATAGATAAACAGGTGAGGGGAAAAGTGCAACCAAAAACGCAATAGGAGATCCAAGAGGAGCCGGAACAGGGGCTGCAACCTGGCACACTCTAAATAACCGTGCACCAGGGTCACCTTCATGCCGCAAAAGGGGCAGGTGTTGGGGACAGGGGTAAACCGCTCCAAGTACACGCCCGTGCTCACGGCCCCGTGACATCCCCGGCGGGCCTCGGGACCAGGGCAGAATACAAGCTGGCCCACCGGGGCTCCTCACCCTCGAGAGGTGGCAGGAGGTCCCGCTATTTTGTATCGGGGCGGGACGCGAGGGTGAGGTAGTGAAGAGTGTGGACCATGAGCATGTACAGATGTTTCCTTGGCGCGGTCTGGAACAGAACCGGCTGCAGATCGGGCAGCCGGCTTGCAGCAAAAGGTCGAGGGGGCTGATTGGGTCCACGGGGCAGGGGCCCGATAAAAAGGTCCACGGGGCCCGGGGTGGAAGGTGGGTGGGGCGTGCCCTCTCGCAGGACCCGGTCGAGGTAGGCCCGAGCAGCGGGCAGTAAAGCGGCCTTCACCTCCTCAAGTACGCGCCGGGGAGTACGAGGTCTTGAGAGCCCCATGCACTGAGTGAGCGTCAGGGGATCCAGCCAGTCTCCCCGGTCGTAGCCCAGGAGGTCTCCAACCCCGGTGACTCCCTTCAAGACCAGCCTCTGGTGCACCGCGGGGGACTCTGCCACCTGCACACGAAGCTGGGGGTTGTGTAGCAGGGGCTCCACGAGGAGATCAACCCCCAAGGTGGCCGCCACGGACCTGGTCGTAGAAAAGAGCTTCCAGGTCCGGAGGAGGTCTCGGTAGAAGACCGACAACCCAGAGAGGTCTCGCGGAAGACCTCTCAGATGGAGATAAAAGAGCTGCCGGTCGTATCGGAGCTCTCGGAAGCGGCGGAGGAAGGCATGCACCAATACGCTGCACGCCAGACTACCAGCACCATACAGGAGCCTCTGCAGGGCCTGGAGGCGGAAGACATGGACCTGAGTGCGCAGGCACTTCAGGCCCTGCCCCCCCTCCTCCAGGGGCAGGTGGAGGACCCCCGCAGAGACCCAGTGCGTTCCTGGCCAAAAGAACTCCAGAACCACCGTCCGGAGGTTGTGGAATCTCCTTCCTTAGAGGTGTTTAAGGTCAGGCTTGACGAAGCCCTGGCTGGGATGAATTTGTTGGGGATTGGTCCTGCTTTGAGCAAGGGGTTGGACTAGATGACCTCCTGAGGTCCCTTCAAACCCTGATATTCTATGAATACATGACAAGAACCCATCTCCAATTGCAAACACACACATCAAACCAGAAATAAGATGCATCTTTAAATATGTTTTCTTTTCAAGGATTTAAATGCATCCCTTGCACAGAGAACTGGAAGCAGCATGGACAGTCCTGTTACCACTTTTATATTAAATGGAAAACTTGGCCAGGGAGTATAGATTATTTTACTTCTTCGGGCTCCAAACTCCTTAAAATAGAAAACAAGGAAGAACTGGTGATTTCTTTCCCTTCAATTCCCAGAATCAACCTAGACAGTTTTGGTGGGGCTGCAAAACAATGTTTTGCCACAACTGTGTCCTCAAATGTAACCGATTCCTGTCCATCATGATCACACCACTGTGCAAAGGGCCAGTCAAAGTATTTGGGGGAGTTAGTGAAATGATCTGTGAGATACACCGAAACTTAGCTGACTTACTTCTGTAAAACATATTATAACTCTGGAAATCCTTGATATCCATATAAATATTGTCTCCCAATCTTCCTATGTTCTTGGCCTAAATGACTTCTTGTGGCAATGAGTTCCACAATCTAATTACACAATATTTGGGAAAGTATTTCCTTTTAGCAATTCTGAGTTTGCCAGTTTTTAATTTCATTGAATGTCCCCTTGTTCTTGTGTTATGAAACAGGGACAATAGAAGTTTTCAGTCTACTTTCTGTAGGCCATTCATTATTTCATGTGCAGTATAATTGTAGTCGTCAGTCCCAGGATATTAGAAAGACAAGGTAATATCTTTTATTGGTCCAACTTCTGTTGGTGAGAGAGACACACATTTTGAGCAACAGAGAGCTCTTCACCACACAGAGCTCTGTCTCTGTCACCAACATAAGTTGGTCCAATAAAAGATATTACCTCAGCCACCTTGTCTCATTATTTTATTCATTTTTATCATGTCCTCTCTTATTCATCTCCTTTCCCAAGTAAGCAGTCAGTCTTTTCAATCACTCTTGATATGAGATTTTTTCTATGGCCTTGATCATTCTTGCCCTCTTCTCTTAACCCCCATAGTAGTGCTCACAATATCCAAATGAAGCTACACCACTGATTTGTGTAAAGGCATTAGAAAATTCTCCATATTGCATACCACCGACTCCCTTGTGCATCCTAACTTGCTTCTGTATCCACAGCTGCACATTGAGCAAAGGTTTTCATTGAGTCATCTATAATGACACCCTTTCATGAGCTGATACAGTTAATTTCAGGTATCTATACTGTAATTAGACAAGTGCCAGTGGCATTGGGTTTGTGGGACTCAGGCTATTTTGCTGTTTAATTGCTGTGTAGACATTTGGCTCAGGCTGCAGCCTTATCTCTGGGAAGGTCTTTGAGTCTGGGCTCCAATCCAAGTCTATTTTTAGCCCTGCAGTGCTAGCCCCACAAGCCTGAGTCAGTTGACCTGGGCCTTACATTTCCATGCCTCATTTCCCCATCTGTAAAAGGTGAATAACAATACTGCTATTCTCCCACCCTTTCTCTGGGTTGGCTATTTAGATTGTAACAGAGGTTGTCTCTCACACTGTGTTTATACAGTGTCTAGCACAGTGGGGTCCCAATCCAGGAAGGATCTCTAGATGCTACTGTAATAAAACTAATTAATAAAAAGAATGTAAAATATTTTATTCACATCAAATTGATGTTCTTTATATGTCTGCACTGGGAATCATAGAATCATAGGACTGGAAGGGACATTGAGAGGTCATCTAGTCCAGTCCCCTGCACTCATGGCAGGGCTAACTATTATCTAGACCATCCCTGACAGGTGTTTGTCTAACCTGCTCTTTAAAATCTCCAGTGATGGAGATTCCACAACCTCCCTAGGCAATTTATTCCAGTGGTAAACCTTCCTTGCTGCAATTTAAGCCCATTGTTTCTTGTCCTATCCTTAGAGGTTAAGAAGAATATTTTTCTTGCTCCTTCTTGTAACAATCTTTTTATGTACTTGAAAACTGTTATGTCCTCTCTCAGTCTTCTCTTTTCCAGACTAAACAAAACCAATGTTTTTCAATCTTCCCTCATAGGTCATCTTTTCTAGACCTTTAATCATTTTTGTTGCTTTTCTCTGGACTTTCTCCAATTTGTCCACATCTTTCCTGAAATGTGGCGCCTAGAACTGGACACAATACTCTAGTTGAGGCCTAATCACCGCGGAGTAGAGGGGAAGGATTACTTCTTGTGCCTTGCTAACAACATTCCTGCTAATACTTCCCAGAATGATGTTTGCTTTTTTTGTCTCACTGTTGACTTATATTTAGCTTGTGGTCCACTATGACCCCCAGATCCCTTTCCACAGTACTCCTTCCTAGGCAGTCATTTCCCATTTTGTATATGTGCAACTGACTGTTCCTTCTTAAATGGAGCACTTTGCATTTGTCCTTATTGAATTTCATCCTATTTACTTCAGACCATTTCTCCAGTTTGTCCAGATCATTTTGAATTTTAATCCTATCCTCCAAAGCACTTGGCAATCCCTCCCATCTTGGTATCGTCCACAAACTTTATAAGTCTACTCTCTATGCCATTATCTAAATCACTGATGAAGATATTGAGGAGAACTGGACCCAGAACTGATCCCCACTCATTATGCCCTTCCAGCATGACTGTGAACCACTGATAACTACTCTCTGGGAATGGTTTTCCAACTGGTTTTGCACCCATCTTATAGTAGCTCCATCTAGATTGCATTTCCCTAGTTAGTTTATGAGAAGCTCATGTGAGACAGTATCAAAAGCTTTACTAAAGTCAAGATATATCACGTCTACTGCTTCCCCACTATCTACAAGGCTTGTTAGCTTTCTTTGACAGGGTATCAGGTTGGTTTGACATGATTTGTTCTTGACAAATCCATGCTGACTGTTACTTATCACCTTATTATTTTCTAGGTGTTTGCAAATAGATTGCTTAATTATTTGCTCCATTATAAGAACATAAGAACATAAGAAAGGCCGTACCGGGTCAGACCAAAGGTCCATCTACCCCAGTATCTGTCTACCGACAGTGGCCAATGCCAGGTGCCCCTGAGGGAGTGAACCTAACAGGCAATGATCAAGTGATCTCTCTCCTGCCATCCATCTCCATCCTCTGACGAACAGAGGCTAGGGACACCATTCTTACCCATCCTGGCTAATAGCTAATAGCCACCATGAATTTATCCACTCCCCTTTTAAACATTGTTATAGTCCTAGCCTTCACAACCTCCTCAGGTAAGGAGTTCCACACGTTGACTGTGTGCTGCGTGAAGAAGAACTTCCTTTTATTTGTTTTAAACCTGCTGCCTATTAATTTCATTTGGTGACCCCTAGTTCTTGTATTATGGGAATAAGTAAATAACTTTTCCTTATCCACTTTCTCAACATCACTCATGATTTTATATACCTCTATCATGTCCCCCCTTAGTCTTCTCTTTTCCAAACTGAAGAGTCCTAGCCTCTTTAATCTTTCCTCATATGGGACCCTCTCTAAACCCCTAATCATTTTAGTTGCTCTTTTCTGAACCTTTTCTAGTGCTAGAATATCTTTTTTGAGGTGAGGAGACCACATCTGTACACAGTATTCGAGATGTGGGCGTACCATGGATTTATATAAGGGCAATAATATATTCTCAGTCTTATTCTCTATCCCCTTTTTAATGATTCCTAACATCCTGTTTCCTTTTTTGACCACCTCTGCACACTGCGTGGACATCTTCAGAGAACTATCCACGATAACGCCAAGATCTTTTTCCTGACTCGTTGTAGCTAAATTAGCCCCCATCGTGTTGTATGTATAGTTGGGGTTATTTTTCCAATGTGCATTACTTTACATTTATCCACATTAAATTTCATTTGCCATTTTGTTGCCCAATCACTTAGTTTTGTGAGATCTTTTTGAAGTTCTTCACAATCTGCTTTGGTCTTAACTATCTTGAGTAGTTTAGTATCATCTGCAAACTTTGCCACCTCACTGTTTACCCCTTTCTCCAGATCATTTATGAATAAATTGAATAGGATTGGTCCCAGGACTGACCCTTGGGGAACACCACTAGTTACCCCTCTCCATTCTGAGAATTTACCATTAATTCCTACCCTTTGTTCCCTGTCCTTTAACCAGTTCTCAATCCATGAAAGGACCTTTCCTTTTATCCCATGACAGCTTAATTTACCTAAGAGCCTTTGGTGAGGGACCTTGTCAAAGGCTTTCTGGAAATCTAAGTACACTATGTCCACCGGATCCCCCTTGTCCACATGTTAGTTGACCCCTTCAAAGAACTCTAATAGATTAGTAAGACACGATTTCCCTTTACAGAAACCATGTTGACTATTGCTCAAGAGTTTATGTTTTTCTATGTGTCTGACAATTTTATTCTTTACTATTGTTTCAACTAATTTGCCCGGTACCGACGTTAGACTTACCGGTCTGTAATTGCCGGGATCACCCCTAGAGCCCTTTTTAAATATTGGTGTTACATTAGCTAACTTCCAGTTATTGGGTACCGAAGCCGATTTAAAGGACAGGTTACAAACCTTAGTTAATAGTTCCGCAACTTCAAATTATCTTTCTGGGTACAGAAGTTAAGATGGCTGGTCTGTAATTCCAGTGTCTGAGGAATGTCCACACCTTGAATACTGCATGCACTTCTGGTCGCCCCAATTAAAAATATATATTAAAGAATTGGAAAAAGTACAGAAAGGTCAAAAAAATAATTAGGGGTATAGAACAGCTTTCATATGAGAGAGATTAAAATGTTTGGAAAAGAGATGACTAAGGGGGGATCTGGTAGAGGTCTATAAAATCATGACTGGTGTGGAGAAAGTGAATAAGAAAGTGTTTTTTAACCCTTCACATAACACAAGAACCGGGTTACCCAATGAAATTAATAAGCAGTGATATGGTCAGAGATGCAACCCATGCTCTGGGTATCCCAAAACCTCTGTTTGCCAGAAGCTGGGACTGGATGACATGGGTGGATCACTCGATAATTATCCTGTTCTGTTCATTCCCTCTGAAGCATCTGGCATTGGCCAGTGGCAGAGGCACAATACTGGGCTAGATGGACTATTGGTCTGATCCAGTAAGGCTTTTCTTATGTCTGTTAACCTTTGGGCAGGATGGAAATTGACCATTGAAGCCATTCTTTGCTTCTGTCTCCTAGCCAGTTTTTGATTCGCAACAACACAGTGCTTCTCACCCTATGACGACTTAGCTTCTTAACTCTTGTGAGGGACCTTGTCAAAATCCATTAAAAATTCTAAATGAATGATGTCAGCTGGTTCTCCTTGTTCTTGTGGTTTCTATAAAATGTCTGGGCAAATTAGCCTGGAGAAAGAAACATTGTACCTTTCAAGTGAAAGCACTCGAAGGCAGGTCAGCACATGGGCTCCCCAAATACATCTCTGTCCTACACTGATAGAATGGCAGAAGAGGGTACATTGGGTTTAAATGATTGGGTTTTGTTCCCATGCAGGATTTTATAAAATCACTGACACATACCTATCACTGAATTGGACTATCCCGTAAGACAGCAATGATCCCTGGGTGTGGAAGGATGGCACAGCTCTTCCAGTGACCTGTAAGTGCCTCTCAGTGGCAGAAACTGTTCACTACTTATTACACCTACTTGTTTATTTCCTGCAGACAGTGGGCTAGCTTGTGGCTTTTATGACACAGTCCTGTGTAGGAGGTGGTGTGCAGCTGCACTGCCCAGGATGTCACAATCTTTCTCAGGGCTTGTCTGTGTTTATGAGGCGGGAGCTCTGCTATGATGGAACAGATTGTTCCCCCTGGTGGGCTGCCCTGCTCCATAAGCAAGTGGAAAGGTAGGGGGAATGACCCACTTTTCTGAGTTGTGCTCCCCGGGGGATGGGGGGATCAGAACCAAGCAGCCTTTCCACTCATTAGAGTGCAGGGACTGTTGTGGGAAGTCCCTGCTCAGCTATTGAGTGGAGAAGGCAGGTTTATTCTGCTCCTTGCTTGGCTGAGCAGAAGCCATCACCCTCTGTCCCACAGAGAGGAGAATGAGTTCAGAAATGTCTGTGGCACTGTATGTGTCTGGTACACAGTAGAATCCAAAATGGTTCATATGGTGTTAGTGACAGGAAAACACTAAAATGCTTCATTAGATACAGTTCTGTTGATATATCACTTGTTCTCTGTGGTCTGCCTGTATACATCTCACTTTCAGCAACACTAGATTCATTCAAAAGTTGCTTTTAGAAACTAAACCCACTCCTGTCCCCTGCTCCTCTACCAAGGCCACAATGAGTACCACTGTTGAGGATGGTTACTATTAATGGCAAGGCAGGCACTAAGATGTATCTTTCCATCTTAGGTTTACACTTACACAACTTTACATGCCAGGGGACTGTGTGCTTCTTGCCATCAGAGCAGTCAAATTCTATTCTTGTGAAGAACAACACCCCTGTATTTGTGAGAAGAAGGCCGTTCACTCAGAACTTACTGCACTGGCAGCAAGAGGAAAGTAGAAATGATGTGAATTGTTTCCTGCCATAACCTGACTCCTGAACACAAAGACAAACTCTGGAATAATCCCTGCCTCTAGAGGTAGTATGTTGCATTTATTATGTTGTAGATTACAGTAATTTTCAAATACTTCCTGCAATCGCAGAAAAGGCTGAGCAATTTGTAATGGAAGGAGACTGGCCTTAGCCATTCACAGTGAGTAGTACCATATTCACTTGATAAACCACACCCCCTTGGACAGATAAACAGCCAGTCAGAACATTCTTATTAACCTGAATTATAGTGTATTTAACTACAAAGCTGTAATACCTTTTTCACTACAGCATCTTTAAATATTGAGGAAGGTTTCCTTGATGCAGAGACAGCAGCCACTTTGTTTTCAGAGCTGCTGAAACTTGTTGCAGAACAGACACAGCAACTGTACTCTGTCACAGACTTTCCTTTTCTTCTTTCTTGTTTTTCCTTTATCCAAAATAAAAGTCATTTTTAGACTGATGGCTCTAACATGAGCATCCCATTCCTATTCAATACAACTTTATTTTAAGGAGCCAGTTAGTTCACTATCAGGTCAAGAAATGATTTGCTAATTCTGTAAATGGTTTATCATTGACTATATCTTTAATAATAGTTCACCCAAAAAGATAAGTGGCAACACTAAACACTTCAATATAACACTCCTCCCCCAGATCCTCTTCTCAGCCTGACACCCAGGGCCAGCTCCAGGCACCAGCACAGGAAGCAGGTGCTTGAGGTGGCCAATGGAAAGGGGCGGGTCTTCGGTGGCAATTAAGCGGTGGATCCATCAGTACCTCTTGGAGGGAAGGACCGGCCGCCGAATTGCAGTTGAAGAATGAAGCTTTTTTTTTTCTCTTCGCCGCTTGAGGCAGCAAAAAAGCTGGAGCCGGCCCTGCTGACACCAGTGAGAGTATAAGTGGCCCCTCTCACCCGAGGAAGCCCTCTTGTCAGAATGCAAGTTTCACTCTCCAAGGAGAGAAGGGCTGCATGTGCCTGGGGAAAGCTAGTTCAGCCTGATACGAGATTTTGTGTCTCTTGAACGTAGCTCCTCTCTTCCTATCCTCACAGGAGTGGAGTTAGAGGGGCAATGTCAGAATCAGGGAAGGGATTGGCTCTTGTGTTCTGCAGTACATGGCCATTAGGTCAATGCAAAAAGAAATCAGAGAAAATCTCTGACCAATTGTATCAGGGGTTGTGGAGTGGGTTGTAAGGTCCCTCCACAGTCCAAACTGATGACTATGGTCAGCAAAGAGGACAGACCCAGCGAAATGTACCCCAACACTCAGGGTATGTCTACTCTGCAGTAAAAGATTGCGGCTGGCCCGGGTCAGCTGACTCGGGCTAACAGAGCATGGGCTGCAGGGCTGTAATATTGCAATGTAGATGTTTGGGCTCAGGCTGGAGCTCAGGCTCTGAGACTCCACGAGAGCTCCACCCAGAGCTGGAACATTGAAACTGAAATTTTATAGCCTTGAAACCCAAGTCCTGTTAACATGAGTCAGCTGACCCGGGCTAGCTGTGGCTGTGCCGTGGGCTTTTTATTGCAGTGTAGACACACCATCATTGACCCATTCTGGGATAGTTGTGTGCAGTGAGATTCCCGCTGACTCCTGCAGCATTGCAGTGAGAAGCTCAGAGGGAAGGGAAGAAAGAAGCCAATCAACAGTGACTACAGGCTATTATACGTGACTGGGGATTGTCAATGAGTTGGCCCAAATGGGAAGGTTCTGGAACTTACATGGGGAGAAAGGGAGACAATGGTGTATCTAGTTTGCCAGAGACAGAAAGCCAGTTTTCCTCCAGCTTTAAAATGGCTTTAGCTGTCCAGAAAAGAACTGCATAAGAACACAGTTTATCTGGAAATTGTCTTCTGGTAAGAAAGAAACTCTCTGGACTTGTAATTGCCATGGCCATGAAAGTGCTACCAATATTTTAACAAGGAACTCCCACCAAAATTTCCTCCTCAGCATGTGATAAGGCCCATGTCCTAGAGACCATTTGCTTTCACGCAGGAGGGATGAGATAATAGGAAAATAATAAAAGGTCTATACATTTTGTCTGCATCACTTTACCTCTTAGAGACAAAAGTCTTTTTACTCTGAGGTCTTTGTGTAAAGGCAGCACATCTCAAAATAGCAGTACAAGTCTGACACTTCCTGTGTGGTTTCAGTCAGAAACTTGAAACAAAATCGATATATCCTCTGTAGGCTGCTGCAGTGTTTTTTATAACAGGACAGTCAGGCCTCCTCTCTCCAGGGCATTCATATACCTAATGAAGATGAGATGAGAACTTTTGCTGCTCTTATCACTATGCCGAACAAAGACAGAGACATCATTTAAACCTCAATTCCAGTAGTCTGCTTATGAACCTGCAAGTGCAAACAAAAGCTCTCACCTTCTCATGCTCCCAACACTCTCACTGTTTGTAAAGCTAATTTCTCTAGCTATATTCTGTCCATCCTGTGTTTTTCAGGAAATGAACAATAACATTTAATACTGAATGCTTTCATGTACCTACTATGACACAGTAAGTCATATAAAAGACACTCCTGCTTCCAGGCCTTCTTGCCTGCTTCTGGCACTCTCAGTGACGCAGTCTCACAAGTCTTCACTTTGACTTTCCTCCTCATACGGAGCCATGAAGCTGCAATGTCTTTTATGCTGCACCTCTAAATTCCTAAGAACTCCACTGGTATGCAGAGATGGGATACGTGTTGTTCTGAAAATTGCTTCAGGCTGTTGCAGAGGATACATACACTCACTATGGTCTCTCCTGAGGTTTGTCTAGATTAGGAAAAGAGATTGAGGTGAGTAAGGGTTAGTTAAAATATGTTTCTGACCTAATCACAACCTTTTTCCTCATGTAGATGCAGAACATGTCAGCTAACCCCAAACTTACCTTCACCTCTTTTCCTAATCTAGACAAACCCATGGAGACTTTGCTTTTGTTCTATTTTATTGTTTTTGTTTCCCTTAATGTATAATAAATAAGGCTGCGAGTTTGTCATGGAGGTCACAGAAGTCACGGATTCCGTGACTTTCCGTGACTTCTGCAGCAGCCAGTGCGCCTGGCCCAAGTACTGCCTGAGCAGCTGGGGCAGTCCCTGAGCCAGTCGCACCAGCAGCTGCTGGGGCAGTCTCAGGTCACTGCGCCTGCTCCCCCAGCAGCAACAGGAGTTTAGGTGGGGGTAGGGGCACAGGATGGGGTGAGGTGGGCTCTGGGCAGTGCTTACCTCAGGAGGCTCTCCGGAAGCAGAGACATCCTTCTCCCTTGGATCCTAGGCAGAGATGTGGCCAGGCACTGCCTCTGCAGTGATCAATGGGAGCTGCGGAGCTGGAGCTTGGGACAGAGTTCAGCGTGAAGAACTGCCTGGCTTACCTGCCTAGGAGCAGAGAGAGGGGGATGTTGGCACTTCTGGGGAGGCACAGAGCCAGGTAGAGAGCCTGATGGCCCTGCCAACTCCCTTCCCACCCCAGCACCAGTGGGGGTCCCAGGCTGTGCCCCCCAGCACCTGCAGCACCCCCCCCCTCAGGCTTAGTCAGGGTATATAGTAGAAGTCATGGGCTGTGAATTTTTGTTTACTGCCTGTGACCTGTCCATGACTTTTACTAAAAATGCCCGTGACATCTGAAGAAGTGGGGTTTTTTACCCACGAAAGCTTATGCCCAAATAAATCTGTTAGTCTTTAAGGTGCCATCAGACTCCTCATTGTTTTCGTGGATACAGACTAACATGGCTACCCCTCTAATACGTGACTAAAATGTAAGCTTAATAATAAAGCTTATTCTTATCAGAAGTATGTGGTCGAGCTTTGTGCAATCACAAAAATAAACATCTACTTTACTTTCCGCTGCAAGGAAAGAATCTTAAGTCCCTTTCAAATAATAAAATCAATGATTGTTATGTCTGCTATACAACAACAACAACAACCAACAACAATAGTGGTAATGCAGTGTAGCTACACTGTAAAGCTGTGCCTCCAGTTCCATATTCAGCACAATTGTATAACAATTCTATCCTTCATTTTGTATCAGTTTTGCACCATGCTGTGGCAGCTGGACCAGATCTATACACAATGGGAAAATGAAAAACTTGAAACTTTCCTCTTCACCCACTCAGCTGCCTGGTTTTCTCTCAGCCATGGCAGTTGTGAATTTTACCCCTCTCCTCTGTTTTCTCCTTATTTATTTCTATTATATTTTTCCTTTTCCATTTTACTCCCTCTCTCCTGGTTCCCTTCTCTACTGATTGAAGTTTGTGTTATATTAAATTGATCCAAACAAATAATTGTTGCAACTGACAGTTTGAAAACAGATAAAAACCTCTTGCTGTATTTTGTACTGGTTATATTTACGAAGACAAAACATAACTTTATAGATCTGTGATTTGTACCATTTAACAGCAAAAAAACCCAACATTTTTTAGACAAGAACAACTAGAATCAAATACATGTTGCAGACAGAATTTTGGACTGAGATGAATGACTTGATTCAGACTGAAACGTTTCCTGGTTCAGACAAAGGTCTGACTGCTTCATTGGGGTGCAGCCCATCTCCAGGTGAGTTACCACAGCAAGCATTTCCTGTGCAGTCAGATGAAGGTCTGTTGTGGTGTGATTGTTCCTCCCACAGCTTGTGCTATGTTCCCAGCTCAAGACATACAAGGGACAGTCACTTGCATTTTTCTCTCCTCTAGCTAGTCCCCAAATAGTAGAAAATGAGCAGACTAAGGAAGAAAATCTCAGGTACAGAAAGTGCTATTGTTATCATATTCAGACAAGGAAAATTCTTTCAGTGCATGTCAAGAGAGAAAAATTCAGAATGATACTGAAAAAGAGCCCTGAAAGTGCCTGTACTGTGGTGCAGGCATTAGTACTCTGCACTAGTTTGTAGGATTCATGGGTTTTGGTCATGGTTCTGACTTGGGATGGCAAAGGATGAGACTGATACAAAACTAATAATACTGCTATTGGCTGCTTTTCATGTAGCTCTGTTCTCATTTTAGAGAGACGGAAACTGAACCAGAGAAAGCTTAAGTAACTAATTCAAGGTCAAACTGCATACCACTAGCCAGGGCTTCCTGAGTCTGAGCCTTATGTGCTATCCAGTTCCAAAGAGAACCAGCTGACATCATTCATTTAGAATATATATAGTCATCTGCGTGCATCGCATAAAAAGCACAAACAGAAAAGGCTGCTTTTGTTTTTAAAGAACAGTATAGGCAGGTTATGATGGATTTGCTATCTAGCCCTTCTGAACTAGAAGAGTTGTATCCATGACACAGGCCCTGTGGAAGAGGGTGAAAGGAAGGCTTCACTGCACTATATGGAATTGTACATTACTCCCCAGGGAAAAGAACCACATTGACTGTTATCAGGCTAGAGAGTGTTCAAGTAATGATGAAGCACAACTGCTAGGATACAGGAGTAGGTATAGGGTGACCAGATAGAAAGCATGAAAAATCAGAATGAGGTGGGGGGGGTTATAGGTACCTATAACATAGAATTGTGGCAGGGACCTTGAGAGATCATCTAGTCCTGTCCCCTGCACTCATGGCAGGACTAACTATTATCTAGACCATCCCTGACAGGTATTTGTCTAACCTGCTCTTAAAAATCTCCAATGATGGAGATTCCACAACATCCCCACTGAATTTATTCTAGTGCTAAACCTCTCTTGCTGCAATTTAAGCTCATTGCTTCTTGTCCTATCTCAGAGGTTAAGGAGAATAATTTTTCTCCCTCCTCCTTGTAACAACCTTTTATGTACTTGAGAACTGTTATATCCCCTCTCAGTCTTATCTTCTCCAAACCCAATTTTTTCAATATTCCCTCACTGGTCATGTTTTCTAGACCTTTAATCATTTTTGTGGCTCTTCTCTGGACTTTCTCCAGTTTGTCCACATCTTTCCTGGAATACTCTAGTTGAGGCCTAATCAGCGTGGAGTAGAGCAGAAGAATTACTTCTCATGGCTTGCTTACAACAGTCCTGCTAATACATTCCAGAATGTTAACTTTTTTGCAACTGTTTTACACTGTTGACTCATATTTAGCTTGTGGTCCACTATGACCTCCAGATCCCTTTTCGCAGTACTCCCTCCTAGGCAGTCATTTCCCATTTTGTATGTGTGCAACTGATTGTTCCTTCCTAAATGGAGAACTTTGCATTTGTCCTTATTGAATTTCATCCTATTTTTTTCAAACCATTTCTTCAGTTTGTCCAGAATTTTAATCCTATCCTTCAAAGCATTTGAAGCCTCTCCTAGCTTGGTATCATCTGCAAGCTTTATAAGTTTACTCTTTATGCCATTACCTAAGTCATTGATGACAATATTTAACAGAACTGGACCCAGAACTGATCTCTGTGGGACCCCCACTCTATATGCCCTTCCAGCTTGACTGTGAACCACTGATAACTACTCTCTGGGAATGGTTTTCCAACCAGTTATCACCCATCTTATAATACCTCCATCTAAGTGGTATTTTCCTAGTTTGTTTATGAGAAGGTCATGCGAGACAATATCAAAAGCCTTACTAAAGTCAAGATATACCACATCTGCTTCTCCCCATCCACAAGGCTTGTAACCCTGCCAAAGAAAGGTATTAGGTTGGTTTGACATGATTTGTTCTTAACAAATGCATACTGACTGTTACTTATCACCTTATTATATTCTAGTTGTTTGCAAATAGATTGCTTAATTATTTGCTTCATTATCTTTCTAGGTACTGAAGTTATGATGACTGATCTGTAATTCCCTGGGTTGTCCTTATTTCCTTTTTTAATAGATGGGCACTATATTTGCCCTTTTCCAGTCCACTGGAATCTCTCCCATCTTCCATGACTTTTCCAAGATAATCGCTAATGGCTCAGATACATCCTCAGTCAGCTCCTGTAGTATTCTAGGATGTATTGCATCAGGCCCTGGTGACTTGAAGTCATCTAACTTGTCTAAGCAATTTTTAACTTGTTCTTTCCCTATTTTAGCCCCTGATCCTACTTCATTGTCACTGGCATTCACTATGTTAGATGTCCAATCGCTACTAACCTTTTTGGTGAAAACTGAAACAAAAAAGTCATTTAACACTTCTGCCATTTCCACATTTTCCATTTATAAGACAAAACTCTGAACAGCGGGACTGTTCCTATAAAATTGAGACATCTGGTGACCCTAAGTAGGAGAAAGGTGTCAAATACAGTTTTAGACAATAATACAGGATAGTGCAGGGAGAACTTCTATAGTGTTTGTTTGTATTCCCATTGCAAAAATTTGATCTGGAAATCATCACCTCCTAGTGTCTACCTTGTCAGAAATGCCTCCAGAAGAAAGGTATCTTGATCTATTTCTACTTCCTATGCTGGTGGAAAATAAAAAAACTGCAAAAATTCAACAGAAACAATACAGGGATTTTTTTTTCTTAGCTCACAAAGATGTTTGGAATTCATTTAAAGCTTTGGGTAAAGGTTTGCATGAATTATTAAAATACCCAAACCGGATCACCCTTTCCTAATCTCAATGTGCCTAAAATCCATTCTTGTCCCATTTTTCCTTTTCACAGCTCACCTCTGAATTTCTCTCACAAGTTCCCAGAAGTAAGCAACAAGGCTTAGGACACCAATCGTCCCCTCAAAGAGCCCCTTAAATACCATTTGCAAGAGACCTGGGAAGAGTGCTCCTCAAAGCCTACCTTTATATGGGTAAGATTTGGCTTTTGGCTTGATAACAGTGTTGTTTTTAGGCAGCACAATACAGAGTGCCATTTGATCAAGTCAGATTGTCTTTCCACCCTTCAGTGTGGAATCACACTCTTTGGCTAACGGGGTATAGAAATGCTTGTGAATCTGATCAGATTGTTGCTGTTGATGATGATGATGATTGTGCAGATGTCGCCAGTTCTGTTGTTGATGTTGAGGCTTATAGTGCTCCCACCTCAGGAATGCCCCTAACAAGAGTTATAACACCAAGGGTTGTAGAGTAGAGATACCCAGGCACTGGGAAGTTTAGGTAGGAAACAGAAAGACCCCAAGAATTGGTAAAATAGATAAGATAAGCTCTGACCAGTGAATTTATGCTGACCATCTGCACAAACAAAATCAGAAATAAGTTACAATTTCGGCATGAGACATAAAATGTAAAAAAGATTTGAGCAGGGAGGAGGAAACATAGGTGCCAGTGCGTGATTGGTTAAATGTTGTTACCTAAGTGTATCAAATAATATGGTAGGTTTAGTGAAATTAAAGGAGGTGGCTAGTTTTACTTATATAATGTAAATAAAAAATAGTGCTAATTGGGAATTATCTCTGGACTGCAGTTCAACATCAAGAGGCTGGAACTCTGACCCCTCTGTACAACTGTGACATGAGAAAGCATCGCTGGAAACCCCCAGAAAAGTGGATCTTGACTGGCCATCAGGTGAAATTTGTCTGTATTGGGAGTGGTGAGCATAGGAGATTTGCTTGGCCTATGTATTCTGTGTGTGTTGCTAATAAATCAATGTTTAGAGCACAGCTGTGTAAGGCTCTTTCACTGGGAAAAGTTTCCACAGACCCATAGATCCCTGAGCCCTGTGGAAAAGGGTGGATACATAAACTGAACATGTTTTTACCTGAGTCCTATGAGTAAGGGTACATGCTTTACACCTCGAACCCTCAGTAGGGAAAGGATGGGGGTTTCTAAATTAACCAGGTCATGCCTTGAGCCCTGGATGGGGTGCCCTAGATTTTTATAGGTAACAGGCTGGGTAAATAAAGCAGAAGGGAGAATATCATCAATGGAAGATCAGGTACAAGGGCTCCCTGCCCAGATGCAGAGAAACCTCACAGATTTATCTTCTCCTAAATCTGAAGTGGCAGACCTTGTGGGCAGGTCTTGCAGTAATAATTTGAGAATTATAGGAGTACCCGAAGGAACAGAGAGAAGCAACACCTTAGAACAGTAGTCGCCGATCTTTTTACCTCGCACCCCCTCTTACCCTGTCAGCACCTCCCCGCCACACCTCTCTGCACACACACACACCAGAGCTGTGGCTGGAAGCCAGGGCCGGGGCTGGGGTCTGAGCCATGGCTGGGCCGAGGCTGGGTTTGCGGTTGGCAGAGGGGCCAGGGCTGGGACCGGAGGGGGCCCACAGCTGTTGGCAGGGTTGCGGCTGTGGCCATGGCTAGGAGCAGAGCCGCAGCTGGGTGTAGAGCCATGGGTGGGCTAGGAGCCAGGGACTGAGGCCATGGCTACAGCTGGGGAAGGGTTTGTGGCCGGGGCAGGGTCAGGGCTAGGAGCAAAGGGGGCCAGAGTCTGGTGGCAGGGCTGGGAATGGAGCAGCAGCCGGGAGCTGGAGCCGGAGTAGAGTTGGGGGTGGTGCTGGGCTGAGTGGCATTCCTTCCCAGCCCCTCTGGGGGCTGGCTTGGCCCCTGTCATGCCCCCCATAACATTCCTCCTTGCCCCCCCTAGGGGGGACATGCACCACAGCATGGGGACCACTGTCTGAGAATCTTTTCCCTGAATCCTTTCACAAAATCCTGCCAGATTATTTTAAATTTGATTTAGAGACAGCACATAGGTCCCCCTGGCTCAAATGCCAAAACTCATGCACTGACTGCCAAATTTCTCAGATTCACTGTGAAAGAACAAATAATTCAGCTAGCTCATGGAACGAGAAAAAAAAAAGAACTGTTTTAGGGGTAACCACAAAATAAGATAATGATTTTTCAAGATTTTGCAAAAGATGTGGTTGAAAAGAGATCAGCCTTTATAAGAGCAAGGGAGCTTAGTAAGAAGAGAGGCTCAAATATTTTATATGTCAGGGTTGGTGAGGAAGTGAATCTGTTCCAAAAGCTACAAGAAGCAGACCATTTTTTTTTTAAATGCCTGCAGTGGATTAAATCTGTTCTGTTTTACACTAAATTTACTTTCCAGTTGTTATGTCTGCCCTACCTTACCTCCTATTACAACTAATGATACCATTGTGTTGATAAGGCAGTGTCTCAGGCCCAGCAAGAGAAGATGTCAATAAAACCTTTGTTCACTGTTACCACATTAAATGGTTAAGTGTGATCCATTTCCATGTCCATTGATGTCTCCCACTGTAACAATCACCATTAAAAATCTTTTTCACCTTCTATTCAAAGCATTTGAAATGTAAAATTTTTAATAAGTCTTTCATTTTAACAATATCACTTTTTTCCATTTAGCTGTACAGTGTCTTTTCTAGGGAAAACCTGTTTGAGGTTTTTTGGTTTTGGAAGGGTTTTTCTTAGATTGTATTGAAAGATTGTATTAGCTGTCTTTTTGAGGGAAAAGAGAAAAGCTTAATTTAGGTAGCCTGGAGCTGTTGCTTGTTAAAGTCTAATCCTGTTTTCTTTAAGACAATACAAGACATACATATATGAAGGGGAGAGTAAAGAACAGCAAAGAGAGGAAATGCAGTTTCTATCTCCAGTGCTGACTTTTACTTGCAGCCTTGCTGCTGAAGTTACACAGGCCCAGCACATGGTATGGTTTGGCCACTGTAAGACCTGGCAAGATCTGGACTGTTAAGATGTTGCTTTTAGTTGCCTCTCGTGTGAGACTCACAGCAGTGTTACACGAGGTGGAGTTATCTGTGCAGGTTGAGCCAGACTTTTATGAGACAAGCAAAAAGAAAGAGCTAGGAAAGAAGAGAAATAAAGTGGGAAAGGAAAATGACATGTGAGGGAACAGAAGACAGCAGAAACCCATGTCTCACATCCCAGATGCTGTTTGGCCTTTACCTGGAGCTGGTGGAGGTAGAGATATCTGGTTCTCTGTCTCTGGTCCAATCTAGTAAGGACCTCTCTCAGGAGGGCGACAATAAAGGCCTTTCTGTGTCATGATGGATCCTGGGGTCCGGGAGATGGTGGGGCTGAAAGCCATCCTAGGAAAGCTCACTACTTCCAATCTGTGTGTCCCACTGCTCGTCTTTAGTGATACCCAGATAAACAATGTCCAAAAAGGGGTGACAATCTCACCTCATTAACAGGCCAAATACACTCTGGTGATTTGAATGATAAACATTTCTTCCCATTGCTGGAATCTTTTAGCTTGTTCTCATGCCAAGCTTTACCAAGTCCATTGAACGTAGCTCTTATAATGTAGTCAATCCAATTTGTGTCGGTCATTCCGCCTACAACTTTGGCTGACTATTATGAACAATTTTGTGTACAAACCGAGTTAGACTTTTGTTTCCTTAGGCAACTTAGAGTACAGGACTCTGCACTACAATACCCCAAGCTGGTCTACACTAAAAACTTGTACCAGCACAGCTACATCTCTCAGGGGTGTGAAAAATCCACATCCCTGAGAAGTGTAGCTATGTCAACCTAACCCCCAGTATACACAGCACTGGGTCCATGGGAGAATTCTTCTATCAACCTAGCTACCACCTCTTGAAGAGGTGGATAAACTACAGTGATGGGACAGCCCCTTCTGTAACTGCAGTGAGTGTCTACGATGAAGCACTACAGTGGTGCAGCTGTAGCATTTTCAGTGTAGACATACCTCCCCTAAAACCACCTATAATGATGTGGGAATCACCCCTGTGGCACTTCCTGCTGGTACCTTCTGGGAATTAGCTCTGCAACCATCAAAGCACCCTCTGCAGGCCGATGTCCTGCTTGCTGCTGGGCCCGAGTCCCTCCTGGACCCTGATGCCCCTTTCACACCGGGGTGCTGCCCCCTGGGAGTACACCCCTCAGTCACTGGGTCTCCCCTCGCCGGGGAACCCCCACCCACTATCCTCACTTCACCTCAGTCTATGGTCTTGCTAGTCATCACTGAGCCCCCATTCACTGGGGCAGACTGCAGTGTAAATGCCACTCATCACAGGCAAGGAGGGTTTGGACATGCTGCCTCTGCCTAACCCTGTAGGCTGCCCCCTGTATCCCCAATACCTATTTGGCCTTCTACTAGGCCGCAGCCTGAGGGGTTTCCAGGGCAGAGCTCCCCAGCTCCCTTGGCCTTCCCCCAGCCCTGCTACACCTCAGGTACCTTGGTATGCTCCCAGCAGCCAGGTCCTTCCCTCTCAACAGGTTAGAGAGAGAGAGCTCCTGCTCCTGGCTTCCCTGGCTTTTATAGGGACAGTTGGGTCTGTCTGGGGCATGGCCACAGCTGAGGCTGCCTCCCAATCAGCCCAGCATTTCCCCTACCCCAGCCCTCTCCAAGGGCTGTTTTAAGCCCTTCCAGGCAGGAGTGGGTGATCACCCTGTTGCACCACCCTAAATATATTGTTTGGCATTTACACCCTTCTCACCATCACAAGTCAATCCCTCCTGCTTCTTAGTCATTTGTATTGTTCTCTGAACTCCATCCAGTTTGTTAACATTTTGCTGAAGCCAATATGCCCCGAGACCTACACACCAGACTGTTCTAGGATTACGTGATGACTCCGTGTAAACTGATAGAGCAAATCCATTATTTTATCAGCAAATGAAACAAAATCTCAGTCAGCAAGGTCCTCTCCTCATTATGACTTAAGCTTTTTAAAAAACCTGATCCATGAATATATTTGTGAATAGAAGTGTTGAGTGCAGTTTGCTTTGATTTGTAGCATAATATCATTCATGAGTATTTGGATGACATCCAAGTATTCATGAAAATGTTCATTAATCCCCCAAATTGCACCGATTTTATCATGAATAATTACTTGAAATTTTTTACTAAAATTCATTGTTTTTTATTCACCATACATTAGTTATTCTCTTGTTTAAAATGTTGTAGTCATCCAATTAGAGATCAGAAACAATACCATGAAATTTAAGGGAACAGCCACACAATACGAAAAATAAATAGCAAATAGTTGAGACAAAAAGAGTTCATGAATGACTCATAGGCTGACAATGATTCTTTTCGGCTAGTTGGCAAATGCTTAATGAATAAGAAGTACACTTGAAGAAAGTCAGGATCCATTCACAAACAATTCATTAACTTAAACAAGGGTCTAAGCTCTTAATGAATAGTGTTCATCACTAACAGTATTACCAGTTCTTTGCAGCATTATATTTTTGTGTGTACAACAAGAAAACAAACAATACATAATCATAAAATTCCCCAGTTTAGAGTATTTTAAAGTATTACCAATCTCCTGTGACTACCAGCTGTGAAGCTCTACCTTCTCAAAGGCAATACCTGCTTTTGAATAACAAGAAGTGTTCTTACAAAGTTTATTGAAACCCCATTCTTGCCTTATTATTCCTCCTTGTAAATGTGGGAGAGATTTAAGCAGAGAACTAATTTATACTTGCTGAAAAATAAGCATTGCCTCTGGACCCATCACATTTGGATGTGATTTCTCTGTTGTTATCTTCTCCGCTACAACTGTCATCTTCACATCAAATCCCATCTCTTACCTTAATCCACTAAAACCAAGTCTAAAATGTCTATCCTATACCCCACCAGAAATGAGTCAGCAGACAGTGACTTTTGTAGACCTGCAATGTCAGTCTCCCAAGCAACAGAAGAAAAAAAAATCTAATAAAGCCAGCTGCAAAGATCCTTATTCCATTTCATTATTATTTTGTTCTCCATAGATGAACATCTTCCCTAAACTGTATCACACAGTCTTTGACATTAGTAATCAGGAATCTCACACTTAAATATTGTGGCACTGAGCAAATGAGGGTTAAGCAACCAGCAGGCTGGTTGATCTGAAAGCAACCTTTAAGGACATATTAGAGGAGCATTGAAATGGTTAACAGGGGCATTCCTTGTAGACAGTTAGCAAAACCAAGTTAAACTGACTAGAGTTCTTGAAATGTAGGCCTGTATTGTTAAATAATCAGAAGTAGATACTAATTGTCTATGTTTGCCCTATTCTTTGCAGTTTGCCTTGATTGCTTATTCTCATTATAGTCCCTCAAACAACCACAGTCACAAATATATTAATGTCTGTCTACGGCATTTTAAAAACTTGTCATCTTTCTGACATCTGACCCCATCTGTATGCAGTCTAAAATTTTTAGCCTACAATATATCAGAAATGAGTGAGCAGGCAGTGACCTATATGGACCTGAAATTTCACACTCCTGAGAAGCAGAGGAAATTAAGATGCAGAAACACAAGGAACAAAGGTACCATACTTATAAGCTCCTTGCTTTGTACATACTATTATTATATTCTTCATCATCTGATAGGCATCGAGTCTATGAGTGCTCCGGGGCTGGAGCACCCACAGAAAAAAAAAAGTGGGTATTCAGCACCCACCAGCCACTCGCCGATCAGCTGTTTGGTAGGCCCCACCAATCAGCTCCTGCTGAGGAACAGGGATGGGAAGAGGCAGAGCGAGTGGGGACATGCTCGGGAAGGGGGCGGAGCAGAGTTAGGAAGAGGCAGGCAGAGGCAGAGCCCAGGGGAGGGGGCAGAGCAGGGGAAAAGGCAGAGGGAAAGGTGGGGCAAAGGTGGGGCCTGGGGGGAAGGGATGGAGTGGGGACAGGCCTTTGGGGCGGAGCAGGGTTGGATCACCCCCGGGGAAAGCTGAAAGTCGGTGCCTGTGCATAGTCTGACATCTTCTCTGAACTGTATCACATAATTCTTGAGGTTATAGATCTTAAATGTAGAATTTATGTGAAATTTTAAAAAGTCAATGGAATATGGGCTCCTAAGCCACTATGGGTATGTTTACGCAGTCCACAACAGCAACCTTCAGAGCCCAAGTCTGTTGGGCTCACAGGCTCATGCTAGGGTGCTAAAAATAGCTGCATAGACATTGTGGCCAAGCTGGAGCTCAGACGCTAAAGCCTAGGGATTGTGGTGAACTTCAAAGCCCAATCTCCAGCCTGAGCTGCAATGTAAAAGCACTGTCTACTCAGCTATTTTTAGTGTGGTAGTGCAAGCCCTTGAGCCCAAATCCGTCAACCCCTGCTTGAAGGCTTGCTGCTATAGGCTGCGCCTGGCTGCGGTGCCATACCAGTACTTTTATTTCCTATCAGTCACAAGCACATTACTAATTTGTTGACATCATTCTCAGAGTGAGGTGTCTCCAGTTTGATGCAATGTTCTGAAAGCTTTGCAATGAAGCCATGGAATCCTAAACTCTGGAGTGCTGGTCGGCTACTATTTAGTAAATAAACCCAGAATTCTGACATACAGCAAAAACAGTTTTAGCAGCTATCCAAGAGGCTACCAAGTGTGTTTTAAATTAAAGGTTGGACAAAACTGTATTGGACATATTGGCAGAGCTCTGCTTATTGGAGGGATTTCTTATTGCAGGTTTCAGTGAATGTTGTTTGGATGTTCATGTATTCAATAGGCCCAAACCAGAACCCCAGATCTGAGCACCTTCACACTTTGGAGAGGTCGGGGTTCAAGATATAAGCCTGGACCCAGTTTTGCAAATTGCCAAGATTTCTAAAAACAGGAGCACAAATTTGGTCTAAATTCTCATTTAAGCACCTGGTTGATTTTCAAAGGTGCCGAGCACCCAATAGCTTCCACTCAGGTCAGTGGGAGCTGCTGGGTGCTCAGGTCTTTTGAAAATCTTACAGCTGCCTAAATACAGTTTTAGGAGTCTCACTTTAGGCTCTTATTTGTTTTAAATCTTGGTCTCTGCCTCCTCCTGTCTGTCGCCTCCAACTTTCCTATAAGTTGGGTATAACTAGTTTTCCCTAAAGATTAGCTAAGTTTTGCACAGTGAAACATTGTCAGTAAAACAACTTTTAGATTTTTCTATAAGAAGAACATTAATGATAACTCAGTTCTGAAATCTATTTGTAACCCTGGTAGTTTAATTAAAGTATAAAGAAATAAAGGGCCAGCTATCAGAAAAATAAATTATGAGACATACACACAACAGAATGTCCCATGACTTGATTTAACATAGGACTACAGTTGCTTACGTCTGTTCATCCCAATATTCCAGCCCTTTACAGACCATTGTATTATGGTATAACGCTTCCTTAGTGAAAATTCCTGATATTCCACATTTATTGTTGATAGTTTTTCATAGACTCATCGGTTCTTCATCTAATTTCATCACCCATCCATTTAAGCAAAAGCTAATGTGTCTCTCCTGTCATCCAGCAGAGTCAAGTGAATGGGCCACCTACTCTGTCCTGAAATGTCACACTGCTTCAGAGCAGGAGAGGAGTCAAAAATCTGCAGAACCAGCATCAAAGATATTGTATGTGACAAGCTCCTGACTCTAGGTTCTGGGCTTGGCTGTGTGTGGACAAACCTCATCTTGCACGCCTATGAAGCTTTGCTCATGACAATCACAGCAGTAGCAGGTTTGAATGCACTTGGCTTTATTTTTTTCTTTTTTAATGTAATATGCCTTTGCTAGGCATGATGGCCAACCTGAGTGCCAAAAACTTGGCACCTGAATGCATACTTGGTCTGGATATTTGTATTGTGTCCCATTAATGACAGCTAATATTAAGCAGATTTTCAGTCCAGTTTGGGTGGCCTTAGAATCCTGGAACTACCCAGATAAATTCTGGCCTAATTCAGGGTTTTCGGGATGGGGGCTAAGCCTGACTGTCTTTCTGTATCATTGTTTCCCTTTCCTTTCACTTAGATTCTCCTGTTCCAGGGTGGCTCATTGTGTTGATTCTGGGGATCCTCTGTGGCCAACTGTAAATGCAGGTATCATCAGAGAAAGACAACAAGGGCCTAAATCTACTGTCAGTTACTGTATATCCACATATATCCATAAGGCTAGATTCTGATCCACTCACTCATAGTGAGTAGTACCCTACTCCACAAGTATTCCCATGAATTTCAATGAGTGTAACCAGTGAGTACTCAGTATGAGTAAGGATATCAGAATCTAGCCACCTGCACCTCAGTTTTTCTGTCACAAAATGGGGATAATATTGCTTTGCCTCAAAAGAAGTGTTACAAGGGCAAATTCACTAATGTTTGAGATATGCTTGGATATGACATTAATAAGGGCCATATAAGTATCTAGATACACCAGAATGTAAGTAGATAGAATGTAATTAAATTACCAAAGTTAGAAACAAAAGAATGGCAATAAACATTATGTTTACTGAAGCTACAAAATTATTTATAAAAATCTTTCCAAAGCTTCAGGACCTATCTAGAAAAAGGCCTTCATTATATGGCATCTAACTGCTTCAAAGACTTGTTGGTATGCATAGAATTCTAGTCCTTTCTCTGAGGTTTAAATTGTCATTTAAACAGAAAACTCTTGAATAGAACAATAGTAATGATTAGAACTAACTGAATAATTTAAAAAAAAAACACCTTTATTCACACAAATTTTTGTGAATAGACAGGTCAGGCCTACACTATGGACCAGGTCTACACTACAGGCCAGGTCTACTTCTGCTGGCATAGGAATGTCAATCGAGAGTGTGATGAGGTGTGATTTGTAACCAACATAGCTGTGGGCGGCCAAAGCCCCTAGTATAGCTGATGCAGTTATACCAGCAAAACTGTGCTTTAACCAGTACAGCTTTCTTCCCTCAGGAGAGGGGCGCTAGAAAAATCTTCTGAATGAATGATTATATGAACCATTTTTCCTGACAGGGGAAAATAATCACATAAGGAAAGTGATGTTGACGAAGAACAAGATGATATCTCTTCACATTATGATACCTCCAATACACTTGAAATCACTTTGTCATCGTCTGAAGGACAAAAAGACAGTGATGCAGTGCAATTTATATACCACAGTTCCTGTAATTTTGAAAGGTTAAATTTCATGAACTTTAGGACTTTATGAACTCTTCAGTCTCCATTGGTTCATAAAATAGGGGTTCTGTTGTCCTGGTAAAAGGGCAGCTTTGCAAGTATAGCTGCACCCACTCTAGAAGTACTTTTATGATATAGTATCTCAGTATTCCTAGGTCTGTAAAGCACTCTTAGCATAGACATGACCTGTTATTATTCATAGGGTTATATCATTTTATAAGGACAACTGCTAGGTAGTTGAGAAAATGCTTATGAATCCGCAAAACGTTATTAATTGGAGAATAAATGCATATTCTGCTGTAGCAAGAACCCATTACTAATTATCTCCTAATCACTATTCATTATCAGGTTATTAATTGCTTCTGTTTTTACTGTTGGAAAGAATCTGAATTAAAGGATTTGTAAAACTTCAGTTTATTTTACAGTAACTCATTTTGCTGAGACATTAGTTTGAATGTAAGTTTTCCACTTTTCTTATTCAGTGATCAGAGCAGACAGCAGGCAAACTTCACCCAGCAAAACTAAACTGTGGAAAACGTCACTCAGCAACAGGAAATACTGGAAAACCTCTTCCAGCAGAGAGATTATTTCTGAGCCCTCAGTGAAAACCTCTCGAAGATTCTGCACAGGAAATGTATAGGGTGGTCAGTTGTTTCTATAAGAACACTATGGGCTTGATTCTGCTCTCATTTATGCCTATTTTAACCCAGCACAGGAAATTATAACACTTGATCTTATAAATGATAACACATGGTCCCTGATTTAAAACATATGCTCAGCTGCCACCCTGTGGAATAAAAAAATATTGCATCCGAGCTATAACTCCTACTCTTTCCCTTAAAAGCACTGTTTTCACTTTACTAAAGTTGGTTGAATTGGCCAATTTTTATTTTTATTTTGCACATAATAATTTTAAGATTTTTTTTCTGTAATCAACCAGCTGATAGAGTGCTGTCTTGCTAATAAATTACTCAACAAGAGTATCATGAGATATGACAAGTGTGTTCAAGGACACCAAAGTGTGAATGTAGAGAGGACAAAACATCAGACCAACAGAAAAATGTGGTTGCTTAGAACGCTATTCATATATCTTGATTTTTTTATTTCATAGTTTTTTGGGTGGGGAATCTTTTCAGTATGTTTTGAAGGAGAGAGGGGCTTTTGTTGGTTGGTTGATTTTTTTTAATTGCACAATAAGAATGTAATTGTACTTTTATCTTCAACAATCAATCTTTATACGAATACCATGACTCCTCCAACAACCATGAAGTTCATTCACCTTAGATAATGTACTCCACCCAACATAAAGCTCCCTAAAGATCTTATATTATCTATCTATCTATCTATCCCAGACCCATTGATGATGATGCCAGGGCTGGCTCTAGACCCCAGCGCACCAAGCACACGCTTGGGGCGGCGTCCTGCGGGGAGGGCGGCAGGCGGCTCCTGCGGACCTCCCACGGGCATGCCTGTGGAGGGGCCGCTGGTCCCGCGGCTTCGGTGGAGCATCCGCAGGTGTGCCTGCGGGAGGTCCACCGGAGCCGCGGGACCAGCAGACCCTCCGCAGGCACATCTGCAGGAGGTCCACCGGAGCCGCGGGACCGGCGTCCGCCAGAGCGCCCCCTGCGGTGTGCCGCCCTGCTTGGGGCGGCGCAAATCCTAGAGCCGCCCCTGGGTGCTGCGCCCAGAACTTCAGACAATTCCAAACCTTCCTGCTAAGCTTCCATTCCAGAGGTTTCTTCTCAGGAGGTTTCTGAATAAATATATGAAATCAGTGGTGCTACTCCTGTGTAAACTCTGTAGCTTGAAAGCTTGTACCTTCCACCAACAGAAGATGGGCCAATACAAAATATTACCTTGCCTACCTTGTCTCTAACCAGGGGTGACTCCAGGCACCAGCGCACCAAGCGCGTGCCTGGGGCAGCAAGCTGCGGGGGGCAGCCTGCCGGTCGCCGTGAGGGTGGCAGTCAGGCTGCCTTCGGCGGCATGCCTGCAGGAGGTCCATTGGTCCAACAGCTTCAGCAATAATTCGACGGCGGGTACACCGAAGGCACGGGACCAGTGGACCTCCTGCAGGCATGCCTCCGAAAGCTGCCTGACTGCTGTGCTTGGGGCGGCAAAATACAAAGAGCCGCCCCTGTCTCTAACAGATTTAAAGTCTGATATCTCACCTCCTTGCAAAGCTAATGAGAGCTTTATACCTTTGGGAGACTCCCAGCTTCCCCATGGGGCACACAACACTTCCTTTTAGTCCTAGCAGGTCCTGAGAAATCAGCCTTCGAAGTCATGAAATATTTATCTATGGAAAAGGTTTTTGAAGGGTTTTGAATAGAAATTTAGCTGGCTTCTTCTGAACCCTGCACAGTTGACCTCATGGTAATGAAAGCAAAAGGTTTAAGCAGTCAGAGAGATACATGAAATAATCTCAATAAAGAAAAATAAAATATCCTTAAACATTTCTTCAAGAATATTTCCCTAACATAAAGAAAATACAAGATGATAGTGTGCTTCTTTGCGCTCATCTGGCCACTTATGAATAATGTGGCAGTCCCAAATCATTGCAAAAAAAAAACAAACCCAAAAACCTTTGCTCCCACATCACCCTGTATTATACAAATATCTATGTAGATAGGGCTGAGTTCTAACTTTCATTCTACCTCCCTTTTTTCATTTACTTGTAATGGTCAATTTCTCAATGCATGCATTTTTGAATGCAACAAAAGCACCCATTGCCCAGAGAAATGGATGCAGCAGAGACAGGACTGTTACCACTTTTCAAATGCACAGAAATCTTGGCAGGAGAGAACAGATTATTGCCTTACTCAGGGCTCCCAATTTCTGAAGATAGACAGCAAGAAAGAGCTGGTGAAGTATATTTTGTCATGCTTCCTTTGTTCTATATAATAAATAGTTAATATGTCAGTGACAGGAGTGATGCAGATTTGGCTTTACATGGTACCTCTCCTGCTCTAGGCATGGGCAGTGATATATTACAGTGGATCAATGGCACTCTGATATAGTCTCTGTGAAAAGGATCCAGGGCAGACATCAGTATCTGAGGAATCAAGAATTAAAGGGAACATGATAGACCTGGTCCATGTATGTTGGGATTAGCTAGCACAACTAAGTATGTTCAAAGGGCTGTTGGCAGTGCTTCAGAAGCCAAACACAGTGTCATAGCCATTAGTGCTCTGTTCTGCCAGGCTAGAGAGCTGGGTTCAATGTACCTATGCCAGTTTCTTGTTTTCAGGGGCCCTAAGCCAGCAAGGGATTAGAAATACTGCAGAAGCCAGATCTGATATTCTAGATACTAATGGTCTGTGCCAACATATGGAGGCTCGGTCTTGATTCTCAATTGAAGTTGCTCCTACTGCCGCCAGCAGGAGCTGGGAATGCCACAGGAATGGTGCATTTGACTCCTGGAAGGAGTGTCTCATCTCTCAGTGGTGACCCTGTGAACAGTTTGAAGCAGCATTAATGCACATTTCCCTTTAGCTGGAAAGAAGGTGGCTGTGATGCAGCATCAAAGAAGTAAGGGGGCAGAGGGTAACACAGGAAATGCCATCTTTAAAATTGGTTGTCAAATGTAGTTGAATGTCATTTACCAGTAAGTGATCTCAGCTATATGGGAGCACAAGACCTCTGGCTAGGACTCTTTACTCATATTCCTTTTCTTGGGATTCACAGAACCAAAAGAGGGAATTGAATAAGCTCATTTTTGTTCCTATACAAGATTTCATAAAACCACTGGCATTTACTTATCAGACTATCCCGTAAAGGAGCTGGCAAGGCCTGGGTGTGGGAGGACAGCACAGCTCTCTCCACTGAGCTGAAAGTCTGGAATGGCTAAAAATTCTTGTGCCTTGTGTACAAAATACCTTACAGAATACACACAGTGAAGTAGAGACAGGAGGCTAATGCAGAGAAGGGATTCCTGGAGCCAGAGTTCAGAAATATGACTGTATGGGGCAGGGCATCAGTATCAAGCAAATATCAAGTTGTCTAGGGGCTGTTGCAACAAGGTGCTGAGTACCCTAAGCGCCCACTCGAAACTTAGAATCTCTAAAGAGGTGCACAGCACTTTGTACATCTAGGCCAGGCCCTCGGGCTGTTTTTATCGGGGGGAGCAGGGTCAGAGGCAGCGGGGCCTGGGGCTTGCTGCTCTCCAGCCAGGGAAGTGGGGCCATGGGCTTGCAGCGCTCCAGCTGGGGGAGCGGGGCTGAGGGGCTTGCCACGCTCGAGCAGGGGGAGCAGGGGCTTGCTCTGCTCTGGCTGGGGGAGTGGGGCTGGGGGCTTGCTGTGCTCTGCCCGGCACTCCATCTGGGGGATCGGGACTGTGGGGTTGCTGCTCTTCACCCCAGGCTCCGGTGGAGGGGACCAGGGGCTTGCTGCGTGGAGCGATGAGCAGTCATTTTCAGCCCCATCTTCAGGGAAGATTCTGCATGCAAAATACCACATTCCTCAGGTATGACCTTACCACCCCTACACAGGAGCGTGGCAAATCCCCTCCCTGTTTCCTATGACCCCACCCTCGAGAGCCTGGAGTGGAAGGAAACCACTCAGGGCTGCAGCTGCTCCCATCTGGGTTCCTCTGCACATGGCACAGATGCCTTGGTGTCACACTGCTAGCAGGGCCTGTGGGAGTCTCTGGTATCACCCTATGAAGCCCCCTGTGTGCCACCCCTCATGAGTCCTCTCGCCACACCATGGTAAAATTTCTTAATATACAAACTTTTAATGAACACAACTGTGCAAACAGAAATCAAAGTACAACAGTAAGAACTTGGGGGGGAGGAGGCTGGGGCATAAAGGTACAGGTGAGTTTACACCTGCCTCTTCTTGTCCACATGGATTCTGGGATAGAGTGCCATGGCTCAAAATTGTCAGGGCCACTGACACCCGACAAACCCAGGCTAGAGAGAGGGCCCAGTTTTTTCACAGTGCGTGCCCTCTTGTAAAACAGCAGTTTGAAATAAGGGCAGCAGTTAGGATTTTCTTTTCCCTTTCAAAAAAGGATGCTGCAAAAAAAAAAAAAGTGGGCAATGAGTGTCGGGTTTTCAACAAAGAATGGAATACAAAATATTTTTTCACAAACATGAACTCGAAGGTTATTTGCTTGATTTGTCAGGGGAGCATCACGGTGTTCAAGGAGTACAACTTGAATCACCATTTTTCAACAAAACATCCTAATTATGGCAGCAATTTAACAACTGAGGAAAAGGCAAGAAAAGCTGAGCAGCTCGCCACAAACTTTAAAACTCAGCAAAATATTTATGTGCGACAGTCTGTGTCAGGGTTCCTTCCCCACTCTGAACTCTGGGGTACAGATATGGGGAACCGCATGAAAGACCCCCTCAGCTTATTTTTACCAGCTTAGGTTAAAAACTTCCCCAAGGCACAAATTCCACCTTGCCTTGAACAGTATGCTGCCGCTACCAAGTGATTTAGACAAAGAATCAGGGAAAGGGTCACTTGGAGTCTATTTCCCCAATATATTCCCCCAAGCCCTAAACCCCCTTTCCTGGGGAAAGCTTGAGAATAATATCCTCACCAATTGGTACAGGTGAACACAGACCCAAACCCTTGGATCATAAGAATAATGAAAAATCAATTGGGTTCTTAAAAGAAGAATTTTAATTAAAGAAAAGGTAAAAGAGTCGCCTCTGTAAAATCAGGATGGTAAGTACTTTAGAGAACAACAAAAGATTCAAAAACACAGAGCAATACTTTAAAGTTACAAAAACAGGGATAAACCTCCCTCTCAGCACAGGGAAAATTCACACGCTAAAACAAAAGATAACATAATGCATTTCTTTGCTATTGCTTACTATTTCTGCAATATTAGATGCTTAGTTTAGATATGTTTTAGGGAGATGTGTTTTCCCTGCCCTGGTTCCTTGTTGACACCAGGAGACACAGACAAAACCCTTCCCCCACAGTTTTGAAAGTATCTTCTCCCCTTATTGGTCCTTTTGGTCAAGTGCCACCCAGGTTATCTGAGCTTCTTAATCCTTTACAGGTAAAAGAGGAATTAACCCTTTACAGGGTAAAGAGGGAGTTTATGCTACCCTTAGCTGTATATTTATGACAATCTGCAATTCAGGAAGCCACTACAAAGGCAAGTTACATTCTGGCATTTAAAATTGCTAAACAAAATAAGCCTTTTGCTGAAGGGGAGTTTTTGAAAGATGTTGATGTTTCTGGCATGCTGTGCCTGGAATACCAAAACAAATTTGAGAACATTAGTTTGTCACGGAGAACGTTACTCGCCACATAGAAGCGATTGATGAATATTTGGCTTCTAAGTTGAACAAGAAAGCACAGGGCTTTACATTGTTTTCATTAGCTTTCGATGACAGCACTGACATTAAAGATACAGCACAGTTACTAATTTTTGTCAGCGGAATTGACGACAAATTTGAAATCCCAGAGGAATTTTTATCAATGGAATCAATGAAAGGAACAACTAAGGGATTGGATTTATACGAGAGGGTATCTGGGTGCCTTGAACATCTGAAGCTCCCCGGAGTAAACTGTCAAACGTAACCACATATGAATCACCAAATTTAACAGTAAAAAAGTAGAACTTTTAAAAAGAATTCAGGACAAAGTAAAAGAAGATGACCCTGATAAAGAGGTGATTTTTCTGCATTGTATTATACATCAGGAGGCCCTCTGCAAAAATGTCCTGGACATTGATCATGTTGTTTGCACAGTAGTGAAAATAGTGAACTACATAAGAGCGAGGGGATTTAATCATCAGCAATTCATTTCCCTTCTTGAAGAGGATGCCAAACACCAGGACTTACTTTATCATACAAATGTCCACTAGCTCAGCCTAGGAAAGGTATTGCAGCGAGTGTGGGAGTTGTGAAATGAAATTTGCACTTTTCTGGAGATGCAGGGGAAAGAAAATGATTTCCCTGAATTAAAGAATTCAAACTGGGTGTGCGACCTCACTTTTGGTGTGGATAAACCTGCAAGGAAAGAATGTGTTTGTACACAAATTGTATTTTAGTGTGACAGCTTTCAAAGCCAAGTTAGTCTTGTTTTCAAAACAAATTAAGGACCAAGTTTTCGCTCACTTTCCAACACTGAAATACTTGGAAGTGTCACTAGAGCAGAGAGAAAAGTACAGCACAATGTTGAGTGACTTGCACGGAGAATTTTCTCATCGATTCTCTGACTTTGAGAAGATAGAGAAGACACTGGAGCTGGTGTCATGCCCACTGTCATTTGACTACACCTCTACCCTGATATAATGTGGTCCTTGGGAGCCAAAAAATCTCACCGTGTTATATCAGGGTAGGGAGAGGAACCACTCCCCACCCCAGCTCACCTCCGCTGTGCTTCCGCCTCCTCCCTGAGTGCGCCGCCGTTGCTCTGCTTCTCCCTCTCTCCGTCTCTTCCAGGGGATGGGGCTGCTTTACCGCATTATATCCGAATTTGCATTATATGAGACCGCATTATATCGGGGTAGAGATGTACAAGAAAGCCCCACAAGAAATACAACTGAAGCTCATTGATCTCCAGTGTGATTCCACCTTGAAGGAAAAGTACAATTCAGAAAAATTGGATGAGTTTTATGCCTCCCTAAGTGAAACAAAGTTCCCAAATATCCACCAGGTGGCACAGAAAATCCTTGTTTTGTTTGGATCCACCTATGTGTGTGAACAAACATTTTCCCTGCTGAATTATAACAAATCTCGCTACAGATCCCAGTTAACTGATCAGCATCTCAGCTCAGTATTGCGGATTTCCACAACAAGAATGACACCGGACTTTGATGCCATTGTAAAAAAGGGTGATCAGCTGCATTGTTCACATTAATCAAAGAGGGTGTGGAAAGGGGTAAGTTTGGTTTAATTATTGTAATACATTGTTATGATGTTATATTTATAATAATAAGTAAGGTTTTATGTTTATTTCCACTAAAATGTATCTTTATTAATTAGAGTTTATTTGAATATCTCCAAATTGTTAATTCCGTGAGCGTTCATGGCCCGCCATGAGGCAATCAGGGGGCAGGAAGTGGGAGGGGGCAGGGGCCAGGCTGTTTGGGGAGGCACAGCCTTTCTACCCGGCCCTTCATACAGTTTCACAATGCCGATGTGGCCCTCGGGCCAAAAAGTTTGCCCACCCCTGGTCTAGGCCCTTAGGGATTATTAAAGTGCCATGTGGAAAAATATGAGGAAACCTATTCAGATTTCATTATTACTAAAGGATGTTTGCATTAAAATATGCTCTCCGTTTTGGAGGCACGGAACTACCCCTTAAACTAGTTATTTATCACCTGTTACAAGTCACAGATAGTTTGGGAATCTCTCATTTTTATTCTTATTTATTATTTGTGTCATGGTGGCATCTAGGAGCCAGCCATGGACCAGAACCCCATTGTAATAAGTGCTGTACAAACACAAAACAAAACGTTGGTCCCTGCCCACAAAGAGCTTACAATCTAAGTAGAAGACAAGAGATAACAGGCAGACATAGAGGGCGCTCCATAAATATCTGCAAAACTACCTCATCCTCCGCTTCATAGTACCTCAATAAAGGTCTCCTTTGCCATGAGGCCTACAAAAATCTTGACAATGGTTGGGCCACACGTGTGCTGAAAGCTCTGCTGCTCATGCTGACCAATATTGTCTCATTGTTTCATTCTTGTCTCCTTTGTCCCAATCCCCCACCATTATTGTCTGGATGGACAGGGCTGTAGGCATAGGCGCCAACTTTATCCGGCGCCAGTGGGTGCCCACAGCCCCCAGCCCCTTTCCCCGCCCCAACTCCACCCTTTCCCCGCCCCCATTCCAACCCCATCCCCAAAGTCCCCGCCCTAACTCCACCCCCTCCCTGTCTGTATTGGATCCCTTCCCCAAATCCCTGCCCCGGCTCCGCCTCTTCCCTCAGCGCACCGCATTCCCCCTCCTCCCCCTCCCTCCCTGCCTCATGAATCAGCTGTTTCACGGTGCAAGAACTGGGCAGGAAGGGGGAAAAGCAGGACACGGTGGCGCGCTCGCAGAGGAGGCAGAGGTAAGCTGGAGCAGGGGGGGTGGGACGTGGAGCTGCCAGTGGGTGCTGAGCACCCACTAATTTTTTTCTGTGGGTGCTCCAGCACTGGAGCACCCACAGAGTCAGCGCTTATGTGTGTAGGTCAGGACTGAGGGGTACCAGCTGAGTTATCTAGCTCAAAGCTTGCAGACCACCAGCTCTTTTGCTGAGTAATTGTATAATCTTATTGATGTTGCCTTGCCCTATCTCATCCACCTCTGCCTCTTGTCAGCCCCTCATGGTGTCCTGGCCTCCCTCCCATGCTAAGTTAGAGGAGCCGGTCTTAGTGCAGGGGGTTTTGCTCAGGGAGTGGGGTGATGGGATCCCCTATCTAAGGCTGTGAAGCAGTATTGAAAACACTCCATGGCTGGTACAGCAGTTCCCAGGCTGCGGTACCACCGGCAGCACTGGTCCTCCCTCACCAAGAAAGTAGAAGAATTTCAGGTGGATTCACCTTTGACTTGTTTCCACAGCTGCACAAAGCCCTGTGATTTGCAGGACCTGAATATTCCCTTTAAAGTATTCTCAAATCCTTACACTCCCTTACACAACTGCACCACATGAACTCCACTACCACCAGGGCCATCTGCAAATGCAACGGACAGGCTACTTTCCCCCCATTCTAGGGGATCTTTGCCCTTAGACTGGCATAGATAATAAAATGTTTCTTTTCATTTAAGGTTTCAAGTAAAACAAGACAGCGTAAGGGACAGTGCAGCTTTCAGAACAGGAGACACTCACTCCTATGGCTGTGCACAGCCCAAATCCTATATTTAAGAGCAAAGGGCTCTTTAGCCCAAGCCTGCATGAGCAGCAGCAGGAGGATCATATCCTGGGATGCTGTAGACACAAGAAAAACTAGAATATTTGCTGCCACTCAGCTTAGCACATTACACTGACCAATCTCATTGCCGCGTCCAATCGTTCAAAAATTCTCGCCTGCAATCCCAGAAATTGTCTTTTTTTTTTGTTGCTGGTGCCAGAAGGAGATGGGACTTGACCATTCGGTAAGAATCAGCAGCATTTTCAGCTACCAAATCCCACCCTTTTGGAATGTTCACCACTCAATCAGAAAGCTCCTATGTGACTGTTATTTCCAGTCAGATACAACAGGAGTTTATTTTAAAGGGGCAATTAGTTCACTAACAGATTTAATAAATAACTTTGTAACTGTCACTATTGGTTTGTCATTGGTTTCCTTTAATAACTCCTCACACAAAATTTTTGACACTAACACAATATATATGTGCAAATTATTATTATTAAAAATAAATTATATGAATAAAGGTTTCACAAATACCCTCCTGCTCTGTGGCTCTCTTCCCAGTAGCATATCGCTGAGTATAACTGGCTGCTGGAAACCAGAGAGGGCTTTGGGCATGTAAATTCTTCCCATCAGAGTGCAGTTCCTGAAGAGAGCTCTCCCTCATTAATATGGATGATACTACCTTATGAATATAGGATTCTTTTATCAGTATGTAAAATTTCCTCCCTGTTTTCCCAGTAGGGATTAGCAGCAAGGGGAATGGAGAGCTTTTGTGCAGATTGTGACCATACCCACCAAATCAGATTCACAAATTCTGCTTATTCATTCAGTGACGTGAATAAAAAACGTATCCCATCAGAGGGGAGGAAAAGGGTGGTTTTGTGTTTAGCTATCCAAGGGACCGTGGTGTGGAGCTGTATCATCCTAAGAAGAGCACTGGGGGCATTCTGCCCCAGGATATGCCTACCCCACCGCTGGAAGGTGTTATTTCCGGCTCAAGCAGATCATGCTGAAAATAGAAGTGCAGCCACAGTGGCATGAGAGGAGTATGATCCTATCTGAATCCCTAGACACATACTCAGGTGGCTCTCATGCTGCTACAGACACACTTCTATTTTTAGAGCCCTAGAACTAGTACAGATATGTCTACTTCAGCTGGAATTTCCACATTACAATGTAGCCCATAGAACATCCACCATGGAAAGCTTTAGCATTTATTTTATTCAACAGTAATTCAAGAAACCTACAAGCCTGTATCCTGTAAGGAATTGGCTTCAGCAGTTAGTGTAAGGCTTGAGACCTATGGACTTTGGCACAGATCAATGGCCCAGCAGTCACCCCTAAGTTTTGAGGAACTGGAAATAGAGTGTGTAAGGGAAAAGTTTGTCCATAACGACACCAGCCAACGACAGGAAAATGAGCTAACACCAGCTTTTGGATAGAACATCTGCAGATGTCTGACCACAAGAGTGCTATGGCAACAAATTGATGTAACTGATAATAAGCTGAAATTATTAATATACTAACCTATGGGAGAAGGGCACCTCAACATTAGTAGGGTGAGGAAATACAAATAAGGAAGAAGGGAGAAACCCCTACTGAATATGCATTAGACATAGTGATATCAGTGTAACTGATTATGAAACCTGTATCCCAGTCTGTGTGTGGGAGGCAGAGAGACATGTAGCCTTGGGAGGTCCCAGGATGATGGCAACTGGTGAGGATGAGGAAGATGATGGTGATGAGGAAGATAATGGCTATCATTTCTGGTGGTTCTGCAAGGAAAAGTGTGAGTATATGGATTTCAGATGTACATTTTGTATTATCTCTAGCTACCTTGCTGGGCTAGAGTGTTTGTGACTTTGCTAAATGTATTAATAAACTATTGTAAATACAGAATGGTTCCTAAAGTGTGACTATTTCAACTATGCATGTTGGGGCTCCCAACTAAACAGTAATTTTAATAATACTGGGCCTGACCTTGGGACAAGAACCTGTCAAACCTCAAAGTGATTATTGAAAATTCTTAAGTAATCAATACAATTAATATGTATTCTATAGTTTGGGCTACAACTGCGCCAGTGTAGACATACCCTCAGAGAGAAAGGATGCCTCTTTCAACTCCCCAAGGTCTGAGGAAGCCCACAGATTGCTAGACCCCTCAAAGGGCGCGCACTTAACTGAAGCTAAATTGAGAAAAGGCACTTTCAAACAAAAACAAGAGTGTCCACACAAGGGGGCCTGCACTGATTTCATTAAATTTTAATAAAATTGGTACCATTTGTCTCATGTAGATGAAGGCCTGAGTCAGCCTGGATGCCAAGCCCCTACATGGTGCATATGGGACTTGTGCTACTGTAATTACCACCTCTCCAGGAGTGGTAAAACCAGGCCCCAGCCACATGCTGGCCATTCATGATATACCTTTTGCAAGACCTAGGGTCTTGGCCCTGGTGTTTCTGGCCAAATTCCAAGTTAGGTATTTACATTCTGTCATCCTGAAATTCCCCCTTTCAGTTGCAGCTGGAGAAGCTGTTTTTCACTTTCTGTCCTAAACTGTCATGTGGCATTGCTGATGCGGAATGCATGCTGCATTCCCTCTCCAAAGGCAGTTGCATTTTGTGGATACTTGCAGCAATCCCTCTCCATACATGCTGTCTGAAAATCCCTCTAAGGCTACAGGGTGTGAGACAAAGGAAATAAATTGATATTTTATTTATAATCCAATTTAGCTGATAGCATTCATCAGCCAGTCAGTACACAGAATCCTCCAGGTCCATGTTCCAGTTTCATTGGACTGTCTGGTTTTATTAACATTGTGTGACATCCCTTCGTCATTGAAAGAGAAAAGCTGGGGGCACAGGGGAAAACATCTTGGGGGCTGTTGACAGCCATCACTAGTCTGGTTTTCCGTGAAAATGTTTGAGGAGGGGGGGCTGTGAAAACCGTGACACAGTGACAGATGTCAGATACAGGCAAGTGGCTCATATCTGCTACCTTGCTGTCCAATAGGATCTGCCACGAAATATCATTTGAATCAGACAAGAATTTTTCCATCTAGTTTTCAGCCTCCCTTCTAGATCTTACATCATCTTCCAGCTGAGTCCATTGGCCCCAGGAAAGCAAATAGGCAGTGAGCCCTCTCTCTGTACTCATCCTACTTTGCTGCCACCAGATGGGACTCGCCCTGTTTGAAATCCAACGTTAATCATCTTTCAACAGCATCTTCCAGCCTGACACAAAATGTAGTGGTGCTAAAGGAATACAATGATAAAGCAGGTAGGCAAATGAAGGAAAGCCTGAATGGAATGTGGTACCCTCTGCATATTCAGAAGCAGTGGTGATGCGGATGTAAGCACTGACACAAGAAAGCTTTGTTGAGCTAACATCAGCCTGGATCAAAGAAGAAAGGAATTTCTGCTCAGTTCTTTAAAGAGCTACAGCATTCCTTGGAAGCAAAGAAGCACTTCAGTCCAGTCCAGTCCAGTCTCTCAACCATCTTTTTTTGGTATCAGAAGGGCAAAATAATGAATTCCTTTAGCTCATTTCAGTTCTATTTTGAGGGAGACTTCTCACCTTGTTTTGCACTAGAGAGCACCTGGAAGTGAATGTAACTTTAACCAGCTATATTGAAAAGAAGAAGAAAACATATTTTGGGGGAAAATAATCCTGGGTAATAAACCTCCAATCAAGGCAAGACATGAAACAGCACCTCTCTCCCATCTGTAGGAGTCCTTAGTATTAACTATCACTTTATAGCTCCCAAATGCTTTGCAAACATTAACTCGTTTATTTGAAAGAAGCTTTATATAAAACAGATTTTTTTTTTCACACTTTGGGTTTTTTTTTTTAAATTCTATTTGAAATTTGTTTTCAGTTTTTCTTCATCTGATGTGGCAGAAGGCTAAAATAAATAACATTTGATTTCATTTTAACTCCTGGCCTGGAGTCTCAATTTTCTTCAGAGCACATAAACAGGTGAGCCATAGCAGTTAATTTAAGGTCATTTAATGCTGTTGGTTTCTTATGGATTGCAGATTGGAATTAAATCAGATCATTGTTAAATATATTGTTGTGTACTTGTCAGATGCAAAAGCAGTTGAATATTATTTACAGCTAATGAACATGGTTGACAGAAAAAACCCATCTACAATTATTTAAACATGTTTTGAGAGGCTGGAAAATAAAACAAACAAACAAACCTCTACAATATCCCATTAAGAAAGCATCATTTAAACTTGTAATTTAAAATGGAAACCTGCTTTTTTAAAAAATATTTTTTTTTTCACACAGATAAGGAAGAATAATAGAGTTTGAACTGGTATTTAGAGAAGTGGCAAGATAATTCTGTCATTGCACCCATGCAATTCTACAGAACTCACTTAGGCCCTATGGTGGTACCTGAGAGCAGAATCTAGTCCTTACTTTGGAACGCAGGTCCCAGTCCTGCTTCTTTGCAAGTCATAGCCAAAGCTGTCCATTCATTTCAATGGAAGCAGGACCAAGCCTCTAGTCTCTTTCTTCTAGTGTAAATCCTCTCTCTCCCCCTTAACTCCATTCCCCTCCCTCTACAGACCCATTACTGATGCTTGTCCCCAGGGGAATGTATTTGTTGCTGGCTCTATTGTCTTAGCCCATGATGCTGCTGACATAGCCACAAGAAATGGTGATGTTGTGCTGCTGGCTGCCTGACAGATGGGGACTGGAAGGTGGATAAGGGATTTGCAAGGAGGCAAAGTGGGGCAGGAGGGGGCAATAGAGAGATGCTCTTGTTTTCTTTTGAGAAAACAAAGACTTAGCCCTTGAGGGGTGGAGGTAGAAAGAGGAGATGAAAGGATGAGTGTAATTCTTATGTATTTATTTGTTTTTTACAAAACCAGGACCACAAATATCATGCATTCAAATGCAAACACAGCTACACATGTAAATACACATGAATGCACAGGCAAACAAACCTACAAACATAAACACACATGTAAACACAAATGCATGCGCATGCAAACACAGCTACATATGTAAACACACATAAACACACATGCACGCACATGCACTAGGAAAAGAGCGGGTTAGTCCCTATAAGTCAAATGGAAAAAGATGAATAGATGAGGTCAATATGCTAAATTCAGACTTTGTTTGCACTGGCATAAATCATGGTGCAGAGCCCCATCAGCAGAAATGTGCCAAAGGACTCAGGTGGCAGAGCCATGTGACCCTAAACTATCCTCCTTCTGTGGGTACAGAGGGGGTCAACACTAAACTACAACCGTGCAGTACCAGGAAGGAGGCCTGCTCAGGGTGGCTGAAGGCTGCTTTAATTCAGCATATGCTCTCAATAGCTTCCATTCCTGAGGCTTTTATGGAGCCCTGGCTGTAAGGAGAAGCTGCTCCAGGCTCTCCAGAGTAAACCTGAAGGGGGGATGGTGGTGGTAACATGACCTGACATCCCTTGCAGTGAATCTTCCCTAGGATGCAAGGACTTTGAGTAATTTATATTTCCCTGCGCTAGTTTCACTGTATCTGGCCCAATGCCTGGGTTTGCATTTTGATACTTGCTTTGACTTTGGGTAAAGATAATTCAGTTAATGTTTTTTTCTGCCTCTTGGTAGCATCTTGAGTTGACTTATGGCCCTACCACCCCAGCAGACAGGCAAAGAAACACTTTACATAAAAGGTGCAAGATAGAGAAAATCTGATTGTTCTTAGGGTTCAATTCACATGCACCCTACGTCACTGCTGTCCCCTCTGCATGATATGTCCTCCCAACCCATGTCTGGCAGGCCTCCATCCTCTCTTCATTTAAAAACCACTAAAGGCTCACTTCTCCAGTGATGGCCACAATAATAAGCCCAACAAATAATAAATATATAATATTAAATTTAAAATAATAGAATTATCATACTAGACTTTCACATCTCGGTTCCTGTGGCTTCTCTTTTCTGTCTGTCTTTGGTAGCTGTGCTAGGCAAGGACTTTATATATATATATAAAATTTATCATATAGATTGTCAAGCACTTAATAAATAAATATAACAATTTACCAGCTCTGATTGCTCTGATCTCACAGTTTAAGGAAGATCAGGTCTGCAGCATGCTTAGATGGGAGATCTCCACATTAAACTCAGGATGCTACAAGAAGTGATGACGGTGTTATAAGAGAACAACCCAGTGATACCAGGGGGCACTGTCATGCAGGAACTGGTGTGGCAAACTAAGTAGCAGGCATTTTCCTTGAGTCTATACTGACTCTAATACCCCAGCCTGGAGTCAGTGGGCACTGTGTCTCAGAAGAGACTTAAAATTGATTTTCTGACTTCATGGTCATTATAGCATTCCATTTATATTTTCCACAAGCCTAAAGGTGTCTATGAGAGTGTCCTGGTTGAAGTTTAGTGGAGATAATTGTTTTCACCCTGCTGCAGGGAACTAAAGAAGTTACTTTTGAGGTCCCATCCTGGGTCTGTTCTGTAGTGATGCTGGTGCTGAATGTTTTCTGCAATCCACCCCACAGGACAGCTGCATTTCAGTGTGTGGCACAGTGATTCTATTTCCATTGTCTGTAATTTCCTTTGGTTGGAAAGACATAAGAACGTAAGAATGGCCATACTGGGTCAGACCAAAGGTCCATCTAGCTCAGTATCCTGTCCTCTGACAGTGGCCAATGGCAGGTGTCCCAAAGGGAATGAACAGACAGGTTATCATCAAGTGATCCATTGCCTGTCACCCAATCCCAGCTTCTGGCAAACAGAGGCTAAGGACACCATTCCTCCCCATCCTGGCTAGTCGCCATTAATGGATCTATCTTCCATGAATCTATCTTCCATGAATACCTTTATATTCTGCCATTGACATTTTGTCTTTTCTTTCCTGGTTAAGAACATGATGCTGGACCAGATGGATTTCTCGGACCCTCTCTGGGGTGCAGACTCTGACCAAGAATCCCTCACTGGGAGTGACCTCAGGGGAGACTGCTGCTTCCTGGACAACTCAGCCTTGAAAGCAGAAAATGGAGAAAATGCCAGGCCTGGGGGAGCAGCCAACCTGCAGCGTCTGAGCCGGGAGGAGAAACGACGGAGCCGGCGGGCTACAGCGAACTACCGCTCAGCTCATGCCACCCGGGAGAGAAGCCGGGTGGAGGCATTCAACATGGCCTATGGGGAGCTCCGACAGCTGCTGCCCACTCTGCCCCCGGACAAGAAACTCTCAAAGATTGAGGTCCTCCGGCTGGCCATCTGCTATATCTCCTACCTCAATCATGTTCTGGATATTTAGGGGGTGAGGGAGAAAGAAGAGGGGAGAGAGAGAATGAAAGAGGAAGAAAGAGTGAGTGTGATTATTTCTTTATTCATGCATTTAATTATTAAGATCAGTGCTTAGTGCAGTGCAAAACATAAAAAAGACATGGTCCAGGCCACCTGGAGCTTCTGGTTAAATTCTGGCGTTAGCTGCTCATGCTTAGCTCTCAGTGAATTCAGCTGGAGTTTTCTGTGTATTAGTGAAGGCAGAGTGTGGCCTTTCCAATCTAAGCAAAACAGTACAGTTTAAACACAGCAGAAGATGGGAATCTGAAGAGCCCTCACTCATCACCAGGAGAATCAGAGGATGATCTGCTGAGGGAGAGGGAGCAGACTACAAAGAATATCAGAGGGAATCTGAAAATTGAAGGACAAAGGATAAATTCTGCCTCCTTGAAAGTCCATCTCTTCCTTTTGAAGTCTGCAGGGAGATGATGCTCTCAGTGATATGTTATGAGTCATTAATTATGAAACAAGAGCACAAATCAGAGAGGACTGTTGGGGGACAAAGAGGCAAGGGAAAAGACTCAATGGACACACATCCACACAAGAGTCAGAAGAGACAGGAGCTCTGTAATAGCTTTTAGACCCTGAGTCTTCTGGTTTTTTCCCTCTTGGCTCTGTCTATACTTGTCAACAAGGCCAAGGATATCATAATAAATCACAGTCAAGATCAGAGACAACAGGAAGGAGGAAAGGTTTTGCTTCATAAAATTATCTTGAGGCTGCATTCAAATGGCTCTTATGTAGAATTAACATCATTTATCCTTCGTTTCTATTCAAGCAGAAAAGTGACTCTGTAAAATGACATTGTAGAGATTGCAGAGTCATTCTCTCTGTTGCCACTTAGAAAATTTCCACTGAAACAAAATGTAGATAAATAATGGAAAAGATATGACGTGACTTTTTTTCTGTTTTCCGACCATCTCAAATTTTCTCTCTTTGGGCCTGATTGTCCTCTCAGTTACTTCAGTTCTACACCAGTGAAACTCCATTGACTTCAACTGGGTTACTCCTGATATACACCAGTACTAGAGCAGAATCGCACCCTAGGTTTCCCCATCAAACCTGTTTTAGTTTCTATGTCTCAAAATCCAACTAGCCAATCATTGCAAACCCTCAGCAAGTTCGCAGATGACACTAAGCTGGGGGGAGAGGTAGATATGCTGGAGGGTAGGGTTAGGGACCAGAGCGACCTAGACAAATTGGAGGATTGGGACAAAATAAATATGATGAGGTTAAACAAGGACAAGTGCAGAGTCCTGTGCTTAGGACAGAAGAATCCCAGGCACTGCTACAGGTTGGGGACCGACTGGCTAAGTGGCAGTTCTGCAGAAAAGGACCTGGGGATTACAGTGGACGAGAAGCTGGACATGAGTCAGCAGCATGCCCTTGTTGCCAAGAAGGCTAACAGCATATTGGGCTGCATTAGTAGGAGTATTGCCAGCAGATTGAGGGAAGTGATTATTCACCTCTATTCGGCACTGGTGAGGCCACATCTGGAGTGTTGCATCCAGTTTTAGGTCCCCCACTACAGAAGGGATGTGGACAAATTGGAGAGAGTTCCACAGAGGGCAATGAAAATCATTAGAGGGCTGGCACACATGACTTATCCATATACAGTCAGTTACTATACCTCTTAAAGTACCTTAGTACCTCAGTTACAATACCTCTTAAATCTCGGTATGCCATGATTTACAATTAAAAAGATGATTTTTTTCATTGCCCAAGGCTGCAAGCTTAAACCTCAAACCTGTGAGCTGAAAATCCATGTATGTAATTTCTGCTTCTTTCATTATCACCAGCAGCTGCTATGGCAATTTAGAAGCTTTCACCAAAAATACCACAATCAGAAATTAATTAATTGAATTAGAGGAGACATGAAGCAAAAGATGTTTACTCTCATAGCTGTTTTAACTCTACAGCATTTCTGTTTAAGGAATATGCATGTGTCAGCAGATGGAATCTCAGATGTTTCAGGCACAGATTTGTTGAGTTAGAAGCTGCAATTCTGTTTATTTTCTGAAATTAACATTAATGACAAGATTGGGAGGGGGTGTATGTAAAACAAAATATATTATTTAACTTGTTTAAATAGAAAAAAATGTTGGTAAAAACTGTCGATTGTTGTGGGTTTAAAATCACAATCAGCATTTTTACTGTTACATTTAATTTATTTGTCAAGGAGCAGAAGCAACAGTGCAGTCTTTGCACAAAGTAAAGAAACAAAGGATCAAAGTGTCAGGGCTGGCCTTATGGGCGGGCAATCAGGGAAGTTGCCATGGCCAATTTCCAGAGCCATTTTATTTATTTATTTATTTATTGCTTAGTTGCTTAGGGACCATGGAAAATGTTTTTCATCCTGGCACCCCCCAGCCCTCCTATCTCGCTATGAAGAGAATTTCTGATAAGATCAAAGGGCTTGCAAAATCAGGCCCAAACTGTAAACTCTTAAAGACATCAGAAATAAAACAATATTTTTTTTAAAATGGATCATCACAGTAAACATTAATTAGCCATGTCACTGGTAACCTCAGTACTGAGGATAGGACTGAATTGGCCTTGCACACTGACCTCCCTTCACATCTCTAAAAGTGATTTTTCCATCTCAGATTCAAGGTACATTGGCGGAACAATGTGAGAGTATCTTACAATGCTACTTCCCATGCTATAGCTGTTCTGAGACCTAAACAGGAAACTTCAGTGTTCAAGGGCTGCTAATCTTATATATATATATATATATATATATATAAACACACACACATTAAAAAGAGAGAGAAAAATCTAAAGTAGCAATAAAAATATGATAGTTACTGACTTCTCTCTTGCCATTTCCTTATACAGGGTTCGCAACTTTTATAGCCTTCTTCTAAAACTCATGATTGTACTCCAGGCTGTCATGCAGATTGGTCTCTCTGACGCCCACTGATATCCGGTCGATGTATCAAGTTTTTAATCTTCCCATTGGTCGTCTTCCATTGTAAAATCCATCCTACTGATATAATTCTCCTTTCTCTGCTGAATATGCCCATGCCAGCAGAGCCTAGCTTCCTTCAACTTCTCTTCATTTGTAGCAACCTGCTTTAGGTCCCTCACAATCTCGTTTTGTTTCCTGGCACGGAGCATACAACCATTTGACCATCTCAACATCTTCATTTCCATGGTGGAGAGCAGCTTGATTTCCTTTCTTTTCGCTGGCCAAGTCTCTGTTCCGAATGTTAGGATGGGTCAAATTACAGTTTTATACTCTCCATCTTTTAACTTTATTGGCACCTTTTTGTCACAGGGAACTGGGATCATCTCCTGCCATTTGCACCACACTGCTATAATATGATACCAGGCATCTCTGAAGAGAGCAGCAGCAGCAGCAACCATTAATTCGCGGTATTTAAATTATTTCACTCATCTAAGCTCTCTGCTGTGATATCCTTTATGGTGAGTCCTGTTATCATAGCCTTGGGATTACCAATGTCTACTTTAAGCCCAGCCTGCTCAGAGCTATCTTGCCACTCTTCAAAGGGTCTCGCAATCTCCTGCACTAATCACAATATTGAACTTTTTTTTTTCAAGTTGAAGCATTTCTTGGAATCAATAGTGTATGAAGGGACAGTCAGAGAAATATTGAAAATAAGGGATGGAAATTACCTATTGCAGCCATTCACATTTTGTCGATAGCTGCTCTCATGGCCAAAGAGGGATTGTTCTCTGTAGTACATTCTCCAGGGCATAGTTTTAAAGGACTCCAGCAATGATTTGCATCAGAAGAGCAGTGGACAAAAAAGAGGGGTTTAGGTGAACACAGAAATTTAAAAAAGGAAGGAATAAAAAGAAAGAAGAATTCCATTGCTTATACAGAACATCTTACACCATCTTACAACTATTTCTGCTTTCTTTACCTCCCCATAACAGTTATTTGTGATTTGGTGGCTGACACTGGAAAAAAAATATATTTAATTCAACCTGTATTTTAACTAATCAACCATTAATATGATGTTAATTCATCTCCTGATATTCTAATTCTTGGTCATTTTATTGAAGCCCCCCCTTTTTTTTTAGAGGCAAGGGTCAAAGTTCTGATTGAGAGACACCGTTGTCAAGCCAGAGTAACTCCATTGAAGTCAGTGCACGTATTTCAGATTCTGTGCCAAAGTTTGGCCCCATTGAGTATTAATGAGAATTCTGATACTAATGTTAGTGGGATTATGATTTGACCACCTTGATACCTATTTAACTGAGAGCAGAATCTGGCCCACGTTGTTTAAGCAGCTTTTCTATTTTCTTTTTAGTGCATGTATGCTGTAAATTATAATATTCATGTTCATGGGTGGAAATTTAAGAATAGCAAAAGGGTAAAACATTGTAATTGAAAGATTTTTCCAGCCATGATGTGTGCATTTGTAATTGCTCTGTTTTGTCCTTCGATGTTTTGTGAGTGACATATACTGGTTGTTCCTTTCCAGGGTAGGCTGTGTGTTTGTTTGTACTCGGTGATTGTTCTGTTTCACTGCAGAGAGGGGAGGGGGAGTAAAAGAACTTGCTAAATGATCAAAAGGGAGCATTAGTGGTTTGGTCTCTGGGGAAATGTATTATTTTCCTTAAAGTCTGATTCTTCTATCACACCACTGTAAATCAGCAGTGACTCCCATGCTGTGAGTGAATTAAGTCCAGGCCAGATCCATTCTGAGGGTTAGCTAATTCAATCTCAGCCAACTCCTCCCTTGGTAGCTTTGTGGTCTCTCACAAGTTAAGAGGACCCACTCAGTGCTTGAATATTTTAGTAGGTGGTTGCAAGAATACAGTCTGTAGGTACCATCTGTAAAGCCTTTTTGGATCCTTTGGGATGAAAGGGACTAGAGTAATGTATTGAATTATTATTAGTCATTGCCTCAAAGTCACATTGCAAGTTCCTCAGCAAAACTATACATTCCCATTCCTTTCTTCTTGACAACCCAAACAATACTGTCCAAAAAGGCCATGAGTCAAATTTTCAAAAGCACCTAAGAAACGTAAGAGCCTATGACTCATTTTTAGAAGTGATTTATGCATTTAGGGGCACATTTTTAAAGGCATTTAGGTGGCTAAACTTGCTCATTGGGGCCTCTTGGGATTTTCAAAAGCACCTAGATGCTTAACTACCATTAGGTTCATAAAATGCAGATTTTCAAAGGCATTTAGGAATTGCTCTGCTTACTGTTGCCTAAGTGATTTAGATGGCTAAATCCCATTTTCAAAAGTGACTCAAGAACCTAAGGCCTGGTCTATACTTTAAATTTAGATAAACCTAGCTGCATCGCTCAGCGATGTGAATTTCACATCCCTTAGCACCGTAGTTAAGCTGATCTAAGCCCCAGTGTAGATCTGCCTAGGTTGATGGAAGCATTCTTCCATCAACCTAGCTTCTGCCCCTCAGGGAAGTGGATTACCTGTATCAACGGAAAAACCACTTCTGTAACTGAAGAAAATGTCTATACTGGTAGTATAGCATATCTGTAGATATTCCCCAAATCTCATTGAATGTACATGGCTGAAAATGGGATTTAACCATCTAAGTCACTGAGCTCCAGAGTCTCAAAGATATTTAGGTTCCTAACTTCCATTGAAATCAATGCAAGTTAGGAGCCTGTATACCTCGGAGGATCTGGGCCTTAGGTCTTGCAACACTGAAACAGAGCAAAGTATGTGGCCTATGTACCCAAATCCCTTTTGAAAATGGGATTTAGGATCCTAAATCCCTGATACACATTTGAACATTTTACTCAAACTTTTTCTGTCCTTGGAACCTTGTCAAATAAATCAGCCAATAAAAATATATAGGTGTCAAAAAAAAAAAAAAGACAAGAGAAAAAGACCCCTCTCCTTCATATGTAAGAGGGGAGGAAAATTCAAAACATATTTCCCCAGTCCTGCCTTGACATTTTTAAAAACAGACATATTATATTGAAAAAAGGCACAGTTAAATGCATCATTGAGCCATGAAATAAGCTGTGCTCACAGTAAGCTAATTAACATTCTATTGATATTCTACCAGAGAAGAAGCCACATTAATCTTGTGGGTTCACAGAATGTCAAACAAGGCCAGGTGTTTGTGTAGGTAATGGAAGAGAAGATATATACATACAGATCAATTTTTAGAACCAAGCACCTGATAGTATGTCAGCAGAACATATTAGAGCAAGTAGGACCTGGGTCGACAGCCTTGGGCCAGTGGGGCTCGCACGTGCGCCCCAAAGATAGCTGTATAGACGGTGCTTTGACGTTGTGAGCTCAGCAGGAGCTTGAGTTCTGAAGTCTAGGGAATGAGGTGGGCTTCAAAGCTGCAACGTCAAAGCTCTGTCTATACAACTATTTTTAAAGCACTAGCATGATTCCGGGTCTGTCGAGCTGGTATGAGAGACTTGCTCCTGCTGTCTCCAAAATGCTCTATAGATGTACCCTACATGGGAGTGTCGTCTTGTGATTAGAATGGGGTTCTAGGAGTCAGAATATTCTGGGTTCTATTTCTGACTCTGCCACTGCCTCACTGTGTGGCCTTAGGCAAGTCACATCACCTTTTTGTGCCTCAGTTTCCCCATCAGTAAAATGGGGCTAATAATATTCACCTACCTCACAGGAGTGTTGTGAGGCTAATTCGTCAATATTTCTGAAGTGCTTTTCACATAAACAGTGCCATAGAAGTGTAAAGTAGAAAAACATAAATATGAAAGGCCAGATTCACCATTGCATCAATTTTGTGCCTCTGTAAACACATTGATTCCAATGAATTTACACTGATGCAAAACTAGAATAGTGCAGGGGAAACTCAGGCCTGAAATGTTCACACCTTGCATCTGGACACTAAAACTGAAACTGTAAATGTCTGAAAATTGGGCTCACACTCTGTTATCCAAAGACTTTTTTTTTAGAAAAATCTTTTACAAGGATTTCTCCTGCTGTATCTCAGTTGGTTTTATTTACTGTATTTATATAAAAACACAAGATTTTTGTAGTGAAAAAATACAGCCTGGCTTGTATTGTTTTATTCATCATTTATAAAATACATTTTTAAAAATTACAGTGCAACTTGACTTTTGTTTTTCTGGGTTTGGTTAATTCTGCTGTACTCATTGCATGGACCTAAACTTGATACATTTAATTCATTGCTGCATAATCCCTAGATCTAATCTTATCAATCTGTTTATTTAGATATTTATACCCAGCTCATTACTGTAATATCTGAGTGTGACAGTTCTTGGGGTCTGTGAGTCACCTTCTATCCACTGCCTAGAGTGTGAGGGAGATTTGCTTGTGCTTAACTGGATACCAGTTCCCTGACATCCCTAGTCTGTGCACCATGGAATCACTCTCTTCTGGGCTATGCCAGCCCTTACTTTGCCTTGCAGGTTAATAATAATTTTATCCCAGTCCCCAAGTTCCTTTGAAGCATTCCCCTATAGTGTCCAGTCCTTTATCCATTGAATGCTCACAGAAATACCAAATCTCCTGTCCCCAAAGGAAAAGTGTACACAACAGCTTGAATGATTCAACTCAGGATCAGCACCTGGCATAATATCACAGCACTGAGCTATACTTAGAGTGGAGAAAAGAATAAGTTTATTACCAAAGATTCAAGATTCAAGACATAGTGAGTAAGGATAGTGGAAACAAAGGTTACCACAAAACAAAACCACAACATGGTTTCTAGAGACTAAATTTAATCTAACAGGCTTACCTCCTGTCTAAAGAAGTCTTATGTCACCCACCGCCTTCTGCAGCATTTCTAGCTTATACTGGTTGGGATCCTGTTTTCATGAATGTAAACATACTGCCTACTTACTTCCTACATGCAGGACGACAGAGTGTCTTCATTGTTCCCCAAATATAGTCCAGCAAACCTTTTAAGTGTATTTCAAGATAAGGTTCTCTTCGTCCATTGTATTTCTCTACTTCTTAGTTCCTTTCTGAAATTCTTAAAATCCTTCATCTGCAATCTGCTTAGACAGGAGATGGGGGGCCCATTGTGAATGAGACAGTGCTTAGTTTATGTTTCAACAGAGAGACATGAATAAATATTTCTAGCCTGACAGAAAATCCATTTGTCAACTCTGCCTTGATACAGTCTTTGAAACATTCTTTCAGTATGTATACATAGCTCCTTATATAGTAACTGTACATACCTCTCACAATGATATCAATGATGAGTGTGATCCCAGCTTTAATTTGAGCCCTCTCATGACATTCTTTTGGTGAACCAGAATGTACATACCAAAATCAGGACATTCCTATAGCCCCGTTCTTGGGTCACACTGAGCATCTGGCCCGAGAACACAAGGTGGGGAGAGGAAAGGATGTTAGCCTGGGACTTGGGAGATCTACTTCAAGTCCCTGCTCTGCCACAGACCTTGGGCAAATCACTTAGGGCTAGATTCACAAAAGGATTTAGGTGTCTAAGTCACAAAAATCCTCCTCAGATGTCTCTCAGCACTTAAATTTTTGCAGTAAAAGTTCCTTAGGTGCCTATGTTTCTGATTCTCACCATGTTCACTGCAACCTCATACCATGTGTCTGGGTGCCTAAGCCTCAGAACAATGCTTAACCTGGGGGAAGATAAGTGTTGCTCTGTCTAACTCACCTGCAGCGCCTGGTAGGCAAGGTCTGAACATGCTTACCGGATCAGGCACTGCAGGTGAAATAGGCAGACTTCCCCCATAATCTTTAGCCTGATGGTTAGGGCCAAGGGTGAAAGTAAGGCGGTACGGGCCGGTACGGCATACCGGTAAAAAGTGACTGCCGGTACCGGCCCATACAACTGACTTTAAAGCGCTATCATGGCAGCACTTTAAGGACCCTGCTTAAAGTAGATCTCTAGCGGCAGGGCCACCGACACGGGGGCGCAAAAGGGGCAGCAACATTAAAGCGCTGCCGCAGCAAAGGAACATGCTTAAAGTTTGCCTCTCCCCTCCCCGCCCCCCCGGGCTGCCGACAAGGGGCGGGGGGAAGGAGCAGTTGCCCCAGCCAGAGCCCTGGGCCCTTTAAATCACCACTGGAGCTCTGGGCAGCGTGGGCCAGGCAACGTGGATGCACTGGCTAGGGGACCCTGAGCCCCAGCCCTGCCCCTTCCACACAAGGCCCTGCCCCTTCCGGGCGGGGGGGGGGGGGCAGGGGCAGAGCTGGCCTCTGTACTGGTAAGAGTTCAATTTTACTTTCATCCCTGGTTAGGGCACTCACATGGAATGCAGGACACCCCTGGTTCAAGTTCCTCCTGCACCTGAGGGGGAGAAAGTGTTAAACAGTGACTTGCTACTCTTAGGAGAGTGGTTTAACCACTGGGCAATGGGACATTCTGATGTGGGAGTCCCTCAGTCTCTCCTGTTAAAGCTGTTTCACTTTGGATAATAAATAAAAGGGTCCTAGGAACAGGGGCACTGGATCTCCCACTTCTGAAGGGAGTGTTCCCACCACCAGGTCACAGAATCATTCTCATGCTTGTTTGCTCTCTCTCTCTGGCCCCAGGAGTCTTTCATTCATTATACACTCTCTGTAAGCAAGAAGAGGCTGTGTGTGTGCCTGTGTGTTGTAAGGCAGGTACCCTGTTGTGAGCATGCTGTGTTCTTTTCACCCACCTATTCCTGGTCTTTCCCAAATCCACCTCTGTTCAGTGAGTGTGTGTTGTGTATTTACTTCCCCTGTGTTTCCTAGCTGGTTCACATTCCCCAGCAGCCCCTTTTGCTGCATGGGAGTTGGTATTTGTGTCGATTTGGGTGTGGAGTAGCTAGGGATGTAAAATGTTAACCGACCTTAACTGTTAACCCCCAGCCGTGCTGTGCCGACCAAATCCCAGCCCTGGCTCCCACATCATGCTGGGCCCCGACCGTGTTGACTGGATGCGTCGGCCAGACCCCGGTCCGAGCCCCAGCCATGCCAGTCGGCCCCTGGTACCAGCCCCGGCCGCGCCACTCTGGACTCCTGCCATGCTGGCCCACCCCCGGACCCAGCCCCCGCCTCACTGGCCAGAACAACCCCAGGCCCTCTCCCTTTAATCGGTTAACCATTTAAAGGATAGAATTTTAATGGTTTAAATGGTTAACTTTTTAAGCACTATTTACGTCCCTACTGTGGAGGTTTTTCCCCCTCTTCTTTCCCTACTGCTTACACAGAATCCCTTAAACTGTGTGAGGCAGGTTCAGCATGTGTGTGCGGGGGGAGGGAGCAGGGGGGGTACAGCCCCTACCAATAATTGTTGGCAGCACAGAACTACTCCGGCCCCAAGCTGGTCTGCGATGGCAGAGAGGTGGGTGAGCTGCTCCTCCCGGCCCTGGGTCTGCCAGGGCATGCGGGGGGCAGGAGCCAGGGAAGAGCGAGCTCCTCCCGGGGTGGGGGGGAGGTAGGGAGAGCGACCTCTGCCGGTGGGACTGGGGGGTGGGGAGGAAGAGTGAGCTCCTGCCGGTGGGGCAGTGGGGAACACAGAACATGCTCCCCCCAAAGGGGTCAAAGTAAAATGTCTGCACATGCCCCTGTGTATGCAGGTGTGTGGTGTGCTTTGCTGTGTTGTGTTGTGTGTGTGTTTCCTCCTTTGCTTTCTCACCATTATTCACTTCCCTACAATATTTAGCACTTTTCTATGCTAAATGTGTGTGGTGTGTGCTGCTTTGGGTGTATTGTTTGTGTATTGTCTCCTCCACTGCAGTTACACATTTACCTGTGTTGTGTGAATGGTGCCAGTGTGTTTGTTTGCTGTGGCGAGTGTGCTGTGTGAATGTATGTGTTTGATGTGGGGTGTGTGTAGGTGAACGTGGTGCATGAATGTGTGTCTATTTTATGAGGTGTGTGGGGAATGTGCATATGGTTGATGTGGTGAGTATGGTGTGTGAATGACTGCATGGCTGGTGTGGGGAACGTGTGTATGTCTGATGTGGTGACTGTGGTGTGTGGGTGGGTGTATGTCTGATGTGGTGTGTTTATTTTTTATTTCCACTCACTCCTCACAGCCCTGCATGCTGCACTGCTGGTAATGAAACCCCACTTCCCCTGGGAAAGGAGGCAGGTGCTGCTGCTCCAGGCTGCTGAATGGCAGCAAATCATGGAACCTTCTGTCACCTCCTCAGGGAGACAACAGGAGGGCAGGGGAGGCAGCAATACCAAATGGAAAAGAAACCTCCCTGGGACATGCTGGTCCCCAGAAATCCTGTTGCACATCCCTACCCTCAGTCAAACACCAGCTAGAGAAATAACCAGAGAGAAGAGCCAGAGAGTAAATCTCCTCTCCATACTGACCCTCTAAAATGGGTTTGTGGATGGAAGTGGGCTGAGGGCTTGCATGGTGGGGCGAGATGACACTTTCTGATTCCTCTCCAAACGGCCTTGGAAAATTCTCCAGTCCAACCACTCACAATGTCTCTCACCTGCTGACCGTTCTCTTTGTGGTCCCCTGGGCATATACACCTTCCTAGGCCAACTGGCAGCAGGAGATGGAGGGTATGTCTAAGGGGATCAATCAAGGAAGGCTTCCAGCAGCAGGGAAAAGGACTGCAAGGTGGAATGCACAAAGATTTGGTGGATGCCCTGGCAGCCGGGAGACAGGTTGCATGGGGAGATTATGTTCTGTGATGACAGTGGGGAGAATGGGGATGAGGCAAGATCTCTTGTGTACTAAAGGTGGGAAACACAGCCGTGCTAGTGAGGAACTGATCTGCATGCCCTTGCCCCAGTCACATATTACAGAAGTTACACCTGTCAGGTCACAGAAATCTGTCTTCACTACCTTAGTCTTCACTAAGACTGGCTTTTTCCCCATGGAGCCGAGCAATGTCAGAGGAGAGCAGCGGGGAGGGGTGCTCTAACTCTGGGAAGGCAGGTTGAACCTAAGAGGGGGGTATGGGCAGTAGATCAAGGAGGGTAGTGTAGGAGCACTTATCTAGGGGAGTAGGCATGATTTCTCACCATGAGGTAATTGAGCTGCATGGGGACTGCCTGTACAGAACGGGGCCAGTTTTCCAGCTTCAGAAAAGTCATTTAAGTTGAGAATGCTTGTCCAGTGGATTGTGGAGGGCTTATGGTAGAAAGGGAAGGTAGGCCAATTAATTGTTGTATACAATAGCCCAACCCCCTTCGGCTTCTCTGGTTGTAGTAATACATCCATCTCCAGATTATGGATGCCTATACCTTGGATGGTCATTTACACCCATGGAACATAGGAAATTAATAGGGAGCAGGTTTAAACCAAACAAAAGGAAGTAGCTCTTCACACAAGGGACAGTCAACCTGTGGAACTCATTGCCAGGGGATGTTGTGAAGGCCAAAACAAAGAGTTCAAAAAAGAACTAGATAAGTTCATGGAGGATAGTAGGTCCAACAATGGCTGTTAGCCAGGATGGGTAGGGTTGAGTGTCCCTAGTCTCTGTTTGCCAGAAGCTGGGAGTGGATGACAGGGGTTGGATCACTTGATGATTGCCTGTTCTGTTCATTCCCTTTGAAGCACCTGGCATTGACCACTATTGACCATTAGCATACTGGGCTAGATAGATCTTTGGTCTGATCAAGTATGGCTGTTCTTATGTGTAAAATGCTATAAAACCAGAATGCTCCACTCATTCACATACACTGGTGGTAGCATTTTTACATCTACTTTGCACAGCTGTAAATGACTATCCAAGCAGCATATCCAAGGTGCAATGGTGGGGAGAGAAACAGGCCCCCATTCTCTAGGGGTCATTCACCTGGAAATCACCAGTTCTGCAAAACTTAAATTAACTTATTCCCTTAAGTATGCCTGAGTGTTTCCAGGAGCCAGATGTGCTTTGAAACTCCTTGGGCAAGCAGTATTGCTAACCTCAAAGAGTTAAAAAGTCATGAGTCAGGTCCACAAGAAATCATAAGACTGTCTTAATAAACATGAGATTTAAAAACAAATATTTGCCTTCTGGTTTCAGAGCCTTTATAAGGTGCAGTCACTTCATATTTTCAAGCTTTTCTTTGAAGTCATGAGGGCTAGAAACTCAGCTTTTCCGTGAAATCTGCAACTCTTATGAAATAACAGGACTCCATAAGCTTTAAGGAAAACATCAAATATCATGAGACTTGGGATAAAAATCACAAGAGTTGGCAACACAGGGAAAGATGCTGCAATCCCATGATCCCTCACACTCACTCATGCTTTACCTGTGTCAGTCCTGCAGGTGTCTCCCCATCAGAGAGAAGACTCATCCTAGTTTGTGATTTATTCAGGGAGGAAGGACTATTACAGTCCACCACAACCTGAATGCATGGGAGATTTACACCTGATGCACTCTTTCAGGAGTCAGAATCTTTTCTTTTTCTCAGTACACAAAATGCGCAATTGTCTTTTTTTTTTAAGTGTATTTAAACTAGAATGCCGTTAGTTTCCTTAACATAGTTGAGAAGCTGCTGTGTTGACAGGATTCCATTCACAGTGGGACCAGGTGGGGAGGTAGCAGCCATCAGCCTTGACACAATTTTAATTTCCCCTGGCTCCATGTTGGCCTTTCCCTGCTAGCCCACCTCTTTGTCTGTTTGAAATGAAGCATCAACCCCATGAGAAAAGGGTCCCAGGTGCAGATATATGAGCCAAGGCAGCTTGTTAATTATCCAACCTCTCTTAACCAGAAGGGTCCTCAGCTTCCTTTGGGTCTTTCTCTCTCTAAAGCCAATTTCAATAAATCTATTGGCATGACATGGTAGACAAGTATTCCCAAAGTTAGTAAGTCCAGTACCCATGCTCAGGATGAGATTTTGCATATTTATGAAGCAAATCAGGTTTCTCAAAGGTGTCCATTGTGCATTTTTCTTTGTCTGTCTGGATACATCTATGCTATGGCCTTGACCAGATTGCACTAATCTAAAGAGAAAGTGGGACAGGGACAGACACACAAACATCATCATGTTGCAAATAAGATGCTTTGTGGACCACAACACCCTTCCCCTTTTCTGTTTCAACCATGTCAGAGGAGAATGTTGCAAGCTGGTTAGAAAAATACGGTGTGCTTGTAGACAAAATATGGGTCCATAAAAACAGCTTTGCCATGAACCCAGTTACCACACAGTTCAGAAATGCACTGTTGAGAACATGAGTCCAACTAACAGAGTGAGGAGGATCTAACCCTATTTTAACTGTCCCTGCAGCTTTTCTATGTCCAGAGTCATGATCAAATTCCATTTAGACCACAGGATGGAATTGTGTTTTAATCATGATAGGGGACACTAGAATAGCAACCATTGTGTTATATATGGGCCCTTTGTTTACATTATGGAAGAAGGAGAATTATTTCCAGTCTCAAAAGACATCAGGACAAAAGGCAAAAGCTTAACATTGGTCTGTGTTTCCACTCTGAAAATTACATAAGATTGGCCCCTTCTTACACAGCAGCTCAGTTGCCTGTGTGTATCAGTCACAGCTGCAGACCTTAGTGACCAAAATAAGTTTTTACTCTATTCCTGTTGACCCTGTAGAGTCAGCACAGCTCAGAGGCAAGACCCTGATCCTCAGAGGTATTTAGGTGCCTAAATACCCCTGAGGATCTGGGGCCAAGAGCCTATTCCTTCCTGTGCATCACCAACACAATTTTTACTAAGTTCTTATCAGTTATATCTGTGCAAACCCACTGCTGATTGTGGGCATGCACAGGTGTCACCAAGACCCTAGTTCGGCAGGGAGAGCCTTTATTAGTGGTGATGTTCAAAATAGAAACAGCCCAGTTTCATTTTCAGATCCCAGGCTGAGTGTGCAGGGCCAGCAGTTAAAACAACCTTTTTACTTGTGAATTTATAGAATCAAAGAAGATTAGGGCTGGAAGAGACCCCAGGAGGTCATCTAGTCCAACCCCCTGCTCAAAGCAGGACCAACCCCAACTAAATCATCCCAGCCCCTCAAGCCGGTCCTTAAAAACCTCTAACGATGGAGATTCCACCACTTCCCTAGATAATCCATTCCAGTGCTTCACTACCCTCCACTGAGCATGTTTGATCCAGTTATTGAATGATAATGAACAAGGAGCCCCACAATCCCATTGCCTTACAAACTTCCATTGGGCTTCCTCCCTTCCTGGCTCACCACTGCTCCATACACTTGGCAGGCAGGGAAGAGGAGAGGCCCTGGCCTACCATCACTGCAGGTCCATATTTGCATGGCAAGGCAAAGAGTGGGCCCTAGCCCACCACTGTCTCCACCATTCTTTGGAAAGGTTGAAGCCTCCGACTCAGCCTACCCAAAATCCCAGTCTGTGGTGTATTTGCAGAGAGCTCCCCTGCACTGCTGCTTGATTTGTTTACTACACTTCAAGTAGTAGGGAATGGCCCAGCACATACCACTCTACAAAGTCCTCACACACCGCTTAGGTCCCTTAATGAGTCATAGTTATGCCATAGTGAACAACTAGGTAAGGAGACAGACAAAAATACAATATGTATCATCCAGAGGGGACGGGATACACTCACTCTGTCTCTCACACACACATTTAACATGTGAAGGGAACTCTGGTGTGTTATGAAAGGGAAGTAATGAGCAGCTCTGATATATCCTGTCCAATGGGAGACAGTACCATTTTAAGTGACAAACAAAAGTATTACAGCCAACTACATTTAATATCCAGCCCAGAGCAATCCTCTGATTTTCAAATGTGTCTTTATTGATCGGTTGATTTAGCCCATACAACATGAACTTTATTTTACAAGAACCTGGAGCTGGTTAGAATAACCGAGACAGAAAAAAAAATGACCATCATTGCCTTTTACAATATTAGACTAGAGCGAAAACAGAGGTAAATGCCACAATCCAGTTAAAATAACCTAAAACTAACCCAAACATAAAACCCCACATGTAACAAATGGCCTGAATTATTCCCACAAACATCACGGTGCTAGGGGGAGGTAGGGACACAAAATCAAACACCCCGGGTTGCAGCTGTCTCCCCCTGGGCATGCACGAGCAAGAGCATGCGTGAGTGAGAGCAAACACACATGTAGAGGTAAGTGTGAGCAAGCACAAGCCTGGGGGGAGAGAACTGCAATAGCCGACACTGCCCCCAGCATGCCTTCATCCAAAGGGATTTTCTAACCTTCAGAACATTCAGAGCTTGTGAAATGAAAGGCCAACATGGATTTCCACCCAAAGGACAAGGAAATCCCCAATAAGCAGAGAGGAGTGGAGAAAAGAGGGCTGAGGGAGAATTATGTCATGGCATTCTAGGCAATACCCAAGTGATCTATAATGGTATTTTGAGTGTGAGATCATCCCAGGAGGACTATCCCATGAGGCGTGCAACAGAAGAGCAAACCTGAATTCATGATGCAAATAGGGAACGCTTATCTATATGTTTCTCCTCTTGTTCCCCTTTCTAAAGCAGTGCATCTCAGTCCTCACTGCAGAACCTTCTGCCAATGCCCCTCAAGCCTGTCCTGCAGCCCGCCCTGCTTTTCCAGTCCTGGGCTTCCCAAACCACTCTGCCAATGCCCCTCAATCCTGATCCACAACATGCTCTTCTATTCCTATGCATTTTAGTGGAACAACAATTCAAAAAGTTAGACAGAGAAATCATAGGACAAATTTCACACACGTCACCAGAGGTTAGCTGCTTGTTTATTTCTCTGCTCCAGTGAAGTGCTAACTAAGATTTTTCAGTCCCCATTGTCACCTCCCCAGGAAAATATAGGGAGTTGGGGTAGAATCATCTTATGAAAATAGTGTTTATCATATGTCCCCCACCTTCATCTGGGGTCCATCTGTTCCTCCCCTCCTCCTTGTCTTCTCCCCACCTTTAGGTCCCTCCCTCCAATCCCCATTAATAGAGGAATGTTTACAGTAATTAAACTCAATTATTTTATTATTACTCAAATTCCAACATAAAGGTTCCTCAACATTCAACTCCTTCCCTCCCCCCTGCCCCTCTCGATTTAACTGATAGCAGTTCCAGGAACATCCTCTGTTTGTGCAACTCAAAAGCTGACGGCTTAAGTCCTGCATGGGATGGGATCTCTTGGTACCTTTGTAAGGATAATACTGGCTCAGAAAAAAAACAACATATATCTAAAGTATCTGTTCTGATGATGTTCAAACTACCCACCCCCCCCCCAAAATAAATACCACTACTTGGCCACAGTGTGGAAGTATTGCCCAGCAACAGGAATCCAGGTCAGAATGGGTGCAGGGCCATGAAATATTCTGCTCTTAAAGAACATGCAAGATCTATAGATGAGACATGGAGGGGAAGACTAAATCCAAAGGGTTTGTGTACCAGGCTGGGCTGCAATGGAAGGGGCAGAATAAGTTTTTCTCAACATGTCTGGTCCAGCACTTGAATGCAGTTTAAAAAACAAAAACAAAAAAAAACAAAAAACACCCCACCTCCCTCATATCAGCCTGGGTAATTCCCAACCCTTAGTGAAGGAAAGGTTAACAGAGAAGTAGGGGAACTATTTGTGGGCACCAACTAGAATGCCCAGCATAGGGACTTCATATGGGCACACAGAGCACCAAAGCACTTGAACACCCATGATAGATGGTGAAGGTAAGCATGAGAGGGACAGTACAGTATACTCACTCCCAGGTCCAGAGAATGTGCACTCACATTACTGTCACCCAGCAACCCTTCCCTCCCTCCCCCACTGCTACCTGGAAGGTGTGCGAGTTCGGCTTGCTTACCAAGGCCCTGTTACTAGCTAACAGAATTCCCACGCATGGCAGGGGGCAGAATGCTACAAGGGGAACCTCCCAGTCACATAGCTCAGAACTTTCTGTCAGCCAGTCAGATTACTCCATCGAGCTACGTCTCCTCCCTCCTCCCCCCACCCCGCTGTAAAAGTAACAATAATAGTAATAATAATAATAATCAGATGTGTGAAAATGATGACATTGTGTATGTAGTTCTTTTCCAGTTCTCTCTCCTCAATCTTCCTCCTCTCCGACGTGGATCCCCCCTCCCACCCACCATTCCTGTCAGTCCGTTATGCCTGTGCACCCGGAGACCAGCGCTCACTTGCCGTAGACACTCTCATCGCTGTAGGCCACATAGAGAAAATAGTCCTCCTCGTGGTTATCCTGAGATTGGGAGGGGAGAAAGGAAGAAAGGATGAGACACACTCACCATCTGGGAACATCCCCAACCAGGGTGCACTGTGACAGCAAAAGGAAAGAGCATTTCTCTGTCACGATCTCACTCTCCCCCACCCCCAGGGCCTTATTTCCTTTCTCCACAGAGCACCCTGGACATGGCTGAGTACAGAACAGCAAGGTTCCTTTGTGCATGTTTCTGGTCCACAGAGAGAAATGGTTTTGCCCCAAATGCTTGTGAAATAATAGAAATGGATCCTTCCATTTGCATGCCATTGAGAGGTTGTGAGAAGGGAGTTGGAGGAATGTGGCACTAGATCTACACTGGAAAAGAAACAAAACAAACCCCACAGCAGTGAGCCTCAGAGTCCGGGTCAACTGACTCAGGGTCACAGGGCTTGTGCTCTGGGGCTAAAAATAGCAGAGTAGGCATTCCCACTCTGGCTGGAGGCTGGGCTCTGAGATCCACTCGCTGTCACCAGGTTTTGGAGCCCGGGCTCCAGCCTGAGTCCAAATGTCTACACCGCAATTTTATAGCCCTGTAGCCTGAGCCCGATGGGCCTGAGTCAGCTGACCCATTCTCCAAGACTCACTACTGCACTTTTTTTTTTAATTGGAGTGTTGATGCATCCTCAGTTAGCAGCCTGGCCCTAGGTTTCAGGGTCCTGATCCTGAGAGTTGCAAGTTGTAAACCGGCATTCAGCATCAGGCCCTTAGGTTGTGAAAAGAAAGCTGAGAGGTGTTAAATACATAGTACCCCAGCAATTTACAAACCTTGAAAGTCACCAGTGTTCAGAACACAAGCTGCATAAGCAATTGTTCTCCATGTCCTCTGACGGTAGGACAAGAAATAATGGACTAAGTCTGCAGCCAGGGAGATTTCGGTTGGATATTAGAAAAATTTCCTAACTATCAGAGTAATTAAGCTCTGGAATAGGCTTCCAAGGGAGGCTGTGGAATCCTCATCATTGGAGGGTTTTAAGAACAGGTTGGACAAACGCCTGTCAGGGATGTTGTAGATTTACTTCGCCCTTCCTCAGAGCAAGGGGCCAGATTTAGAATCATAGAAATGCAAAGCTGGAAGAGACCTTGAGAGCTCATCTCTTAACCCCATTTTACAGATAGGAAAGCTGAGACACAGTGAGATTAAGGGATCTGCCTAAATTCACACACAAAACCTGCAGCTAAAACAGGGATAGACCCCAGATCTCTCCAGCCTCAATGATCAGCTCTTACCACTAGACCTATCTTCTTCTTAAGTGTCTAGTTTGAAAATGAGCCTTGGTGTCTTTATCTTCTATCACCTTCATTAAAAAAAAATCCATCCAGGGTTACTGATGGATAATGACTGTACCCAGGACAGTCTGAGGAAGCCCTTTTTAAAATGCCATTATTACAGTGAAGGGAAGATTGAGGAGATTCGCCTGCATTTGATGGAGTCACCCCATCTCAAAAAGCTATAAAGCAGCCCAGCCAGAGATAATGTTCCTTGGGTTCATAAAAGTTTTTCAAAAGGGCAAATTATTTAGAATGGACCAGATGGCACCAATTATCAGGTGTTCTCAAAAAGTGATCACTGGAAGGTGATCCTCAGACCCCCTATAAGGTCTTCATATACAGATTTCAAATTACGCATGCTGGTCCCTGCAGTGTGCTATCAAACTCAGTGTATTTTTCAGCATATGCACTTTTTATGTTTGTTTGCCCACTGGCGTGGTTCCTCTTCCTGGCTAAGAGAAAATGTCTTTGTTTAAACAGGAAAGCAAATGAATAGGTTTTCCAGTCACTCATCTGAGCTATGAACAAACACACCCGCTGGGAAATGGAGCTTAGCGCAGGCAAAAGCCAAATATATGTGTGGAAGCCTTATTAAATTGTTAGCAGCACATCACTGAATAGAACAGGGGAGGCCTGACTCCCAGTCCTGTGCTCTAATCACTAGACCAACATTTCCTCCCAGGATCTGTCTTGGAAGGAATGGGAGGGAGACTGCATTGTATCACAAAAATGTGGACCTGCCAGGAATCTCTGTGACTCCTAATCTAACACCCTTACATTAGCAAAGCAAAATAAATTAAGCATTACATGAACTATTAAAATTCCTGTTTCCTCTGCCAAATTCCTCATGCTCCTTGGTCTAACCATATAATGCAACGTTCCAAAGAGGGCTGATGGAAATCAAGCAAGAGTGGAGGGTTCCATTCAAGGAGGAGCTAGTGTCAAGTAGGAATCATCAAGCATGCAGTGCTTAGCTCTACTGAGTGAGGAGTTCTCATGTGTAAAATTATTCTAGGGTATAAGTTGTTCAAGCCACTACAGCAATATAACAAGGATATGGGCTGGGCTTACCTCATACAGCTGGCCCATGGTAGCACTGGTGGGAGGGATGGTGTTATTGACAAAGAAGAATAGGGCATCCTCTGGCCTCAAGTGGATCCGCTTTCGGATTAAGAAGTAGAACTGGCCAACTGAAGAGGGACAGGAAGGGAAGGGAAACAGTGGAGGGTGGAATGTGATTGATACAGGGATCACAGAGCGAAAGTCAAGAGAATGCTTGATACACACAAACTTCTGCAAATGCAACCGGACATTGATTTGTGTATCTCCTGCTCTTCTGGCCCTAAATCCCAGCTCTATCAGCTACCCTCAGTGCTGCCCTGCAGCCCTTTGCTATTCTAGTCCTGTGCCCCTCAGTCCTGTCCCACAAGCCCCCCTGCTATTCCAGTCCCAGACATCTCTTAAAATGAGGTGATCACACAAAATGTGTGGGATTGTGTGGAGACCTGCAGTACATCTGCAGAGGAGAAAGGGCAATTTATTAGCCAGTTGCACTTCTAAGGTTCCCAACACCTTTTTGCCCTGAAATGTGCCCCGTCCCCACAGTCTGTTCGACACCTTTGCAAGAATAAACCCTAAACAATGATATGGTATTCACAAGAATGACTAGTTCATTCTAGAGATTGGCTCTCCAATGTGAAGTTCAGATCTACACCTGAACTTTCCCAAAGTTCACGGTCATTTGAGTTTGGGATTTTGGTTCAACCTGTTAAAGACACAAAGGTCTGAAATGAAATTTGGATCTAGGCTGGAACTCTGACCCTCTCCACCAAAATACAAATGCACTGGGACCTGGGATTTGATTTTGGGCTATGCCACTCTCAGTTTCACTGTAAGAGACCACAAGTGTTATGTAAAGACTAGGAAAAAATGGGCAATGCAGGAAAGAAAACAGGAACTTAAGGGTCACCACCTACCACTCAGTCCAAAGTCCCATCACCTGTCTACCAGAGCTGGCCAATGTCCTGATTATACCATTATCTCATTTTCTACCATATTGATTCAGACCACTGGACACTCTAGTCCCATATCAAGTCTCTGACAGCGCCTCCACTTCATTCTAGCATGCAGTGCTTTAGTGAAGGGAGACACAAGGATTTCTAACCAGCATATGATCAGCAGACACTTTAAATCTTGAAGCTTGTAGCCCCTTGTAATTTTTACTTTAGCGATTGTCACTGCAGATGCTATTCTCATTCATAAAACACACTCTATCCTCACTAAATATTTGCCTGAACCCTATTCCATGGGAACAAGTTCTGCAGTTAATTATATACTACAGGAAAAATGTATTTCCTTTAATTAATTTTTATAAATGTTTCCTTTGTTCATGTCCCCAAATAAAATCAGATTTAATCATACAGTGACAAACCCTGGGGCATTTGGAAGTGGAACTTCATGACTGTCACTGTGCTACATACTATGGCCACTTAGATGGGAGTATTTTATGATGGGAGTATTTACGAATTCACATCCTCCTGCTTCAAAGATGTAGACGCTAACCACTTGAGCTAAAGGAGAATGGCCACTGGCTATTAGCTGTATTGAGGGCTATGATACACAGCTAAATCATTCCCATTATAATAAAAGGCAGTGGTGACACACACACAGTACCTAGGTCATTAGAATACAGTGCAATAGACAGAGCCATTCATCAAAAGAGCTCAAAGTAATTTACAAACTAATTAAGCTTCACAATCCCCCTTGTGAGATAGATTTGTGCAATAAGTACAGAGAGGAAATTAAGTTAAAGAGAGGTTAAGTGGCTTGTCTAAGGTCATATGGCAAGTCCACAGCAGAACTGAAACTAGAATCCAGGAGTCCTTATTCCTAGTTCCCTGGTTCCAACCACTAGACACACTACTGACTTGGGCCTCCCATCCTCCCGGCAAAGCACATTCTCATTATGATGATATCAGTGCAAAGAATTCCTGATTACTTCCTCACTGGAATGCAGGAAGAAAGGAGTCAGAGTTTGCTACCTGTGAGGTCAGAAGGCACAAGGTACTTCCTCTTGTCCAGGTCAGGTACTCTTGCTTTGGGTGCCTTCTCCACAATAACCTGGAGAGGGAGAAATAGGACGTGAGAATCACCAAAGAGAGTGGACCAAAAAGTATCACTGAAAAATAAGTGGTCCCTTTAGGGAGATGGTTCTTACAGGCCCATGGAAATTCTCTCAAGCTCTGCTGGAGGACCAAAAAGGCAGGGGAATGCAGAACAGGATTGACGGGCAGTGGCAGAGCTGTGGGGGGAAGCTAAGGAATGGAATAGTAAGTGTCAAAGAGTAAAGTAGAGAAGTGAGGAACAGTTGCAAGGTTGGACCACAGGAACTGCAAAATCAGATCAGACTAATGGTCCAAGTAGTTCCATATCTTGCCTCCAACAGTAGTCATTATCACATGCTTCAGAGAAAAGCACAAGAAACCCCATAACAGAATAGCCAACCCACACAGGAAATTTCTTCCTAACCCCAATTACTGAGTGGTTAGCTTATATATAGCAAACATGAAGGTTTACATTCCTTATAATTATTTTATCTAACCTAATGTAACTGTGGATGTTCTAATTATCCACATAAATGTATAAACCACTTTTTAAATCCTACTAAGCTCTTGGCTATCATAATATTTTGTGGAAATGAGTCCCACAGGCTAATTACCTCTATATGTTGCGTAAAAGAATATAGAGAGTAGTAGATATAGAGTCAAACAGACAAAGAGGCCCAGAACTATGGAAGCAATATTTACAGGTACAACTGGACAAATATTTAACGCCAAATCAATAAGTGCTCAAATAGTAGAGAGAGATGTGGTGGTTTGAGCAGCTTCCATGAAAACTTAACGTTCCATTAGAAATTTTTTGCTGAGCCTGGGAAGCCATTCAGAAGTTGGATAGAAATTTTCCTGGCAATACCTGATTCTCTGGAGAAACATGGAGGCAAGCGATTTCATATTTTACTTTGAGCATGATTAGTAGAGACTGGCCACATAGTTTCAAGATGTGACCAATCATTCACCCAACGCCATCTGGACTCATTTTCTTAGAATAAGAAGCGGAATTTTCTGTGCTTGCCCATAGCACATCAGGGCAAGAAAAAACTAGGCCCAAATTTTCAAAAACAGTGTCTATTTTTGAGTACCCACCGTGAAACACCTGCAGCCTGATTTGCTGAGGTGCTAAACTCTCACAGCACCAGCTGACATCAATGGGAGTTGCAGATCCCCAGCAGTTGTGAACAAAATCCAGCCTGACACACTCAATGTTGGTACATGAAATCACAGGCTGGTTTTCAAAATGTGGGTCCTAGCATCTCTGTAAGTTTGGAGACTTGACTCTCCCAAGATACTGCATATGTGTATGGCGAGTGGGGTGTGTTTGTGGATTTGGGATAGCTGGGGTGTGTGTGTGTGTGTTTATATATATATATATTAAAAAAAAGGATATTGTAAATCTGTTGATATAGGGAAGATGTTGTGAATGGGGGATAGTTTGGGGATCTTGTGTATTCCGCATGTGAAGAATGGTGGTTTAGCAGTCCATCGCCTTAACCACTTGGCCACCTCCTGGAGCTGCTGCATGTAACTGTGTAGTGTGTTTCTGGGGTGGGGGGAGAGTTGGGGAGGAAGACTAAAGGAGTGAATGACTGTGGGGTTGGGGTTGCACTTTTCCTTCTTCCATTCCATTTCCCAAGGCACTGACAAGGAGAACCTGTGAAAACAACAGTGAGATCACCTTCTTGGTATAAGAGGGTGAATCCCAGCATGATTTTTATCTTGATGGGGAAGAAAGGAGAGGTCACAAGAAGCGTGGGACTTGAGAGGAAGAAAAGATGGTATTGGGATTACTAAATCCTAGGAAGTGTTGAGATCCAATAGAGTTTAACAGAGACTACAATTTACATGGAGATAGGAATGAGATGGGGATGTTTGGTTGATTGGCTTCAACAGCTATTCAATTTGTCTGGACAATAAATTTACCAGGTGTCCATTCTCATGGACCTGAAACCTTTACAAAATAGCCATACTCCAGCCAAACTGTCCATGGAACTTTATCTCCACCCCTCACCCTCAGCTGTGATTCTGATCCCAAAGGTTTGAGAATCTGTCTGCAAAAAGATGGAGAGACATTTGGTAAAGGAAAAACCAAAGGGCAAATGCAGATTATCTCCGGATTGTCACTGAGTGGTGTTTGCTGTAGCGTGGGAGGGCGCCAATACGCTTGTATCAGCTAAAATGCTAAGATGTACCGGGTGCACTGCAGAGTTAGCAGCTGAAGGGACATCATCATCAGGGATCCAGCTGTCAGGAAAGGCAGACACAGAAATGATTCAAAGATGCTTGGCCGGTGCCTTCAGTTATCCACTACACAGCTCTGTCAATGATTTTGAGGAGGGTATTTTCCACTGTGGCCAGATGGACTTCCTCCTGCTGTTCCAGTCCTAGAACTCTGCACACAGAGTTTCTTCTTCAGTTCACTCTAACCCGCAGCTATTTTAGTCCTGGCCTCCCCCCACAGATCAACCAGTGCATCTCAATCCTGACTTGCCTCACCCCTTGCTATTCCTGTTCGGGCCCCCACATAGCTCTTGCAGTACTTATCCATCATTACCCACAGCACAGCCCTCTACACTAGTCCCTCAGACTCCACCACAGATCCTGACCTCACTCTTGACCTGTGGCACCCTCTATTATCCCAGACCTATGGCTCTGCACCTCATTTCTGACTAGCAACAACTACTGCTCCATTCCTGTGGTCCACATACACCTCTGCCACTGCACTACTTCAATTCTGACTTGCATAAACTCTTGCAAGTCCAATCATGGGGCCTCTCCTAAGGAAGAAAATGGTGCTGAATTGCAGCAAAAATGTGTGCCAAGGTTTTTCTTTCCCCTTGTATCCACAGGGGATTCTAGACTATTTTGGAAGGTAGCCCCTGAACGGTAAATCTGGGACAGACATCTCCAATGGGGATGGAAAGAAAGAACATTTTGAAAATATTTAATAAAAGGGACTGCAGAAATGTAATGAGTTTAGTCTGCCATTTCCCTTTCTTAATTATTATCATAAAGACAGAAGTTTTCCATAAGCACTCCAAAGGGACTTCTGGATGAGGAAGCACAGCTAGGCTGGGAGAACATGACCTTGTTTTCTATGTGATGTGTTTTTTTCCACAAAGAGATTAAATGAGAGGTCAAAAGATTGAGTGGTTGCTATTAATCTTCTCTTGTCTACAAGGACAAGAACAGAGCAAGGTTGTATTGAAAAGAGAGGCCAAAAGAAAATAAAACAAAAAATAAAATGAAAGGAAGATCTCTGATGACATCATACAGACCCTCCAGTTTTCCATGAAGGTTATATGATTAACTCACATATTGTTTTCCACCATTTTGTAAATAAATGGTTAACTTCCCTCTCCACCCTGGAACAACATGAACACAGACTGTCATAAAAAAAGATTAGCAGCATTTTTCCCTGCTAAATTACTGCAGATCATGGAGGGAAGGGGCCAGAGAGATACACCCCATCACCTATTTACATATCAAATCAAATGGTATTGTTCTTGGTATATAACAATATAATAAATAGAAACAGGTATATAAACACAGATCAAGAAATAGACAGCAGATTTCAAACAGATCAGAACATTAAAATATACTAATAATAACAACCCCAATTCCTCTTCCCTGCCCCTCCCCCTTAAAAAAAATAAACCACAGAACATTTGATAAAACCAAGGACACACAAATTGTTTGTAAAATATAAGCAGCACTGCAAGGCAAGCCCAGGGGGCAGCCACCAGTACACTATATGAAGACACAATTATATATTCCACTCACAGGGACCCTGTCTGGATATTTCTTTCTGATTTTCTCCCCTTCCTTTTTTCTGTATTCAAAAGGATGATCTTCTTTGTACTGGAACTTCATGTTGTTGGTCTTTTTTTGGTTTCTCAAGTTTCTCCTTTTGATGCTGTTATTTCTTATTATAAAATATATTTGTATATATTAAAGGTGCCTTCCAAAGCCCCTGATATCAGAGATAGTGGGTCACAGCAAATTCTGAAACGAGCTGAGGTTTTTCGGTGCTGCTTTGAATTCTCCTTGTGTCAGTTTCCCAGGCTGCAGAGATACAGCTGATCATGGAATACAAACAACGATGTAGCAAATTGGGCATTGTGATGTCACAGGGAGAAGCGTCCATCATTCTAGGCAGCACCATCTCACCTGTAGAATAGGGAGGAGAGACTGCACGTTAATTAAATCGCATTTGCACACGGCTGTTAATGAAATACATGAAGATATACCTGGAAATACGTAGTTATTATCCGTCATTGCATCACTGAAGATACGGCCTTCAAACTCTTTCAAGTTTATTTTAAGAATTAGTCCTCCCCCCTTGCTCTGTGTCCTATGGCTTGATCCACACGCTACTGCTACAAACGGGCTTCAGGGCTAAACCTTTTCCTGTACAAGGGGAGGATCATGTGCTGGAAAACAACACAACACAACACAACAATAATAAAAATAGAAAGAAATGATATTTCTTTACAGTCTACCCGATGCCTGCCAACATTTCTAAGCCATTAGCAGGGGCATTTGGGAAGGTAACTAGGAGCAGAGTGGGGGGACAGATCGTCAAATGGGAAACATTTGGGTGACAATTCTAGACTGTTCTGTTCTACTTTGTCTATGCAGGTTTTTATTCCTTCCCCAAAGTGGGGCAGTTTTCCAGGCCCCTCTCTCTGTTTTTGGGATGCGATCTGCCGTGTTTGTGTCTGTTTCCCATGACTCAGTGTCTGCTGCTGCTGCTGCCTAAAGCAAAACAAAGGGCTGAGTAAGAGCAGCAGCTCACCATGACGCAGGGGCCACAGATAATGGTGGCGGAGCGGGCTACAGAGAAGCGTGATCTGCGCGCACAGAGGCGGCGGTGTCATTTGTTCTGAACGGAGCATGACTAATGAATGCAGGCTCGTGTGTCCATAATAACCTTTAATTTCGTAATATTGGGCTGCTTCCTCCCCTCCCCCACTGCGGCCGAGAGGCGAGCGGGCTGCGGCTCTTGTGGGAGAGAGCTCGTGATTTGGGTGAGTCACACACCTGCAAATCCACCATCACCGCCTCTGTCAACAGAAACAGGCAGCCCGCCCGCCCTGCGCTTTGTCCGTGGAAAGAGACGGGGGGAGGGGAATCTGTTAGCGGTTTGAGCGGGGCCGCTGTGGAAAGGGGCTGCCACCCTCGCAGTTGTGTCCCCGTCCCCCCGCTATCAGTCAAGGAATTCTTAGACCAAAACATTTGGCATTGGAGGGAAAATATGAGCTTTAAAGTGAAGCTTGATGCTGCCTCCATTGGTGCTGGGGAGAAGGAACCCGCCCGAAAAATGAGTGGAGAATATTTTCAGAAATAAAAGTGCCGTATTAGGTTTGTTCTCATTCATGGGATCCATAATTTATTAGTGTTTGGACAACTAGCAGTCCTTTACGGCAACATTTCTCAATCCAGAGAGTCTCCCATTTTTTTGAACAAATTACTAATCTGAAAATTTGTACTAGAGTCGGCTGTGTTACCTACAGGGCAGAGCACATAACTGTGGCTAAGGGGACCTGGGATATGGTCCCAGTTTTACCACTAGCCTGTGTGGCCTTGGACAAGTAATTTTACCCCCCTTCCCATTCCTCAGTTTTGCTATCTGTAAAATGGAGACCATACTGATCTCCTTGGTAAAGTGCTTTGAGATCTGATGAATAGCACTAGGTAAGAGTCATGTATTATTACTTTTTACTGTTCCTTATTCAGTATTTGTCATTCATTCATATTTAAAATAGTTCAGTCATCCTATTAGGGTGCAGAAACTGTGCAACCAATTCAGGTGACCTGCTAAACAACATAAATTGCAAATAGTTGAAGTGAACAGTTTATAAACAAGGTATAGGCTGGCCGTTATTCATCCAAGTTATTCAGCGTTCACTTACAAACAACTAAGACATTCCAAGGAAATCAGTATCAGTTCACAAGCCAGTTCCTAACCAAGAGAATCTCTTAATGCAGCGGTGGCCAACCTGAGCCTGAGAAGGAGCCAGAATTTATCAATGTACCAGGGCTGCCCAGAGGATTTAGGGGGCCTCGGGCAAAGTAATTTCGGGGGCCCCTTCCATAAAAAAAGTTGCAATACTATAGAATACTATATTCTCGTGGGGGCCCCTGTGGGGCCCAGGGCCTGGGGCAAATTGCCCCACTTGCCCCCCCACCCCCGGGCAGCCCTGCAATGTACATTGCCAAAGAGCCATAGTAATACATCAACACCCCGCATCAGCTCTCCCCCGGCTCCCAGCACCTCCTGTCGACCGGCAGCCCTGCCAATCAGCGCCACCCCCTCCCTCCCCACACCTGCGGATCAGCTGTTTCATGGCATGCAGGAGGCTGGGAGGGGGAGTAGCGAGGGCATAGCAGGCTCAGGGGAGGAGGCAGAAAGGGTGGAGTGGGGGTAGGGCCTGTTGCAGAATCAGGGGTTGAACAATGAGCAGCGCCAGCACATTGGAAAGTTGGTGCCTGTAGCTCCAGCCCCAAAGTCGGTGTCTATACAAAGGAGCCGCATATTAACTTCTGAAGAGCCTCATGTGGCTCCGGAGCCACAGGTTGGCCACCCCTGTCTTAATGAATGGGTCAGCCAGCTCAAATCAGTAAATATATATCAGTTTTGCAAAAATATTTCAAAAACGGATCAGCACATGCACAAATTCTACTTGCTTACTTAGTGCCATCCAGTGAAGTTTTATTTGCCTATCAAAATAGACTTTAAGGTCAGAAGGGACATTATGATCATCTAGTCTGACCTGCACAATGCAGGCTACAGAATCTCACCCACCCACTCCTGTAACAAACCCCTAACCTATGTCTGAGTTACTGAAGTCCTCAAATCGTGGTTTAAAGACCTCAAGGTGCAGAGAATCCTCCAGCAAGTGACCCGTGCCCCATGCTGCAGAGGAAGGCAAAAAACCTCCAGGGCCTCTGCCAATCTGCCCTGGAGGAAAATTCCTTCCCGACCCCAAATATGGTGATCAGTTAAACCCTGATCATGTGGGCAAGACTCACTAGCCAGCACCCAGGAAAGAATTCTCTGTAGTAACTCAGATCCCACCTCATCTAACATCCCATCACAGACCACTGGGCATATTTACCTGCTAATAATCAAAGATTAATTAATTGCCAATATTAGGCTATCCCATCATACCATCCCCTCCATAAACTTATCAAGCTTCATCTTGAAGCCAGATATGTCTTTTGCCCCCACTATTCCCCTTGGAAGGCTGTTCCAGAACTTCACTCCTCTAATGGTTAGAAACCTTCGTCTAATTTCAAGTCTAAACTTCCTAGTGTCCAGTTTATATCCATTTGTTCTTGTGTCCACATTGGTACTAAGCTTAAATAATTCCTCTCCCTCCCTGATATTTATCCCTCTGATATATTTATAGAGACCAATCATATCTCCCCTCAACCTTCTTTTGGTTAGGCTAAACAAGCCAAGCTCTTTGAGTCTCCTTTCATAAGACAGGTTTTCCATTCCTCAGATCATCCTAGTAGCCCTTCTCTGTACCTGTTCCAGTTTGAATTCATCCTTCTTAAACATGGGAGACCAGAACTGCACACAGTATTCTAGATGAGGTCTCACTGGTGCCTTATATAATGGTACTAACACCTTCTTATCTTTACTGGAAATACCTCGCCTGATGCATCCCAAGACTGCATTAGCTTTTTTAACGGCCGTATCACATTGGCAGCTCATAGTCATCCTGTGATCAGCCAGTACTCCAAGGTCCTTCTCCTCCTCTGTTACTTCCAACTGATGTGTCCCCAATTTATAACCAAAATTCTTGTTATTAATCCGTAAATGCATGAACTTGCACTTTTCACTATTAAATTTCACCCTATTACTATTACTCCAGTTTACAAGGTCATCCAGATCTTCCTGTATGATATCTCGGTCCTTCTCTGTATTAGCAATACCTCCCAGCTTTGTGTCATCCACAAACTTTATTAGCACATTCCCACTTTTTGTGCCAAGGTCAGTAATAAAAAGATTAAATAAGATTGGTCCCAAAACGGATCCTTGAGGAACTCCACTAGTAACCTCCTTCCAGCCTGACAGTTCACCTTTCAGTATGACCCATTGTAGTCTCCCCTTTAACCAGTTCCTTATCCACCTTTCAGTTCTCATATTGATCCCCATCTTTTCCAATTTAGCTAATAATTCCCCATGTGGAACCGTATCAAATGCCTTACTGGAATCGAGGTAAATTAGATCCACTGCATTTCCTTTGTCTAAAAAATTTGTTACCTTTTCAAAGAAGGAGACCAGGTTGGTTTTGCACGATCTACCTTTTGTAAAACCATGTTGTATTTTGTCCCAATTAACATTGACCTCAGTGTCCTTAGCTACTTTCTCCTTCAATTTTTTTCCCAAGACCTTGCATACTACAGATGTCAAACTAACAGGCCTATAGTTACTCGGATCACCTTTTTTCCCTTTCTTAAAAATAGGAACTATGTTAGCAATTCTCCAGTCATACGGTATAACCCCTGAGTTTACTGATTCATTAAAAATTCTTGCTAATGGGGTTGCAATTTCATGTTCCACTTCCTTTAATATTCTCGGATGAAGATTATCTGGGCCCCTCGATTTAGTCCCATTAAGCTGTTCGAGTTTGGCTTCTACCTCGGATGTGGTAATATCTACCTCCATATCCTCATTCCCATTTGTCATCCTACCATTATCCCTGAGCTGCTCATTAGCCTCATTAAAGATGGAGGCAAAGTCATCCATTAAATATAAGAACATAAGAACGGCCATACTGGGTCAGACCAATGGTCCATCTAGTCCAGTATCCTGTCTTCCGACAGTGGCCAGTGTGATGTTGCACCTCATAATGCTTTATGGGGATATGCTTATGAATGTATATATGACATAACTAGAATATTTTTTATGCTACATATGCCATGTAACATATCTCTGTAAAGGTTATGATCTACTTAATATATTTATCCTGTTTGTATGCATATATCATTTTTGTATTCGAAGTTATGAATATTGGCTATGTACTTGTTTAATTTTAAGTAGCCTCGGTGAAGCAGTTGGTCAGCTTCCTGAGAAAAGACTATTCTCAGTAAGTGCACAATCAAGAAATTCTTAAGCCAACAATGAACTTGGAGATGCCAGTCCACATCTGAGCTTTCCCAGGAATGTGGCCTGGTTGGTAAGGAACTCAGTCATGCATGGACATGTGACTTGCTCATATGACTCCAAAACTCTATCTTGGAGCTGAATTCTGGATAGGAGAGAGGAGAGGGTCTCCACCCACAAGAGAAAGTCTATTTAAGCCCCTGAGAGACCCCTCCATTTTCTCTTCAGTTGGCTCAAGAGATATCCTTTGGGGGTGGAGAGGCTACCTGAAAGAAACTGGAACAAAGAACAGTAACCACAGGGGTGTGAGTAATTGCTGGGCCCAGACTAGAAGGAAGCTTACTGAAATTCCTCTAAGGGTGAGGTTTTTATCTGTATTCAGTTTTCTTACCGTATCAGGCATAGACTTGCGTGTTTTACTTTATTTTATTTGGTAATTTACTTTGTTCTGTCTGTTATTATTTGGAACCACTTAAATCCTACTTTTTGTATTTAATAAAATCACGTTTTACTTATTAATTAACTCAGAGTATACATTAATACGTGGGGGTGGGGGGAGACAAACAGCTGTGCATCTCTCTCTATCAGTGTTATAGAGGGCGAACAAGTTATGAGTTTACTCTGTATAAGCTTTATACAGGGTAAAACAGATTTATTTGGGGTCTGGACCCCATTGGGTGCTGGATATCTGAGTGAGTGTTAGAGACAGGAATACTCTTAACCTGTTTTCAGTTAAGCCTGCAGCTGTTGGGGGACGTGATTCGGACCTGGGTCTGTGTTTGCAGCAGGCAATCGTGTCTGGCTCAAACCAGGCAGGGCACTGAAGTCCTAAGCTGGCAGGGGAAACAGACTCATAGGTAGTCAAAACACATCAGATGGCAGTCCCAAGGGGGTTTCTATGATCCAGCCTGTCACAGCCAGTAGTATATGCTTCAGAGGGAATTAATAGAACAGGTAATTATCAAGTGATCCATTCACCTGTGACATTAAGGCTGAAAGGGTTAAGCAACTATCAGGCTAAATGACCTAAATTTAACCTTTTAACGCATATTTGAAAAGTATATAAATGGTAATTAGGACTATTCTTTATAAATAGCTAACATAGCCATGTTAGATAGACTAGAGCTTACATTGCCTGTATTGTTAGAGAATTAGAGGTAATGCTAATTGCATATGTTTACTTATATCTTGTTAAAGTTAGATCTTAACCATGTAAACAGATGGTTCCTATCTGTTACTGTATCTATTGATTCAGAGATCAAAGGGAATATTAACATTTAGATGAAACGTGCGTGTAATAATGTCATTGTCTATATTCTTCTTTAAGTTTGTAGTAAACTATCTGTGAACTGCTTAATTGATAATTATCTTATGCTGATGAATGCAACTAGTTACCTATGTATATATAGGAAATAGATGATTCTACTTCAAAGCCACAATGCTTCACCCAAGGAACACCTGCTATCAAGAGGTTGTCAATAGCCTGCCAGAGAATTATAAAAAGAACTCTTGGGCCCTGATCTTGTTATCTCAGATCTGCTTAAGCTTCATCAGGGGAAGTTTGAGTCACAGGACTGATGTCCCCAGCTCCAGACTGAGTCACCCTGATATTGGACATTGGAACTTATTCCGAAAGAATGTTTTGCAACTCTAAAGCTCACTATCTCTACTGTGAAACTGACCTAAGAACTTTATTCATACTTGTATGTCTAATGATCATTTAACCAATACCTTTTCTCTCTTTTCTTTTTCAATACGTTTTAGTTTAGTTAATGAGAATTGGCTGTAAGCTTTTATTTGGGTAAGATCTGAAATATTCATTGACCTGGTGGGTAACGTGTCTGATCCTTTGGGATTGGTAGAACTTTTACATGATGAACAAGATTTTCAGTAATCCTCATCATATTTGACTTGGCTGTCTGGGTGGGAGCCCAAGGCTGGGTTGTTTTAAGGGAACTGTATTTTTGGCATCTGGGTAACCAGTAAGATATTATAGAAACTGTTCTGTTGCTGTATTGGTGAATCTAAGTATTAGAATAACCTCCAGTTTGGGGGATTATCTGTCCCATTCTTTGCAGTTTGCCCTGATTAAGCAATCGCAGTGTGGCCCCATGGGACCCCAGTCAGACCACCACAAAGGAACAGAATTTTTAATGCTGATTTATATCACCTTATTTTAATAAGTGTAAGTGATTTTAGTGTTGGGTGAAACAGAGGCATAGAGTCAAGACCACACATCAGATAAGTAGCAAAGCCAGATAAGAACCCAGCTTTCCAGAGTTCGAATCCCGTACCCTGTCCACTGAACAAAATGGCTAGACGTCCCAGAAGACTGAATTCTCTAGTTTGTCTCCCATTGGTTTCAATAGACTTTCTCTTGTGAGAGGAGATCCCCTTCTGTCTCCTATGCAAAGTCCAGTCCAAGATGGAGTTTTGAAGTCACATGGGCAAGTCACATGTCCATAGATGACTCAGTTTTTACAGGCAGCAGCCATTGTTTACATGCTACCCTGAATGTCCTCAGGTAGACTTCTTATGTGGATTGAAGCCTTCCAAGATTCATTGCCCTTTAAGTGTTTCTTGATAGGGCACTTAATTTGCACATTCTTGTCTCAAGAAGCTGACCAAATGCTTTACTAAGGCTACTTAGAAATCAAGCAAGTACACAGCCAATATTCATAACTTCGAATACAATAATGACATATTGTACAAGAGTTCGCTAGGGCTCGACCCTCTCCGGGGTGGTGAGGAGCTACACTGGCTTGATACACACCGTTGGTTCCGGGGAATTAGTCCGGCCAGAGGGTCTCCCTCGGTAGCCCTTGCTTTAGCCGGCCGAAATGCGGTTAGCCCGGCCCTGGCTCAGGGCCAGGAGTGGCTCCAGGCACCAACACGCCAAGTGCGTGCTTGGGGCAGCAAGCCGCAGAGGGTGCTCTGCCGGTCGCCGTGAGGGTGGCAGGCAGGCTGCCTTTGGCTGCATGCCTGCGGAGGGTCTGCTGGTCCCATGGCTTCGGCGGACCTCCCACAGGCTGCCACCGAATTCGCAGGACCAGGGACCTCCCGCAGGCAAGCCGCCGACGGCAGCCTGCCTGCCCGTGCTTGGGGCAGCAAAATACCTAGAGCCGCCCCTGCTCAGGGCAGGGCAACACCGCTAAGTCTGGATTCGAGCCCTCAGGCAGGGCTGAGCAGTAAGTACAACAGTATTAAGCCCTGGCTCTAGGTCAGGGTGGGGCAACAAATGCTGAGTCAGGGGGCTCAGGCCCTCAGGCAGGGCTGAGCAGTAACCATAGGCTCCAGCCTCCTCAGGCCAGGGAGAGGGGAAGTCTGCCACCCAGGAGTTGGGTGGCAGGGGGGGACGCAGGCCCTCCCACTCCACTGTGTCTCAGCCTGGGGCCCTAGCAGTGGCCAAAGATCCGCTGCTTAGTCAGTGGGGATCTTGGCTGCAATACACTGACATAGGCTCTGGTAGTGGTGCAGCCAGACTGGGGTTGGTTGCCCCCGAGCTACTTCCACACTCCCCCTCGGGCCCTACCTGGGTCCTGGTGTTGGCCTCTGGGGAATCCAGGAGCATGGGTTCTTCAGGGCAGGGGTTGATCGGCAGGCCCGGCAACTCCTCCGGATAATGGGTGCAGGGTAGGTCCGGCAACTCCTCTGGATAGCGGGCGCAGGACAGGCCCAGCCAGTCTGGGCGGCTGCCTTGGGCCGCGAGGTTTTCCCAGTTGCGGGCTAGGCTAGAGACGTCTGGTCCCTCCGGTGGCTGGGCTCCTATTGAGCTCTGAGAGTCGGCCTTTATAGTTCCGGGTCGCTGCCTGATCCTCTGAGAGGCGGTCTCAAAGCTCCCTAGCTCCGCCCACTCCGGCCTCTGGATGGGCTCTTCCCCTTCCGGGGCGGTGGGAAGCCACACCACCTCACTACACATATGCATACAGATAGGATGAATAGATTCAGTAGTTCATAACCTTTACAGAGATATGTTACATGGCATATGTAGCATAAAACATATTCCAGTTATGTCATATACACCTCTACCCCGATATACATTGTCCTAAGGTGCCAAAAAATCTTACTGTGTTATAGGTGAAACTGCGTTATATCAAACTTGCTTTGATCTGCCGGAGCGCGCAGCCCTGCCCTCCCGGAGCGCTGCTTTACCGCATTATATCCGAATTTGTGTTATATTGGGTCGCGTTATATCGGGGTAGAGGTATATATACATTCATAAGCATATTTCCATAAAGCCTTATAGGGTGCACCGATACATGAGCCACTTCCATTACTGTCATAGGTCCATTCAGGGGGATTGCTGAACGGGTACCCTCAGCTAGACAGTGCATCTAACACTGCTGGAGCTGGATGCACATGGGCTACAGAAGCCAGGGATGTTTTGTGCACCTACATTATGGACTTGCATAGGCCAATGGAAGAAGGAGAATTGCAATCTCATGAATGTGCTTGTGGTGGTGGTGGTGGGGGGGTGTTCAGTGCTGCGTGTTGGGGGGTGGGGGTTGATTTCTATTCTATGTACTTATGAGTGACCTGCCAGCTTATCAAATGGGGAAGTGGAAAGGACGGGTTGGTTCACAACATGGATTGATGCAAGGAAGTGATTGATGTAACCAAGTGTATTGAGCAATAGTATTTCCATGCTAATTCTCCCTGATCATGTGTTTACCTTTATTATTTGAAATACACATTGTATGATTTAATGCAGTGATAGCAGTAAACTTACTTGATAACATAAACAGCTTTATTTATAAACATGTATTAGGAAAGTACACTATTACCCCATTGGCAGGTAGGCCAGCTGCTGTTATCACACCAAATACTAGAAAAACAAAACCTTAAAAAAACCCAAAGTGCATGAACAAGAGCAACCCATGTACAGGATAGAAACCCCCTGCTGTTGCATGTCCCTGGCCCCACGTTCTTCTTTCTTTTTCGTCTACATTTGCTGACTATTTGGTGCAGGGGGTCGGGAGCATCCACAGAAGAGGGAGTCACTATGGAGGTCTCTGGGGGGGGGAAAGTTGCACTGCCCAGCCGCTCCTAGGGACCAGTTGCAAGGGGCACCCAGCCATGGAGTTGTCCAAGCTGGTTCTGCACTGCAGCCCAGGGTACTGAATAGGGGGCACAGGCTGTGGTGTGGGTGCAGCAGGAGCCAGTACTTTTGCAGCCATTAGTAATAGCAGATACTCAAACAGTTCTTTCTGCTGAGCTCTAACATCTTCGTTTAGCCGCTGTTACTGTTCCAGGAACTGTGAAGCAAAGGTTTACTCCTGTGTTGCAACCCTGTCCTCATGCTCTGCAGCCAGCCTGAGCCTTTCCTTTGCCTCTTGCCAGGCCTTTCCTCTAGTTGCAAGTCCCCCTGTTTCCTTAGTATTGGACCTTCTTGTTGGCCCTCTGCAGAACTTGGTTCTTCAACCATAAGTTCATCACAGAAACGCTTCCGTTGGTACCACAAATGAAGTTACGTTGAGCCAGGCTTATGCTGCAGCGTGGGCGAGCTGTGGAAGTGCAGCCTATAGAGGTTGAGGGGCCTGGAATAGGACAAGACACAAGAGGTTATTGTCTCTCATAGCTCAATATAGGAGCACAGAAAAAATCCTTGTGGAATTTGAAGGACATAAAATGTTACTTTTCCAAACTGAACTTTAATATATTGTGAGCAGGATGCTTTAGACCATAGAAGTTCCTTGGACACAGCCAGGTTAATCACAGTGAAAGAATTGTATACATAATTGTAAGTTAAAAAAAGCTGCTTTTCGCCCCTGAAAATTGCAGAAGCACTTGGGTTTAGGGGGGCAGTAGTGGCCTTGCTACAAAAGGATTTTCTATTATTTCGGGCTTTCTACATCTTGGATGATATAACAGTTCTTGTGGTGCCTGTTTTGGCAAAGGAAGAAGTTATTGCAAGCTGCTGGTGGGAAACCAGCACTGTATGGAACTGAAACATTCAAATGTACAGTGACTGAACAGCACACCTATGAGAGGAGAGGGCTGGTCAGCTACCAAGTTCGAGTTGCCCTAAAAAATACACCCTATCCCAAAATGTGACTAGCTATCTCGAGTTTCTGCTACAGGAAAAGCTTGCAGCTCTCAGACCCCCAGGATTAGGTCAGAATTCATGATGGAATCATGTTAGCTTCCTTCGCCTGTTATAACTGCATGCAAACACACAGAAATCCACTGTGATCTTCCTTACAGTCCCTTCTCCCCTGGGCACATTTCTGGACAAAATTTCAAACCTGCATCATGTTAGAGACAACTGATTTTGTTATCTGTGGACTGCATGGACTACATTTAACTAGGTTTGTGAGGGGAATACATTTCCACCTCTCCCCCCACCCCTAACAGTTCACTGTTTCCAGATAGTTCATTACACTTTTCAGTGGTTACACTGCAGCGTTACTTGCATTGCCATCCCTGTAAGGCAGGGGTGCTGGAACTGGGCAGGCCACAACAACACAGGATCTCCCCGGAGCTCCCATGCCCTTGAGGATACCTCAGCAGGGGCAGAGGTGCATGCAATGCCCTAACTCGGGCTGAGCAGAGGGAACCTGGTCCCAGGACCTTCCCCAGCGAACCCTGCGCCCAGCCCGAGGCTGCTGCACTCTCCCCGCCAAATTTACCAGCAAGGGTCAGGGAGGGCTCTGTCCTTTTCCCGCTGTGCCTCCCCCCACCCCCCGACACATTTCCAGCTCGCCCGGCCCCTCTCCCCAGCAGCCAGGCCTGGGAAAGGAGCAGAGGGGGCAGGACGGAGTTGCTTCTCATCAGGGCCGACTCCAGGGTTTTTGCCACCCAAAGCAGCAAAAAAAACAAACAAAAAAACCCGCGATTGCGATCTGCAGTTCTACCGCCGCCGCTTCAGTCTGCGGCAGCAATTTGGTGGCTGGTCCTTCACTCCAAGAGGTCGTGAAGGACCCGCTGCTGAATTGCCGCCAAAGACCTGGAGGTGCTGCCCCTTCCCCTTGGCCGCCCCAAGCACCTGCTTGCTGGGCTGGTGCCTGGAGCCGGCCCTGCTTCTCATGCTGGCTGAGGGTGGCTGTTCTAGGTCACTGCCTCTGTGCGGCATGGTGGCTGCATGTGAAAGGACCCAGCTGGAGAGGCGGCGGTGGCCTGCCCCCTCAACTCCTCACCTCGGTGTGGCTGCTGGGGACAGGAGCCAAGCGAGCCTGAAACATGTCAGGGGACAGACACAGCCAAAGCCCGCCCACCCCCCAGTTCCAGGCCCAGGCAGGGAGTGGGGGGGGGCGGGTTGCTGCCCTCTTCCCAGACGGGCTCTCACAAACAGCCGCCGTGCTGCATAGAGGCGGCGACCTGAAGCGGCCATCCTCACCCGGCAGGAGAAGCGGCTCCATCCTGCTCCGTCCACTCCCCGCCTAGACCCAGCTGCCGGGGAGAGGGGCCAAGTGAACCATAAACGTGCCAGGTGGGGGAGGTGCAGTGGGAGAAGGACAGAACCTCCTCTTCCTCCCAGCAGGCCAACAGCTCAGCACTCCCAGAAATCTAGCGGGGGCACATGACCCCGCATTGCTCCCCACACATTGCCTCTGGAGGGCCATTCCTCAGGGAGGGCATCAAAACACTCCTTTGAGTACAGCCCCAGGATGTGCTGCAGCTGCTCCTGTGACAAAGCCTCCTCTGGGACCAGTTTCAGTAATAAAGTCACTTTGCTGGCCTCAGTGGGTGCCTGCTGCTGGCTCCCATCAGTCCCCATGCTGGAGTCTGGGGCCAGCAGGGTGCCATCTGGACTGCCCAGGTCTTCATGCACCACTGTTGGCTCCATACTTGGCACAGTGCCCAGCGCCTGGTCAAACTCTTCCTAAAATGGGCTTGATGTCAGCAAGTTGCCCACAATGCGGTTCTGGTCCCTGGTTTTCTGGTACTTGGTCTTAAGCTGCTTAATCTGCTCTTTACACTGGTCAATGATCCAGTAAATTTCCAACTCTGCCACCTTCTGTGCTCTTTGCTGGTATGCGTGGTCGTTCCTGGCACTCACAACAGACATTAACCAAAATCTGGCTGTTCTCCCATGACAATGAAGCATCACGGTTTGCAAATAACTTCTTTTAGTCAGTCTCCATTTCAAATACAGAAGGTCATAGGTGCCAACTCCATGGGTGCTCCTGGGCTGGAGCACCCACGGGGAAAAATTGGTGGGTGCTGAGCACCCACCGGCAGCTCTCCATGGCCCCGCCCCCCTGCTGCAGCTCACCTTCTCCTCTGCCTCCTCCATGAGCGCACCTCCATGTCCTGCTTCTCCCCCCTTCCTCCCAGCGCTTTCACAGTCAAACAGCTGATTTGTGCAAGCCTGGGAGGGAGGGGGGAGGAGGAGGAATGTAGTGCATTGGGGGAAGAGGAGGGGCCAGGGTGGGGATTTGGGGAGGGATCCAATGGGGCAGGGAGGAGGTGGAGTCGGGGCAGGGCTGGGGTGGAGTTGGGGGGTTGGCACCTGTGCAGAAGGTTCTCTGAAGGTGTGTGTCCAGTGCAGCGGTCAGAAAACAATGGAAGGGTTAAATGCTGACTCGCTAATCAGCTGCAATACAACAAGTGGGAGTTGCTTCTATTTCCCTAGAGTTGATTGGTGATTTGGGGGTTAGAGAGGGCAAAGGAAGTTGGCCCACAAAGTTGTGGGATACTTTTGGCAGACTCCCAAGGGGGCTTTGTCTACACTGAAAAGCAACAGGGCTTGAACCCTGGATTCCAGCTTTACCCTAGCTTAAACCCTCCATTCCCTGCAGAGTCCTAAGACCCTGAGCCTGAGTCTGAGAGATTTGTGTGTAGATGGAAGGGGGGGTTAGGCTCAATCCTGAGTTGAGGCTCACATTGCTGTGTAGACATACCCTCAAAAGCTAGTCTCTCTCACCAACAGAAGTTGGTCCAATAAGGGATATTACCTCACCCACCTTGTCTCTTGTGTACATAGATACAGACTGACGTTGTTTACTGTGTTTTAAACTGTTCCTTTATCAGTTCAATTTTAGATCGGATATAAGATTTTTATGGCCCTGTCCCTAATTCCTGAATAAGGGCAGGGTCTTCATAGGCATTTCCTCAGACATAACCAGCAGGGGAAAGCAGTTGCTACCAATACATGGGCACCCAACTCCTATGGTGAGGTCCTGGTACAGAAGAAAGAATACTGCCTATTCCTCCTTCAGCCAAGGCTCCAGCCAGGAGGATCAATCTAAGTCCTGGCAGTTTGGGCATAGGGAGGATCAGCCCTCCAGATGGTGCAGAAAAGTATTTAGGCAGCAAGTGATAGACTGGATAGAAGGCAGCTGTTGCTAATAAGAACAAAATTGGGAGGAACATGAAGCCCTGACCATTTACTAGGGGGACAGGTTTAATCTGCCCTGAGAAGCTGCTAGTGGGGCTGTTAGGAAGGAAGCTCTCACTCACACACCCATGTACTGCCAGTGGCAAAAATCCCTTCCTACACAGACACACAGTTGTGCTGTCCACAGGGAGGAGGAGAGCAGTACTGTCACCACTGGCAGGAGGGAGCTAATCCCTGCTAGTTACAATCTGCAGAGCCGATCAAAGGTGCTAACCAAACCAGACCCTCCCTCTAGCAGAAGATCATGTTTCAAGCACCCCATACATCTCCTGCCTTTGCCCTTAGTGTCAGGCAGCATCTCCACTTGAACTCGGAAGTGAGCTGATCAGGTGGTCCTCTCTCCAAACTCCTGTGATTCTGGAAACCCCCTCACCTCCTGACTTCCTTGCTGACACCTCAGAGCAGAGAGGTAGGGGAGAATTATATTTCCTTTGTAGCAAGGTGACCTCAGCTGCTGGGCATGCCCAGATATTGTGGTGATGGTCATGGGGTACACAGTTTAGGTTAGGTGCTTTGTGCTGCCCCAATATCATTACTAGTGGGCCAGGTGGAACCTGCCCCCAATAAGGAAATGAGAGGAGGGTCAGAGCATCACAAACTCAAAAAAATCAAGAGAATGAGATGGGGGTGGGTCATGTCATGTCATGGGGGTTTCTAGATTTGTGGCTCAGCACCTCCCTGTAACTCAAATGGCTGGACTCTTCTCTGAGTTTGCCCACAAGGCAGCAGGGACAAAGATTGCTAGGTGTGTTGATGTTCTGTTGTGACGTGGACATTGGTCCCACTAGGTACTGAGGTGAGAACCCATCAAACACATTTCACACAGGCTACCAACCAAAATTGATTGACTACTGTAATGTGTCTAGCCTCAGATTCATTGAACCATCCAGTTAATGCAGGATTTGGACTTTTCCCTCCCCAGGGATGTGCACAGGAAGCTTGTCATAGCCCCTTTGTTAAAATTCTGCCATCAAGCTGAAGGGAAGGTTGAGGGGATTCCCCTGCCCCAATGGAGTCACCACCTCTCTGTACCTCTCTAAGCCACTCCTGACTCATTCCTGAAGGTTAATAAAAATACCTCTGAAGAGCAAATTGCTTAGCCTTTGCCTTTGGAGTGAACCAGATTGTGCCAGAACTCAGGTACTTTCAAAACATCTTCCTCCTTGACGGTTCCTCCCAGATCCCCTTATACACTTCCTTTCCCCACCTCCAATCCATAAGCTGAACACTGTATAGTCAGCATATTTTTTTTTCAAGAACAAAACAAACACTTCCAGCAAAGTGCAGCTTAATATAACCTTGTTTGCCAAGTGGCACTGTCTGTCTCCTTGATTATGCAACAGCAATTTTGTTTACATAGAAAAACAAATGGATCATATCCCCAGTTGCTCCTGGCTCCTTGCCTCAGCACAAGCACCCCTGGGACATGAGCAGCAACAAGGATTTTTGCTATAAGTTGGAGACGTATCAGTTGGAAGCAACAGAGGAGGAGAAAGACCTGGTGTATTGATTGGTCACAGGCTGATTATGAACCACCAATGTGATTCAGCCATGAAAAAGGCTAATGTAGTCCCAGGGTGCATCAGGTGAGGTATTTCCTGTAGACACAGGGAAGTGTTCATACCATTATAGAAGGCACTGGTGAGACCTCATCTGGAATACTGTGTGGAATTCTTGTCTCCCATGTGTAAGTAAGATAAATTCAAACTGGAACAGGTCCAGAGCAGGGCTACTAGGATGATCCAAGGAATGGAAAACCTGTCTTATGAGAGGCGACTCAATGAGCTTGGCGTTTTTAGCCTAACCAAAAGAAGGCTGAGGGGAGATATGCTCTCAATAAATGCATCAGAGGGATAAATGTCAGGGAAGGAGAAAAGTTATTTAAGTTAAGCGCCATTGTGGACACAAGAACAGATGGATATAAACTGGCCATCAACAACTTTAGGCATTAAATTAGACTAAGGTTTCTAAGCATCAGAGGAGTGAAATTCTCGAACAGCCTTCCAAGGGGAGCACAAAAAAACCTAACTGACTTAAAAACTGAGCTTGATAGGTTTATAGAGGGGATGGTATGAGGGGATTACCTAAAATGGCACGTGGCCCATTGTCAACTGCCAATAGCAAAAATCCCCAATGGCCGGAGACAGGACACTAGATGGGGAGGGCTCTGAGTTACTGCCTCATTGTTCTTGCCCTCATGCTCATGGTCTAACTCAGAGGTGGGCAAACTACTGCCCCCAGCCACATCCGGCCCGTGGGACTGTCCTGCCCGGCCCCTGAGCTCCTGGACAGGGAGACTAGCCCCCTGGCCTCTCCCACACTTTTCCCCACTCCTCCACAGCCTCAGCGTACCACACCGCCACCGCTCTGGCCTGCTGCTCCTGCCGGGCAGCACAGGTGGTGTGGCTGGCTCCAGTGGGGCTGCGAGCTCCTGCTGCTCTGAGCAGCATGGTAAGGGGCCGGGGAGTGAGGGGGGGATTGGATAAGGGGCAGGGGATCCTGGGGGGCAGGGAGCAGGGGGGGCTGGATAGGGGGTGGGGTCCCGGGTGGCCTGTTGGGGGTGGGGATAGGGGTTGGGGCAGTCAGGGAGCAGGGGGCGGTTGGATGGGGCAGTGGTTCTGGGGGGGCGGGCCGGGGGCGGGGGTGTGGATAGAGGTCGGGGCAGTCAGGGGACAGGGAGCAGGGGAGGTTGGATGGGGTGGAGGTTCTAGGTGGAGTCAGGTGATGGGGAACCGGGGGGATTGGATAGGCATAGGAGTCCCGGGGGGTGGGCTGTCAGGGGGCAGAGGTGTCGATAGCGTTGGGGCAGTCGGGATAGGGAGCAGGAGGGTAAGATAGAGGGTGAGGTCCTGTGGGGGCGGTTAGCGGTGGGGATCCCAGGAGGGGGCGGTCAGGGGACAAGGAGCAGGGGAGGTTGGATGGGTCTGGAGTTCTGAGGGGGGCAGTCAGGGGGCGGTAAGTGGGTGGGGGTGGATAGGAGGCGGGGGCCAGGCTGTTTGGGGAGGCACAGCCTTCCCTACCCGGCCCTTCATACAGTTTCACAATCCCAATGTGGCCCTTGGGCCAAAAAGTTTGCCCACCCCTGAATTAGACTGTTAACTGCGCAGCTTTGTGAACATGGTAATAGGGATGGAACTCAAGAGAAGAGCTTCCATGGGCATCATCTGGTTCTGAAGCACCCACAATGTATTGTGTGCTAATGTTTTCACAGTACAGTGTGGAGGCAGACAGGCGGAGCTATAAGGCCCCATTCAGAGAAAGCTGGGTTGATCTCAGAGTCATCATCAAGGTACTATATGAGGGGAAGAGAAGCTGGAAGGCAATGGGGACCAGAAACAGGTATCCTTCTTCCACGTGTTCCTTGGACAAGGAACACCCATGACCCATCTTCTTATCCTCCCATACTCTTGAGCAAAAGCCCATTCCTTGCTGACATTTGCCTCCAACTTGTTCTCATACCATCTCCAAAACCTCCTAGCACAGACCACAGTCCACCCTGCACATGCCCAAATTGTATGATATGCACCATCTATTTCTCCATTTCTGTTCCCTCTCTTACTGCTGTGATGACCCTGAGAAATGTCCCCTGTAAAAACAAAATATGGTCACCATCTGCTTCCATGGTACCTTTAGTCAATATGTGATGTCCAGGGATGGTTTCCCCTCAAATCTTTCCAGCTCACAGAGTGAGCTTTTCTTCTAATGATATATATTGGTTTTACTCTTTCAAATTTCGTGTCTCCTGTGGGGCAGGGCAAAAGACCAGGAGCAAACCAGCATCTCCCTTAGGAACTGAACAGGCTCTTTCCTAGAGTTTCTCACCCTTGAGTAAACTATCACTAAATCCAGAGCTAGGGTAGGAGCTTCCTCACAGTCTGGAGCAGGGCGATGAGGCCTGAGGTCTTGCTTCCTTTCAGGGCCTCTGGCAGGTGTAGGCTCTTGACTGAAGCACAGTGGAAAATCTCATTGCATGGGGAATCCTGAGCTGGAGACATCAGGTCAATGTCATTGTGTTGGAGTCTCAAGTCCTGCCTAGAAATGGTGAGGACTTTTACCTTCCCTCCCCAGCAGTATTGGGGTCAGGGGAAGGGCTATGAGAGGAAATTGTCAAGTAAAGAGCTACCTAGCAGTGCACAGTCCAGACAGGGAATCAGCAGGCAGTGACCCTCTGCCAATGAAGGCAGAGGCGACTGGACACTCCAGTGCACCACACTCCCCAATCTGCAGAAGAGAGGGCAGCGGGTGAGCAAGACCAGTCTAGCTGCGTGTATACTGTGAGTGTCCAGTGGTTAAGGGCTGGACACTGCAGGTGGATGCTTCAGAAGAGGTTGGTGACTGGAATGCACTTAATGTTAACCTGCAAGGTGAACTTTGGGCTAGCATAAGCCCAGCAGAAAGTGCTTGAGTGGCTGGCAGTGACACCCAGCTACCACAAGAAAGATGACCCCGCTGCCTCCTGCAAGAGGGGACACAGTGACTCACAGTCCTGGGCACCCCAAGGAAGTTGCACAGTGGGGTAGTCTTGGCAGGATTTAGACACAGTTTGGTGGTTACCACACTTCCAGCCCTGGGAAATTAGATTCTGAGAGAGTGAGAAGGTCAAGAACGGACACAGAAAAAGGTTGCAGTTTGTTATTTTCTGTCATTTTATTTTGGGGAAGGGAAATAGAACAGCAGAAACAGCAGGATGAGCAAAGAAGTACATGCTAGAAGAAATCAAGAAATCATTTAGAAGAGTTGTGTGCCGATTGCTCTGGTGTTTGCTGCAAAAAAAATGATGGACGAGTTGAAAACCCTTCTCATGGAACATAACTGGCACTATGAAAGGCAGCCAGGTTTCCTGAGTGTGCCTGAGGACCAGAAGCTGTGGAGTCGGGGCTGAAATAGACCTTGAAGCCTACAACTGAACCTAGAATGGATGTGGCTGGAGAGGGGAACAATGCAGCTGGAAATCCTTTGGCTCAAACTAGAGCAAGCAGAAAAAGAGAAGCAACGCCAGCCCAAGGTCAAATAGAAAAGGAGAACTCTCAGCCAGCAGATAACCTCCCTCCAAATCCACCCAACTGGAAGAAACTGTGCCCTGCATACAGAGAGATGGATTGTGCTATTTGAAGCACTTGGGATGGCTGGATGTAGGACTGTCCAAAACGGATGCCTCTTCCCCCCCCCCACCCAGTTAAGCGGCGGGAGGAACCGCTGAACCTAGGCATCAATTGAGTACAGGAGACAGCAAATAAAAAAAATAGGAGCAGAGATGAGATCAGAGGTTAAGAATCAGAGATCCAGAGGGGAACACTGAACAGAGAACGCCTGACAGTGCCCAGTGCTCCTGAAAAGCTACCGGGGAGTCAGCAGACACTGCCCAGAGGAACTCTGCCATTAGGTGTGATTGGCTAAGGGACTAGAAATAGATCCCACAGACGCAAAGTCTCCGCCAGTCCAACTTCCTCTTCCTGGTACGGTGGTGATGGGATGGCCATCTTAGCCAGCACCAGGAGGAGGTTGTGGAGGAGATCCTGTGCCAGGATCAAGAGGTATGGGGAAAAATGCAGCTTGAACTTCAGTAAGAGTTTCTGGAGGAGCTGGAAGAGGAGCTGCAACCTGACACACTCTACAAAGATATACACCAGGGTCTCCCTCTTGCTGCAAAGGAGGCAGGTGTCAGAGGAGTTGGTGAACCATAACAGGTACAGGCCTGTGCTCATGGCTCTATGAAGGCGTTGCCAACTAATATCCCCAGCAGGCCATGGGATACAGGCCCACCAGGATTCCTCACCCTTTTTGGATGGCAACAGATTTGGTATCAGGGCTGGACACAATGACAGGGAATTGAATAGGATAAAGTACAGATTATTCCTGGGTGCAGTCTGGAGGCAGACTGGTTGGATTTTGTGCAGTCAGCTCAGGTGCTGTGTCCAGGGTGGCCACGGAGTCTCATGGGGCAGGGTTCTGATGACAAGGTCTAGAGGGCCAGGGGTGAGAGACAGGTGGGGAGCACTCTCCTGCAGGGCCTACTCCAAGAAAACAATCGAAACTGGATGCAAGGCTACCCTCATCTCCTGGAGCAAGCAATTGGGGATGTTCAAGGTGGACAATTTCATGTGTTCAGGACCTCCTCAGAGACCCAGTGCAGCTCCAGCCAGAAAAACTACAGGATCTTCTTCTGGAGGCTGGTCAGGGTTCCCAGGGGCAGTCTCAGGTTGTTGAACCAGTGCCAGAACATCGATAAGACCAGCTGGTTGAGCACCAGCTCCCTCTCTTTCGAAGGAAAGGCATCAGAACAGCCCCATCCACCTCTGCAACTGATATTGATATTGACCCAGTTCTCCAGTGGGGAGGGATTGATGGCAGAAAGGTAGACGCCCACATAGAGCACTAGACCCACACCCTATCAGATAGCCGAGAGCACGAGTGGGAGGGAGCTTGTCTGCCACCCATCCCTGACCACCAGGCCAGAGCTTTTGACTCAGTTGACCTGGACAGAGGAGGCTGCCAAACAGATGGGTTGGCAAGTCTACACCCACACCAGTCTCCCAAGCCCTGGGCCATGAGAAAAAAGGTTGTTGGCATACACTAACAGGACTGCCTGCAGGTCTGGCTCTTGAAGCACCAATCCTGTCATCCTTTTGCAGAGGAGATGGAAAAAGGATTCAATAGTGATCAGATAGAGCTAGCTGGAAAACAGGAATCCTGATGCCCCCCTTGACAGAAGGTGATGGCTTCAGTCAAGGGCCAGTTGAGTTTGACCAGACATTCTGCAGAAGCATACAGCACTTGGAGAAAGCCCATGAAGCTGGGCCTGAAGCCAAATGCCTGCCAAGTGCCCCCAAGATACCCATGATCAAACACCTTCTCCTGGTCCAGGGACAGGAGGTGAGCAACCAACCATCCCAAGGCACAAGATGGAGTAGGTCCTGGACCTGACAGAGGTTGATGAAGATGGTCCAGCCTGGGATCATGTAGGTTTGGTCAGGTTGGATCACATCCATCAGCACGGACTCCAGCTGCAGCAAGATGGCCTTCGCTATGACTTTGTGGTCCATGCTGAGGAGCGAAATTGGGCACCAGGTCCTTAGCTTGTGGAGATCCCCCTTTTTAGGCAGCAGAGAGAGCATTTCCCACCTGCCTAGCAGGAGAGTATCCTACTTCCTAAGGACTCGGCCCAGATGGTGGAGATATCTGGCTGAGGATGTCCACAGACATGTGGTAGAACTCTACAGTCAGCCCATTGATGCCTGGAGATTTCTTGTTAAGCATTAGATGGAGGGATCTGAGAACTTGGCCAGAGTCAGAGGCTGCTCTAGCTGTTCCCCAGTTGCCCAGTTTCCTGGGCTGACCATAGAGAGTCTGTCCCACAGGCATCAATGTCAGTCAGATCCTGGGAGAATAGACTAGTGTAGAAAGCCTGGTCCTTCCCTGCTGTCCACTGGATCTGTGAGAGGTGTGCCGTCCTCCACGAGGAGGCAGGTGTGAGATGGATTGTAGTGAAGAATATCTCAGCACTCTTGAAAGAATTTGTGAATGGCATCAGATTTCTGAAGAAAAGAGGGTACCCAGACTTATGACCAAGCTCTCGGGTAAAAGCTTTGCACATATTTAATGAGATGGACACGGAGGAGGCACTCAAATATGATGAATTTAAAAAAGCTGTTTTGCGAAGGTTTCATATTACCTCAAGGGATACCACTTAAGATTTAGGAACCTCAAAATATATGATAAGATGAATCACAGAGAATATATGTATAAAATGTGTGACTTAATGAAAAAGTGAGCAAAAGGGAAAGAGGTAATCTATTACGACCAGTTATTTGATGTTGTTGTGTCCAAAGCTGTTAATATAGTGACCTCTAGTAAAAAGGAAAATGGCACTGATGTCTCAGAAGCGAACTGAGGGACAGAAAAGCAGCCAAGGAGAGAGGGGAACATTTCCAGCCCTTATGCAGCAAAGGATGATAGTGTGTCTCTGGGAGTTCGGGGCGGGAGTCACTCCTATTTGGAGATGGTTATAAGGGCTGGCAGAATCCAGAAATTCCCAGCAGAGCAGAGAGCAGGCCAACTAAACATGTCAGCAGGGATATTATTCGCCACCCCCACTTTTAAATTGTTTTCTAAACCCTCATACTCTATGTGTACCTTGGCCAAAGGCACAAAAATCCTACATCCTCCTATTAATATAAGCTCTGCCATTAAACCAGTATCTTCATCTTCAGTAAGACTCCAAATAATACTCCTGCAGGAATTCCGTGCCATTGCACAATGCAGAATTTGCCCAGAATTAATGTTTTGTGCAGAATTTTATGTTTCCCCCCGCAGAATTGGGGCTATAGAGCTGATGGTGATCATTAGGGACTACTGGAATGTGCAGAGCCCAGCTCACCAGCTTGTAGTGAGTGGAGTGCCCAGCCCGGAGGGGATGGAGGCTCTTCATGCTCTAGCTGCTTGGCTTCATTGCCCGGGGACAGAGATGGTCTGGAAGACCCGGTTCCAGTAAAGGTTGAGGAAGGGCAGAGCAGGGCCGCACCGCACTGCATCCCCCAGTGGTACAGTAAAGAAGCTGGGGGGAGTAAAGACTCTGTGGGGAATGGGGTGCCCCATGGCTGGGCTCTGGGGGGAGGGAGGTGCACATGTCTGGATCTGGGGGCACCCGATGGCTGGCTCGGGGAGAGGGGTTGCGTGTGTCTGGGCCTAGGAGTTAATATATGGTTGGGCTCTGGAGGGAGGGGGGTGCAGGTGTTTGGGCTCTGGGGAGACCCATGCAGCCCCCTCCAACACCCCTCAACTGGAATTGGGTTGTCATAGGTATTTCTTTAACTCTCTACTGCTGGGGGAATCTTTTTTGTTGTCTGTATTGTTAACATAATTGTTGACAGGTATTTTGAAGTAAATTATCAAAATAATTGAAACTGGACTGATTATATTGTGTTTTTTTGACAAAAAAAATACAGATTTTAAAATATTATGTGCAAAATTTTTAATTATTTGGCACAGAATCTCCCCAGGAATAGAATAAGGAAAACAGGGGAAGAGAGAAGAATGTACAGAGAGGCCCCTGCGGGGAAAATCAGAAATCCTGGGGAGCCTTATAAACAACTGATTGTGCCTGCAGCATCAATGTTGTTAGCCCTGCAGCTGCTTTTCATTGCCATCAACTGTCTGTGATTCATGACCTCCATCCTTAATGGCTGGATGCCATTCCATTAGCAACTACTACCTCAGAGGTGATAATCTCTTACATGGACCACTTGTTTTGCCAGATGGGGCTGCCCCATGTGGCTATCAAAATAGGCCTCCATTTATCTCACAAAGAGCGAACATTTTTCTTCCTCAGTGTGGTATCAGGCAAGCTGAAGCCTTTTTCTCTCACCAGAAAATATTGGGGAGTCTGAATGGTTTTATTTATATTAAAGCAAAGAAAGAAGGTGTATTTGCTGCCAGAGTGTCTTTTAATTCTGCTCTGTGTGCTGTCCTTTAGCGGTACATGGAAGTTCTCCATTTGGTGACCAGAATCATTTATGACTGGCACTGGATTTGTTAACTATCCCAGAACCACTATGAGACCATTAGCTCTTGGACTAGGGAACTGAGTTAGTCACTTCCAGAAGACAGTGGCAGATGCCAATCACTCCATCTGTACTCTTAGGTGATGGCTCTGGGTTGCCTGTGCTGAGGAAGCAGTTTGACACCTTATTTTCTGTAGCTTCTTACATTTGCAAAAGAGCTTTTCACATCTGCAAAACTGATCTAAAGGTTCTGCCTAAGCTCCAGCAGCTGAAACAGCTGCAGCTAGTACAATCACAGGATTTTGGAAAGCAACTCTACACATTACAAGAAGCAGCACCACTGGGGAAAAGCCAAAACCCAAGATTGCAACTGTCTGTCGGTTTACAGTTGTTATTTCTAATCCACTGAGGACAAAGGGACTACACACCCTTAGTGCCTCTGAGTATCAAAGGGGCGTTTTGGATTCTATTCTTTCTCAAAAGCTACACCCATCTCTTGAGTGGAATGTAGAAGCCATTCTATATCAGTGACACTACATAACAGTTAAGCAAGCCATATTATTCTTTAATGATTAACAGAGTAATTATTCTAATTCCTTTATGCATCTTATGCCTTATTTAAGAATTATCCATGTCACAGCTGCAGTTACTCCTCACAGGTATAGAAAAAAGTCACTACTTAAAGAACGTATTTGATTAAATGCTGTATTCATTTATTAACTATTCAGTTAAAGAGCCTTCAAATACTTTACGTTTATATATCACTTGCAATCTCAAAGGATTTCAAAGAGCTTTATCACTAATAAACTGTCATACAAAGTATACTCAAGGTCCATAGCCATCAGTGAAATGCAATCATCTCTGGTGTGGAACAAGTCAGCTGTCTAACAGCATACAGCATCACTAAACAACAGATTAGCAATGGAGGTAAAGAAAAATGCTATATTCCCTTAGAATCTTCTGGAAGAATCGGGGGAGCCTAAAAGTAATTGATTATAATAAATAGGTATTAGGTCCAGTCATTGGAATTATTATTCCTATTCTTTCACAAAGGGAGGCAGTGAGGCCTAAAAGATGGAGCCAAGAAGTGGGACTCAGGAGACCAAGGTTCTAATGCCAGCTCTGCTGCTGGATGACATTGGGCAAATCACTTTCCCTCTAAGTGCCCTCCCCTCTGTAAAATGGGAATAATGGTGCTAACCTCCCTGTGTATGATGCTTTGTGGTCTCCTGGTGAAAAGTGTTATGTAAGAGCTAGAGATTACTATTCCTACTGGATCTTTACTGACTAGGGTCTCATTTTTAAGTCTTATGTGAAGGAGACAACTTCCAGAATCATAGTGCTCTCTAGTACCAGGTTGAGATATTACGGTCAGTATAGATTCAGAGACAAACATAACCCTGCTGGGTCACTCACACTACTCCTTGGAGAACAGTGCCCCCTAGTACTATGCTGGGTCATTGAGGTCAGTAATGACTCAGAGAGAAAAGCATCCCCTACTCAGTCACTAGCATTACTCCACACACCTTTTCTTTCATGTGATATTTTTACTGGTTGAACACATTTCAAAGTGTCTGAAATAGCAGCAAGTTGTTCTGTCCTGTCCTGGTGAGCCCTGAATAGATCCATTATGAGACGTCTAATTATTATTTCTGAAGTTTTCCACCTGAAGTCAAAGTACAGTAGGAGGACATAGCCCTATGACAGATGAGGTTAATTTCCCACTCATCCCATGAAAACACACTGAACCAAAAATCACAGTGCTATTGAGTGCTAAAATGCTTAGATTGTGACCAAATACTTAACACAATTAATATAACAACAAGGAGGAAGGAACACAAGCTGGAATGGGGAAAGAACAGGATAAAGATATTTAGATAAGTTTGCAGGTGACACAAAAATTGGGGAACTGGTAAATAATGAAGAGGACAGGTCACTGAATTAGACCAATCTGGATCATTGTTAAACTGAGTGCAAGCAAACAATATATGCTTTAATACAGCTAAACATAAATACACTAGATACATCTAGGATCAAAGAATGTAGGCCATACTTAGAAGATGGGGAACTTTATCCTGGGAAGCAGTGATTCTGAAAAAAAATTCGAGTTTTGATGGATAAAGAGAAGGTTAAAGGGTAACTTGATTACAGCTTATAAGTACCCACAATAAGAAAACTGTGTAATACTGGGCTCTTCAGTCTAACAGAGACAGATATAACATGAACAATCAATGTTATATCAATGAATAATTTGTCCAATGAATAATGAAAAGTTGAAGCTGGACAAATTCAGACTGGAAATAAGGAATACATTTTGAACAGTGAGAGTAATTAGCCATTGAACAATTTATCAAGGGTCATGGTAGGTGCTCCATCACTGGCAATGTTTAAATCAATATTGGATGTTTTTTGAAAATATCTGCTCTACGAGTTATTTTGGGGAAATTCTATGGTCTGTGTCACACAGGACATCAGACTAGATGATCAAAATGGTCCCTTCCGGCCTTGGAATCTATGAATCTGTTAAATAATCATCTTGTAAGCACTAGGAGGATAATAGGACTATAATAGACAACATGGATTTGTCAAGAACAAATCATTCCAAACCATTTCCTTCTCTAATAGGGTTACTAGCTGAGTAGATGAGGGTTGGGGGAGAAGACTGAGGGGCGACCTCATAACAGTCTTCAAATATGTTAAAGAAAAGGATGGTGATTATTGTTCTCCATGTTCATTAAAAGTAGGACAAGAAACTGGAGCAAGGGAGATTGGGTTAGATAGTAGAAAAAACTTTCTAATTATAAGAATAGTTGAACTCTGGAACAGGCTTCCAAGGGAGGTTGTGGAATGATAAATCCCTGTTATGGATGATCTAGGTTTACTTAACCCTGTCTCAGTGTGGGGGCCTGGACTAGATGACTTCTCAACAGCCCTTCCAGCCCTGCATTTCTATGATTTACATAGAAATTACAACATGCTCTGATACCATTCCTGCCAAGTGGAGCAAGACTGACATCTAGTGTCTATGTATACTCACATAAACCCACATAAATGTAAAGAAGTAGGCTGTTCTATTTAGAGCCAGAAAAGGGGTGGAGCAAGTAAAGGAATGGTATGTTCCAAGTGGAAAAGATCTTCAAGGATTCCTGGAACTTTGTGCACTTGGCAGAGTTGTATCCAGAGTCAACAGATTCTAATGTCTCTGTTCCTGGCCTTTATTATTCAGTAAACCTGAAATCTCTAGGAAACAATATAATGGATTCATTGGGATTTGAGTGGATGTTAAAGATCAGCAACTAGAATAGATTTATCAAGGCTACACAAATAATAATTAATAATAATTTGAGCTGGTTGAATAGTGGAAAAACAGATCTGCAAATATATTAAGTCATTGGTATGCTGCTACACATGGGGTCTTAGCATTCACTAGTGGCAAACAGTTGGACAGCGGATAATTCAAGAAAATGTTCGTGGATCTGGGAAGGATTTCACCTGGTAAGTTGGGATGCTGATTCAGTTCCATGCTCTATCACAGATTTCCTGCATGCCCTTGAGCAGGTTACTTAAGTCTCTTATGACTCAGCTCCCCATCTGTACAATGGGGATAATAGCACTGCCTCACAGGGATGTTCTGAGGATAAATACATTAAAAATTACGAGGTGATCAGAAGCAAAGCTTACAGGGGCTATATTTATATAGCTGGGCAGGTGAATATTTATTTGTCTGAATATTCACATCATAAGTGTGTTATTAATTCATCACTATTATTTGCCATTTGCCATTATGTCTAACATTTTTCCACCATCCAGTTATTGAGCAAAAACAATACAATGTAACTTAGATGATCAGTCACACACCAGAAAGAGTAACTATTCCAAGAAGCAGTTTGTAGACTGTCCATTGGTTGAAAATTATTCATGCAAACTATTTGAAGAAGAATCATGAATAATTAATATATTTATGCAGATCAGAAAAGGCTCACAAATGATTTGTTACCTGAAAAATGGCCTACATTTGTGATTAATATTATTCAGCTTGAATAGTTTCATCACCTCTAGTAATAATAATAATTAGGCTTGGAAGAATGTGATTTTTCTTTTTTATAATTTCAGCAGATAATGATTTTTAATTGTAGGCATTTTTATTAAGACTGTCAAGCGATTAATAGTGCAATTAATCGTGATTCATTTTGTTAAACAATAATAGAATACCATTTATTTAAATATTTTTGGATGTTTTCTACATTTTCAAATATTGATTTCAATTACAACACAGAATACAAAGTATACAGTGCTCACTTATTTTTATTACAAATATTTTCACTGTAAAAAAACAAAAGAAATAATATTTTTCAATTCCCCTAACACAAGTTGTCAGGGTTCCCTCCCCACTCTGAACTCTAGAATGCAGACATCAGGACCCGCATAAAAGACCCCCTATGCTTATTTCTACCAGTTTAGGTTAAAAACTCCCCAAGGCACAAATTCTCCCTTGTACCTTGGATTAGGTAATGCTGCCACCACCAAGTGATTAGACAAAACTCAGGGAAAGGACCACTTGGAGTTCCTACTTTCCCCTAATATTCCCCCAAGCCCTACACCCTCTTTCCTGGGGAGGCTTTAGAATAAACAAGATGAGCACAAACCAACCTTGGGGTTCTTTTAGACCACTAAAAAATCCCAATCAAATTAAAAAAACAAAACAAAAAAACCCAGAACATTATTAGAAAGAAAAATGTTAAAAGAAGCACCTCTGTAAAATTAGAATGGAAGATAATCTCACAGGACAGTCAGATTCAAAACACAAAGGATTTCCCTCTGGGCAAAACTTTAAAGTTACAAAAAGAAAACCAGGAATACACCTCCCTCTCACCACAGAGAAAATCACAAGCCAAAATAAAAGTAAGCTAACACATTTCCTTGCTAGTAGTTACTAATCTTAATGGAGTTGGATTGCTTGCTTTCTTGATCTGTCTCTGGCAAGCAAACAGAACAGACAGACAAAGAACAGACAAAACAAAGCCTTCTGCCCCCCACCCCCGCACCCCTCAATTTGAAAGTATCTGGTCCCCTTACTGGTCCTTTTGGTCAGGTGCTAGATTACCTGAGCTTCTTAACCCTTTACATTAAAAGGATTTTGTGTCTCTGGCCAGGAGGGATTTTATAGTATAGTATACAGGAAGGTATACAGGTTCCACACTGGCTGTTATTTCTTCTTGGAGCTCTAGGAGAAAACAAAGTTAATAAGACACATATATCTTTAGATATCCTACTGACTATATAAAAACTAACAATATTTTCCACATTTCAAGGACCATTTTAACCAGTTGATTCTGGGAAACTTTCACGGGAGAGTGCATCAGCCACTTTGTTAGAAGCTCCTGAAATGCGTTGTATTTCAAAATTGAAATCTTGGAAAGTTAAACTCCACCGAAGAAGTTTTTTGTTATTGTCCTTGACAACGTGAAGCCACTTCAGCGCAGCATGGTCGGTTTGTAGTTTGTAGTTGGAAACTGTATACAGGAAGGTTGTTACCCTTCCCTTTATATTTATGACACAAGTAGTGTAGTGCAATCTCTTCATCATGAAAGTTGAACTTATAAATGTAGAATTATGTAAAAAAAAACTGCATTCAAAAATAAAACAATGTAAAATTGTATAGCCTGTAAATCCACTCAATCCCACTTCTTGTTTAGCCAATTGCTCAGACAAACAAATTTGTTTACATTTGCAGGAGATAATGCTGCCCACTGCTTGTTTACAATGTCACTTGAAAGTGAGAACAGGCATTCTCATGGCACTTTTGTAGCCAGCATCGCAAGATACTTATCTGACAGATGTCCCTTCATGCTTCAACCACCATTCCAGGGGACATGTGTCCATGCAGATGATGGGTTCTGCTTGATAACAATCCAAAGCAGTGCGGACCAACGCATGTTCATTTTCATTATCTGAGTTGGATGCCACCAGCAGAAGGTTGATTTTCTTTTCTGGTGGTTCGGATTCTATAGTGTTGCTCTTTTAAGACTTCTGAAAGCATGCTCCATACGCTGTCTCTCAGATTTTGGAAGGCACTTCAGATTCTTAAACCTTGGGTTGAGTGCTGTAGCTATCTTTAGAAATCTCACATTGGTACCTTCTTTGCGTTTTGTTAAATCTGCAGTGAAAGTGTTCTTAAAATGAACAACATGTGCTGGATCATCATCCGAGACTGCTATAACATGAAATATATGGCAGAATGTAGGTAAAACAGAGTAGGAGACATACAATTCTCCCCCAAGGAGTTCAGTCACAAATTTAATTAAGGCATTATTTTTTTAATGAGCATCATCGGCAGGGAAGCATGTCCTCTGGAATGGTGGCTGTAGCATGAAGGGGCATACGAATGTTTAGCATAACTAGCACATAAATACCTTGCAATGCTGACTCCAAAAGTGCCATGTGAACGCCTTTTCTCACTTTCAGGTGATATTGTAAATAAGAAGCGGGCAGCATTATCTCCCATAAAAATGTAAACAAACTTGTTTGTCTTAGTGATTGGCTGAACAAGAAGTAGGTTCTGAAGTTTTCTTTTGTTTTTGAGTGCAGCTATATGATTTAAAAAAAATCCTCATTTGTAAGTTGCACTTACATGACTGCACTACAGTTAGGGTGACCAGATCACCCAGGTCAAATATCGGGACATGGGGGGGGGCAGGGATAGAGGGGGAAAAAATGGCGGCAGAGAAAAAAAAATCCCCCACCCCCGATTCCTCCTCCCTCCGCAAGCGCTGGAGGGAGGCCCGGGAGACTCAGGGGAGCGCGGGGCTGGGGTGAGTGTGAGTCTGGCCTGGCCCCAAGCAGGCAGGACTCGGGCGCGGTACCTGGAGGGAGAGTAGGGGGCGGCCTGCAGGGCCAGGCGGCGGTTGTTCTCCCCACCTGGGCAGCGGGACTTGGGAGCAGCCGCTGCTGCAGCTCCCACTGCCGCGGGGGGAGGAAGCGGCCGCTGGCCAAGCTTGGCGGCTGCGGCTCTAGCACCCATTAACCCCCCGAGCCCGGGCCTGCTGCGGGGACCCAGCGCGCACCCAGCCCCTGGCCAGTCGCGTCTGGGCTGGCTGCCCAGCTGGTGCAATCCCGCGGGCGGCCCCGGAGTGGGGGCAGCAGGCCCCAGCCCCCCCATCCCGCTTGGGTCCCGCAGGAGAACGAATGGGACTGGGCTGCCGATGCCTCCGCTGCGGGATTGCACCAGCCGGGCAGCCAGCCCAGACACGACTGGCCAGGGGCTGGGCGCAGCGTGCGCGCTGCTGGGTCCCTGCAGCAGGCCCGGGCTCGGGGGGTTCGGGCCCGGGCACCAAAGCCGCAGCCGCTGAGCGCCACGTGCTTGGCCGCTTCCTCCCCCCGCGGCAGTGGGAGCTGCAGCAGCGGCTGCTCCCGAGTCCTGCTGCCCAGGTGGGGAGAACAGCCACCGCCTGGCCCCGCGGGCCGCCCCCCTACTCTCCCTTCAGGTACCGAGTCCTGCCTGCTCGGGGCCAGGCCAGACTCACACTCACCCCGACCCCGCGCTCCCCTGCATCTCCTGGGCATGCCAAGGCGGGGATTTGGGGAGGGAGCCAATGGGGGAAGGAGGGGGCAGAGTCAGGGCGGGGGAGGGCGCGAGCCCTTCTGGGCTCCGGAGCCTTTGCTTGTTTGTCCAGTGTCCCGACCTAACATTGGTCGGGACGCGGGACAAACAAGCAAATATCGGGACAGTCCCGATAAAATCGGGACGTCTGGTCACCCTAACTACAGTACTTGCACTACTGTACTTGTATGAGGTGAATTGAAAAATACAATTTCTTTTGTTTGCCATTTTTACAGTGCAAATATTTGTAATAAAAATAATATAAAGCGAGCACTGTCAACTTTGTATACTGTGTTGTAATTAGAACAGGAATACTTGTGGCATCTTAGAGACTAACAAATTTATTTCAGCATAAGCTTTCATGGGTTACAGCTCACTTCTTCGGATCCGAAGAAGTGAGCTGTAGCCTACGAAAGCTTATGCTGAAATAAATTTGTTAGTCTCTAAGGTGCCACAAGTACTCCTGTTCTTTTTGCGGATACAGACTGCTACTCTGAAACCTGTGTTGTAATTGAAATCAATATATTTAAAAATGTAGAAAAACATTGAAAAATATTTAATACACTTCAATTGGTATTCCATTGTTTAACAGTATGATTAAAACTGTGATTAAGCTTGATTAATTTTTTAAATCATGATTCATTTTTTTTAGTCAATCATGTGAGTTAACTGCAATTAATCGACAGCCCTAGTTTTTATCTATTTAAATTTTCACCATTGCAGGAAATTATGACAATGGAGGGAGGTCAGACAACTTTTTTATTGACAGACATTGGGAAAACAGTTAAAGTTTTATGACCATTAAACCACAAATTGTCAACATGACTTCAAAGCACACAAATATCCTTGAATCAAACTCTAATAAGTTCTCATGCAGCATTTTTCTTATTTTACATATCTGTAAATTTTGATTATTATCAATGAAATATTTTTGTCCATTTCTGAATGTATGTTGAAATTGATGTTTACCGACATTTGCTGATAAAAATCTAATCCTTCCAATCCTAGTAATAATACACAGATAAACATTAATTGAGCTTTATTTCACCAGCAATGTTTCTGCCTCTTCCCATGTCTGATCTGTTATCCCACATATCACATTTTTTTTAGTTCAAATATAAGCTATTCAGGACTGTGCCTCTTGTTTTTCAATATGGTCTATAAAACACTGCATGTATCTATAGTGTTATATTATCACAGTTATGTACTTTATATAAGCAGATGGTGTTACCACCCTGCTCCAAAATATAAACACTGTATAAGGTTAAACTCACCCTTTTCTTGTGGTGTGTCTTTCTTGTGGTGTGAGGTAATTAATAATAATAAAACACACATTCCACCTCAAGTTCTTTCCCTAATCTTGGCTGTTCCTAGTGTTCTTCCATCAGATCTCTGTGTCCTATGGCTGTCTCCCTCTAACAAAATAACCATTCCCACGTCCCTTACAGCCAGGTTAGAGTCACTAAGCCACACCTGCCACAATGAGCCATCAGGAATCAGTCAGAATCTTCCTGCAGGACACTAACACCTGCCAGCAGATTGGGTAAACAGAATAACCCTGCTGCCTTGGTGCAAGGACTAACTATGGTGCTAGAGATTACGGTGAGGGGCATCTTATTGATGTGTGTAATGAAAGTAATAAATAATAATAATGAATAACAATAACTAATTAACAATAAAAGACCCCACGGAGGTATCAAGAGAGATCCATGAAAATATTATGGGTCATAAAGTATTAGGAAATTGAGTTACTCTCTTTCCTTGTTCAGGACATTCGATTAAAGAGGAGAATAACCTGAACTGTATTCCTGAACCCACCTAGAACAGATTTTGGATCCTCCCCTTGAATATTAGCACTCTGCATTGTTGTCCAAGTAAAAAAAAAGAAATTGGGTGCATTCACATCAGGGGAGGTCTTGTTGTGAATCATCTTTCACAGCTGACGCCTGTTGCTTTTCCTCTAGCACTGGGGCCAGGTCTGGGACTCTCTGCCCAGTCCGGGCTACCGTGAACCTGCTCATATGTAGGGCCTCCTCATAGACTGGAGGGGTCTCTGATCCGCAAGGTGGTGGTGATCCTAGCACGGCATTGTGGGAACGTGCAACAGCCAGTATCCTCCTGGCAGCAGGACCAAAAACAGAATGCAGAGCTGAAAGAGGTGAGATTGGAAAAGGTTAATCTAACTCTGGAACCATCAAATACCAGACATGAGCCAGACAGAGAGCACAAATATACTTGCTGTACAAGGCTTTTCCCAGCTACACACCCTCAGTGCCAGTCACCTTCCTTCTCCAAGGCCATCCCTTCTCATCAGACACATCCTCTACCTACACCTTCCAAAAATGTTTCTCTCAGCTGCTGGACCTGTCCTCATTCCACCAAAAGAAGTGTCCCACCCTCATTCCCTACTTCCCAGCTAGCTGGATCTTCCAGATATATCCCATGAAATCCCCCAATCCCAACTCACAGATGCCCCCATTCCCCAGCATAGAGCAACCTGGCCCATACACCAGCTGTTAGGACCCTCCCTCTACTACTCCAGTAAGTGACATGATGATCCATATGCAGCTAAGACCATACCTGATCCCTGAACCCATAGTTTCAAACTTTTGGAGCTCTAGGATTTGGCACTTTAAAGTATGTTTTGGGTTCTAGACTTTAGGGGACAGCTCCTTAGCTGGTGTAGTGCTACTTACCTCAGTGCAGCTGTATGACTTAAACCAGCTGAAGATCTAGTCCTTGAAATTCATGGGATACAGAGGTCTGAATTTTTCAGACATTCAGTTTCAGGATTCTCAGCCTTCTCTACATCTACCTTGGCTAGGGTGACCAGATGTCCCGATTTTATAGGGACAGTCCCGATATTTTGGTCTTTTTCTTATATAGGATCCTATTACTCCCCACCCCGTCCCAATTTTTCACACTTGCTGTCTGGTCACTGTAACCTTGGCTTCTGCACGATCACACTCACAAGTGATAGTGCTCTGGAGAGTGCTGTCATGATCAAAGGCGATGACTGTGACCTCATAGGGGTGGGAACCCGACTCCTCCCCTGCCTGCCGGCAGCAGCACCTCATGCAGGCTGACACCAGGCCACACACAAGCAGCAGCCCACCAATTGCCATCACCAGCCTGTAGAGGGAGAGGAAGCAGAGTTATTGCCATACCTTATTTATGTACACACATTGAATGGATTCTAAGAAGTGATCACACTCATTTCACTAACATTTAAACAGACAGTCCTTTTTTAGAAAAAAAACAGCTGCACATCTGTGCTGTGCAATAATGAGTGTTATAAATCTTAAATTTCTTATAACAAAACTAATGCATTTAATAAAAATGCATGACTGAGAAGAGGGAAAGAGATATGCTTGTGTTTGTTGAAGATAATGTGTTATCTAATACTAATAGCATCCAGCAGGAATGGGAAAACGCAATACATCCTTCATAACACTAGAGGGAACTGAGGTAAAGAGTAGAATGGAGGAATTGTTCGATTTTTGTCACTTAAAGGATCAGATTTAATTCTATCAATTGCTTGCTAACTTAAGTGACAAATACAAATGATATTTATGTAAGTGTAAACTTACCAGATGTACCAGAGACGGACCCAATCAGTGCTTGAGCAGCTGAGAAAAAGAGGGTGAAAGAAAGAGTTAACAACATAACATCATAGAAATACGGGATGGAGAAATTCCCTTTTTGATCCTATTTTGTCAACTCCCATCTTCACTCCAGTTGATGAAAGATTGGAGACTGGTCTCCACTCTAAGTTTTAAATTACTCATATCAGGGGCGGTTCTAGGTATTTTGCCGACCCAAGCACGGCAAGCAGGCTGCCTTTGGCGGCTTGCCTGCGGGAGGTCCCTGGTCCCGCAGATTCAGCGGCACGCCTGCGGGAGGTCTGCCGAAGCCGTGGGACCAGCGGACCCTCTGCAGGCATGCCACCAAAGGCAACCTGCATGCCGCCCTCGTGGCGACCAGCAGAGCGCCCCATGTGGCTTGCCGCCCCAGGCATACGTTTGGTGTGCTGGTGCCTGGAGCCGCCCCTGACTCACATGATGGAGCTTCCACCACTTCTCACTGAGAAGACTATTCTTCAGTCTAATAAATCTCATTATTAGGATTTTTTTCTTAACGGCCAGCCTCAAATTTTCTTTTATTCAACTTCATCCCATTTGCTACAAGTTCTCCCCCTCACAAACACACACCTCCCGGCTATGTTATTCCATTTACATCCTTCAGATACTTGTAGAGAGTTCTAATGTCTGCATTTTCCTTATTTTTTCTTCATAAATCAGCCTTTCCAGCCACTATTTTTGTTGTTTTTCCTCTGAATTTCTCTCCCAATTTGTCACCCTCTTTTTGGAAGTGGGTGCACTGCACATTTCTTTACCCATAATTAGTAGAGTTGATCAAACAGATCACAAAGATGTTTTGAAAGACATTTCTCTAAATAAAATATTAAATTTTCTGTGGCTACTTTCACACTTCTTTTGCATTCACTTTCTGTTGATATTCCTGCAAACAGCCTTCCTAGCAGGAATGTTCACAGCAGAATTTACAATATAGTCATTTAAATTCCTACTGGAGAGTATTTGCATTGGAAACCCAGTAAATATTACACTCTTCCCTTTAGGAGCACGAACAATATCACTTGATCTACATGTCCTATCAAAACTAACTAATACAGCCCGGATTCTGAATATTGAATCCTTACAATGAACTGCTTTCAAAACAGTGATAGAACAAAAATTAATCCCAGAAATTTCTTAGCAAAAGTTTTCAAACAAACAACACCCCGGGGGCACAGGGGAGAAGGCAGACAATTTGCAAGCACGAAGACAGGGCAAATAGATTGTATGTTAAGAATTAGTAACTTAAATCTAACAAACAAACTTTCTGGCCCTGGAAAATGCTTGCTCAAGATTTACCAACACTGTTAACTAAAGCAAACTCCATTGGTGAGAGACAAGGCCATCAGCTGAGATTCCTCCCATGTCTGTCACTCCCCCCTCAACCTCTTCTGAAAAAAATGCAGGATGTGTATACTCACTGTTCAGCATTCACACAGGTTTCCTCACATCTCACTTGGGGAAACTACAAGGAGAGCAAAGGCCATCAGGGTGAATTGTCCTCACTCAGTCTCCTTGATGTCCTGTGTTCAATATCTCTCTCATTCACCCCAATGCCAATCCTAATGACCCCACCCGTGGATTCACAGTTACCCATCCTCTTTTGTCCCTCTCACCCACACCAAGATCTGAATTCTCTTCTCCCCCATGCAAACATGTAATTTATATTTTACCTTCCCCTGCCTCCATTATAGCCCTAAATTCTCTTCTGTTCTCTCTTTCCATGAACAGACGATTACCTGCTTTCTACATCCTATATGAGAGATCTGAATTCCCCTCTCTGTCTAAAAACATAGACCCATCAATATCGTATTATTTACTGTGTCCATTTCAAACCTGAATTCCACACTGCACTGATGGATCTCCAGTTACCCCATTTTCTATCATTCCTCAATGTAGATTTTATTTACCCCCCCATTTCCATTCTCTTGCTTCACCTATCCCCACTTGTTCTACATCCTAACATCCTCTTTACTGCTTTGAATTCTCCTCTGCCCCTACTTTATTTCCCCAATACTTTTAAATATCAGGGAAATTCCTACTTCAAATCTATCTTTGGCTCAAATCTCCTTCAACTTTCTGATGTAATACAGTGCCCCAGCAGAGGCCAAACTCTGCCAAAGAGGAACCTATGTTGTGACTCACCCAAGAGAGACTTGCCAGAGCAGAGAGGGTCACGAGCGGGCTACCGATCCCCATGAAGAAAAAACAGCTGACCCTGCTGTCCCATGTAGCTCAGGGCCAGTGCCTCCTTCCTAATTTCAGTTTATCCTCACCAGTCCTCACAGTGGGGTGAGGAGCAGGGAAACTCCCTTTCCAGGGTGAGTTCCTTCTCTCTTCTTCTTACTCTACTACTTTCTGCACCCTTCTGGGTTTGTCTTTCCCTCTCATGCACACTCTGGTTTTCTGTCTGCCTTCTTCTCTCTTTGTCTTTCTGTTTATATATCTCTGCCAACGTCTATCTCTCTCTGTTACTCTCTTTCTCTCCCTTCAGAGGGGAGCTCAAACACCATTCAGTCACTTCAGCAAAAGAACTGAGGATGCCAGTCACTTAGCTTTGCTATTTCCAACTGATCTAGCTCAGAAAGTCAATGAGAAAAATGTACCCATGATCCTGAAAGAACGGAGAATGGAGAACTCTCTTCTATGGGGGGTGGGGGGAAGCTGCTTTGACCTCATTCATTCCCAATTACTTCTCTCCCCGCCCCCTAATCCAGGGAGACTGGTGCAGTTTGAAGGTCATTTGTTCACCTTCTGCTTTACTCCGATATGTCCCCTCCTGTTCTCCTCCCGCAACACCCTCCCATCATTATACTTTTGCTGTTCTGGCCTGCTGAGTCTAACCAGAAGCCCAGAATCAGAATGGAAAGCACATTGCACTTGGGACATTTCTGCTGGCGCAGGATGGGCAGAACAGTGTGTGTGTGTGTCATGGAATACCTAAAAACTTCTTCACACGCACCTCACTCTTCATATGCAGTGCTCCCTTCTACTCAGCTGGTGCCTCTCCCCTTTGCTCTGGTGATCACCTCAGTCCTGATATGCAGAACTCTCTGCTATTGCAATCCTGGCCCCCATCTTTCCAGCTCTACCAAAGCACGGAGTCTTGACCTGCAGAAACCTCCACTATTCAAGTCTTGAGTGCCTTACAAAGCTCTGCCAGTGTCCCTCAATCCGACTCTGCAGCCCCCCGGCTATTCCAGTGCTGGGCTCCCCACACAGCTCTGCCAGTGCCCCTCAGTCCTGCCCTGCAGCCCCCTACTATTCCAGTGCTGGTCTCTCCTCACAGCTCTGCCAATGCCCCACAACTCCTTTACCATAGTAGAGAATGTTTTGTTACTTCTCCTGCTGCATACATTACAGTTGTCCCTCCAGCTATTTAACTTAATAGGCCTCTTTTAATGACCTGCTGTTTTCCCTCTTGTATAACCACTTTGGATTTCTATTACATTACTGCTCACGGGTATCTATGAAGTGCTTCCATGTATGTAATTAGCATCTCTCTCACACACACTGTTTCCAATAGTTGAAACAGGAAAATTGCTCCTCAGTAATGTGTCATTATTCCTACCCTGCAACCATTCAGGACTGGTATATGAATATGTGTTTGAGGAAGTGAGCAGTGCAGAGACTAGTGGAACTTGTTACTCCATGTTGCAATCACGTTGCATCCAAATTAAGCTGGTGAATCATTAGCCCTGGTCATGGCTATTAAAGGCAAAGAGCAGAACCAATCGATTCATAAACATAACACACACATTCCCCCCAAACAGGGGCTAAGAACCATCCACTATGAGTCTATTAAAATCTCCAAAAGAGTAATGGGCTTCTCTAGCTGTTCTGTCTGTCTGTCTGGTCATCTCTCCCTCACCCTTCTATCTAAATTAGTTTATGATCTGGGCCTATATACTGAATACTGGTGTGCAAAGGAGAAACATGCAAAAACACACTAGAGGCTTCTTTCCCATCTGCAGATTGCTCCAGATTCCTGTTCTTTCCTTTCTTTAAATTTGCCTATATATTATGGAAGTTTCAAATGAAAAGACTGTACAGCCTTCACTGAACAGCCTTCACTGTGTACAACTCTTAGAGCTGAAGTGGTTCAACACACAATAACCAAAAAAACCAAGTGAAAATTATAAGCGTGGACTCAACCTTTCTGCAACTTTACAACTCAGCCTCATTTAACAACCTAGAAAACTAGAAATAAATCTAAAAAAAAGTCTGGATCATTGAATTTACAACTGATTCACGGTGACCCTTGATGTATGACCATTTCCCAGAACTGTTCTTTCCAGCTGCCAGGTATTCAGCTAATGTAAATCAACATTGCTTCACTGAAAGTCAGTGGAGCTATGCTGATTTACACCAGCCGAGGATCTGGTCCATCATATGTAATCATCCACTGAAGTCCAAATTGTCAGTTTTTAGTTTTAATTCAATAGCTATTGACAATAGATTGTCAATCAGATTTTTAGTGAAATGCTAGTATTAGAAGAAAATTTCAATTTTAGACTGATCAAATTTGGCAAAATATCACATAAAGTGATAAACATTTCTCTAATGAAAGAGCAACATTATAACCAGTAATTGTGACCTTCAGAGAACACATGATCATTCATTCTGGCTGAACTATGTTGGCTCCATTTCTTTAATTTCTATGGCCTCTGGTAATACCATAGTTATAATTGGGCATGGTAATTTAACCATGGCCTCGTTAGTCTATTACACAGTGACAGAATAATTCACATTCAATTTGATACTTTGGCTCATTTATCCCATAATTTTATTTTCCTTTGATTTGTTTTACAGTGAAGTGAGTTTTCTCCACCAGATTTCCTCCCTTTTTAGAAGTTTAAAGCAAGTGATTATACCCTTTACAAAATTGCTCACAAACATCCTTGTCCTGTTTATGTGTTCTGCTGTTGTCATAGATTTCAAGGGCTCATTACATGTTCAGCAGTGAGCTTCATACTTCTTACTGGGGCTCCAGTGACAGCATAGTTTGCTGGTGAACAAGCACAGAACTCCCCCTTTTACACACAACACACTCCTAGGCTAAAGCAGTCTCAGCAAGGTCTCAATCTCCTCTCAGATTTGTTTAAATTCAATTATGCAGTTCTTGGAAGTCAATGGAAATTTCCTTGTTACTCATAATTTGCTATCCTTCTGAGGACTGTTTTTTTAAGGCCAGCTTCTTTAGTCACATAAGATATTTCCCTTGTGAATTTAGAATAGAAGATGGGAAAGAGTTTGGGGTTCATAACAGCCATTTGTTTTTTCCTGTAGTTGGAGAAAGGATATGCCCACTGTTTCATGTACCACATGCTGGGTAATAACACAAAAGGACTCCAGCTTGTAAAACAAAACAGGCTGTTTATTAAGAGAAAACTATTTACAGAGATGCTGTAACTGCAGCTAGCATTCTAGCCCATGTGCATACAGACTGACTTCTTGGTGCCTTCTCTAAACTCTTCCTCCTGCAACCTGTGCTTTAGCCTCCAAGTTCCAAGCAGGTTGCTGCACCCACCTCACAGAAGATTCAGTGTGGTGAGTTAGTGATCTGTACTGCTGTGCAAGAAATCCATGGAGTCCAGGTCATAGTGCCCATTTTTCCTACTGAAAGAGGTAAGAGTTTCTCTGGGTCAGGAGAATAGGACGTCTGGTGCTTTACTCCCTGGGGCTGGTGAGGTCTGGGAATGATGTGGAAGTAGGGCTTGGTGCCACCAAAGGGGTAGCATTCTGCTTTGCCCAATACTGGTCTGTTGTCCCCTGAAGTGACAACTAGTGAGAATGCCACTGAGTCTGGGTTCTTGTGCTCCTTGAATTAGAGCCATGTGCTGCCATGCAAGAGACTCAAATTCAAGACCTATTCCTGATCTCTCACAGGCAGCAGCTGGGACTGCTACAGAGTCTAGGACTGGTTAAGGGTCTGTTTTAATCTCAATCAAATAAGAAGCATTTTGGGGTCCTGCTGTTTTGGAGGTTCTGCATCTCATCCATATGTTCCTTTGCAGCAGTGGGACTAGAGGGACAGGAAACAATACATTTCCAGGTCTCCAGCGACCCTCAAGTAATAGGAACAGAAGAAAAGGCAACTCATGTCTAGAGTTCCTTCTTCTGGTGGCTTGGGGCCCTGCAAATAGTAAAGCTGGACTCTGGTATGGTGCAGCTCATCTGTAAACCACAGAGAATCAATATTTATTCCTAATATTGGTATCACACTTTCTGGAGTTGGCAGCACTGAAAGGACTGGGCCTGATGCCTACAGCAGTTAGTGCTCTGAGTTGCCTGATGAAAGACCTGGATTCGGTTCCAGTTCTGATTGTTTTAGTCCTTAGGTGGGATGTTGGCTATGAAAACTGGATCTGCTACACCCTAGGAGTCAGAACTCCATGCAGGCGCACAAAAGCACTTAGAAGAACCAGTTCAGTTCTCAGGCTTGGAATCTTGTTCTCCACAGGACTAGTGAGGACTGGGAGCATTGAAGAGCACTGTTGTTTGAATTTACTGAGTGTTAATAATTGTGTAATAAAGTTGAGAATTGGAACACATGTTGCAGTGAAGCCTCAAGAAATCTGTGAAGCACAGTTTGAATCTAGCCCTCTTTAGCCCACTTCCTATCAATCAAATTTCAGCTTACTCTCTGTCTCTCCATAAATCTCTCTATGCATTTATGGCAGTAACCAAGAAATGCAAGACTCCCTATCCCATTCCCACTGTGTTTCTGCAGAGGCAGATGAAGAAATAAATGTCAGTTTGTGAATCTATTGTAAAAGCTCCCACAATGTATAAAACAAGCTCCCCAAATGTCCCAGATTTTGTGTTTTATAAAACTCTGGCATGAGCCATTGTCCCCGCCTGATTTGTAGATGAATCACTCTCTCATTTCTAATGACTCTGACCATTCGAGGATCACACCCAGAACTGTACCTCTGTCGGTCTCTCCCTCTGCGTGCTGAGCCATAACCTGGATTTCTCTCAGAACCTTGCCAAAAATGGCTGAAGTGACCTATGCAGATCTGAAGTTCATGACAGTGGAGCGGCCCAGGAACCAGGAGCCCCACGAAGCCAAAGCAAAAGGTAAAAGAGTGAGGTAGATCCTTATATGGTGAGCTTGATTACTGAGAATACAGCATTCAGTGTTGTCCCTCTGTGTATGACACTGATGGGGCCTCTCTTAGAAAACTGCATTCAGCTCCAGGACCAGAAATCTGTTGACAAATTAGAGGGAGAGGAACTATACTGCTAAGAAGCTGGAGGGGCTTGTTTTCAGAAAAGAGTAGAAGAGCTAAGACTCATATTATCCCTTGATATGCACACAAATGATCCCCCTTAAATCACTGGGACTGAAGCCATTTGCGTGGCATGGGGGTAGAATTTGTTACTCAGTATATCTCTATTAGCTAACCAATTAGTAATGAAAGAGTATGACTAATAGCTACAAGTATTTGAAGAGTGTATACACCAAGAATGTAGAGGAACTCTTTATGCAGGGGCAAAGGGGTCTAACTAGGCATAATGGGATGAAGTTAAGGAAAAAGGGACATTTTGGGGCTAGATATTATACATCAGTTCCTAGAGGTCAGCGAAATAGTCTTCCCAAGGGAAATGATGGATTATGATTGGGTTATTTAAAACTGAATTGGACAAAACACTTAAGAATATTCTGTAGGGAACAATTCTGGATGGAACAGAGGGCTGGAAAAAGACCCTTTGGCCTTTAACTTCAGAGTCTATTAAAATAATGCTGCGTAGCTTCACAACAGTGCTGTGTATGTGGTTGATCCCTGTTCTGCAGGGTATATACAGTTTTTAAAGTGCTTTGGAACAATTCAGGATTAAAGGTGCTAGAGGAACAAAGAATTAGTCTAACAAAATTCCTACAGGATCTTAATTTATCAATTTACAAGACTGAGGAACACTTTCCTGTAAGTAGCCAATCTGGTGGCTATCGCATTACCAGCCCTCAGAAGGATCCTTGGATCTTAGATAGAGAATAAAGTCAGACTCTGTAGAATGCTTCCCCTTAGGGTTGGGAATGGGGGATGGTTAATCCAGATGTTGGATTGTTTGGATCCACAGGATTTCACAGGGTGAACTTCAGCATGGAATTGATATTCCAGCTGAGACTCTTCATCTTTGGTTAAAAAAAAAAATCAGAAAAGTAAATGAGAGCTCAACTTATTTGTGTGTGTGTGTGTGTGTGGCTATGCATGCATTGAGTATCTGTGTTTGCATATATATGTTTGTCTCCATATTGCTTGTATGTAGCTGTATATTTCCATGCATGTCTATGTTTGTGTACTCTCTGTGCATCATGCCTGTGTTTATATGGTGAACATTTTCAAAAGTGATTTTGAATGTCCATTTTTTGGGGTGCCCAATTTGAGACACTTTTAAAGGGGCTTGATTTTCAGATGATGTGTGTTTCAGAAGGTAATTTCTGAAAATTAGGCCTCTTCAAAGTGTCTCATGTTGGGCACTCAAAAATGAAGGCACTCAAAATCACTAACCACAGCTGAAAATCTTGGCCATGTTTTAGACATATATATATATGGTTTGGTAACAAATGCATATGATGGGGAGGATTTTTTTTCTTACATGCGTACATTTCCGTGTTTCTATATGTTAGTCACTTACATCCTATTCTGTCCATCTCAATATTTTGACCCTATCCATATATATAAATGCTATTGGGTATTTCTATCTCCATGGTTCATGCAGTTCCTTGGCATCTGTCTGCTGAAGAGGGGGCCAATCAGTAGCACAATTATTTGGGGAATTTTTTTAAAGTATTACTATGAACTGGAGTGAACCCACCAATTCATTTCACATAGCTGCACAGCCATCAGACAGGAATGATTTTCAGTCACTGCTGACTTGGGGCAATGTATGAACTGGTGACCTAGATGTGAGAGGATCCATATATTTGTCGATTCCCTTCCTTTTCTTTATCTCAGAATCTCCCACTCCATCTCCTTATTGGCGACTTACAGCAGTGATTCTTGGGATCTTCTGCTTCGGTTTGCTGGTAACAGCTGGGGTCCTGAGTGTGAAGTGTAAGTATCAGCAGGGAAGCTGGGCTAAAAATTCAGTGTGAACCCTTAACATATTTAGAAATAAAATAAGGAGAGGAAATGCAGTCTTGTGGTTGAGGTACAGCTTGGGCATTAGCGGATCTGGAAACTTTTCCTTGCTGTGTGGGAGCTTAGTCCAATCTCTCTGTGCCTCAGTTTCATAGTCTTTGAAGCAGGGATAATGCGTGTTTCAAATTCTTCCAGGGAGCTGGGGTATGAGGCTTAATTTCCCTCTTATCCCATGACAGCTTACTTTGCTTAAGAGCCTTTGGTGAGGGACCTTGTCAAAGGCTTTCTGAAAATCTAAGTACACGATATCCACTGGATCCCACTCGTCCACATAGAATCATAGAATCATAGAATCTCAGGGTTGGAAGGGACCTCAGGAGATCATCTAGTCCAACCCCCTGCTCAAAGCAGGACCAAACCCAACTAAATCATCCCAGCCAGGGCTTTGTCAAGCCTGACCTTAAAAACCTCTAAGGAAGGAGATTCCACCACCTCCCTAGGTAACCCATTCCAGTTCTTCACCACCCTACTAGTGAAAAAGTTTTTCCTAATGTCCAACCTAAACCTCCCCCTCTGCAACTTGAGACCATTACTCCTTGTTCTGTCATCTTCTCCACTGAGAACAGTCTAGATGCATCCTCTTTGGAACCCCCTTTCAGGTAGTTGAAAGCAGCTATCAAATCCCCCCTCATTCTTCTCTTCTGCAGACTAAACAATCCCAGTTCCCTCAGCCTCTCCTCATAAGTCATGTGCTCCAGCCCCCTAATCATTTTTGTTGCCCTCTCTCCAATTTGTCCACATCCTTCTTGTAGTGTGGGGCCCAAAACTGGACACAGTACTCCAAATGAGGCCTCACCAGTGCTGAGTAGAGGGGAATGATCACATCCCTCGATCTGCTGGAAATGCCCCTACTTATACCACCCAAAATGCCATTAGCTTTCTTGGCAACAAGGGCACACTGTTGACTCATATTCAGCTTTTCGTCCACCGTAACCCCTAGGTCCTTTTCTGCAGAACTGCTGCCCAGCCATTCGGTCCCTAGTCTGTAGCAGTGCATGGGATTCTTCCATCCTAAGTGCAGGACTCTGCACTTGTCCTTGTTGAACCTCATCATATTTCTTTTGGCCCAATCCTCTAATTTGTCTAGGTCCCTCTGTATCCTATCCCTACCCTCCAGCGTATCAACCACTCCTCCCAGTTTAGTGTCATCTGCAAACTTGCTAAGGGTGCAGTCCACACCATCCTCCAGATCGTTAATGAAGATATTGAATAAAACCGGCCCCAGCACCGACCCTTGGGGCACTCCACTTGATACCGGCTGCCAGCTAGACATGGAACCATTGATCACTACCCGTTGAGCCCGACCATCTAGCCAGTTTTCTATCCACCTTACCGTCCATTCATCCAGCCCATACGTCTTTAACTTGCTGGCAAGAATACTGTGGGAGACTGTATCAAAAGCTTTGCTAAAGTCCAGAAATAGCACATCCACTGCTTTCCCCTCATCCACAGAGCCGGTTATCTCATCATAGAAGGCAATTAGGTTAGTCAGGCATGACTTGCCCTTGGTGAATCCATGCTGACTGTTCCTGATCACTTTCCCCTCCTTTAAGTGGTTCAGGATTGATTCCTTGAGGACCTGTTCCATGATTTTTCCAGGGACTGAGGTGAGACTGACTGGCCTGTAGTTCCCTGGATCTTCCTTCTTCCCTTTTTTAAAGATGGGTACTACATTTGCCTTTTTCCAGTCATCCGGGACCTCCCCCGATCGCCATGAGTTTTCAAAGATAATGGCCAATGGCTCTGCAATCTCATCGGCCAAATCCTTTAGCACCCTCGGATGCAGCGCATCCGGCTCCATGGACTTGTGCTCGTCCAGCTTTCCTAAATAGCCCCGAACTACTTCTTTCTCCACAGAGAGCTGGTCACCTCCTCCCCATACCATGCTGCAGAGTGCAGCTGTCTGGGAGCTGACCTTGTCTGTGAAGACAGAGGCAAAAAAGCATTGAGTACACTAGCTTTCTCCACATCCTCTGTCACTAGGTTCCCTCCCTCATTCAGCAAGGGGCCCACACTTTCCTTGACTTTCTTCCTGTTGCTAACATACCTAAAGAAACCCTTCTTGTTACTCCTAACATCTCCGGCTAGCTGCAACTCCAAGTGTGATTTGACCTTCCTAATTTCACACCTGCATGCCTGAGCAATACTTTTATACTCCTCCCTGGTTATTTGTCCAATCTTATTAACATGCTTATTAACCCCCTCAAAGAATCCTAGTAGATTGGTGAGGCATGATTTCCTTTAACAAAAACCATTGTGACTCTTCCCCAACAAATTATGTTCATCTATGTGTCTGACAATTTTATTCTTTACTACCGTTTCAACCAGTTTGCCCGGTACTGAAGTCAGGCTTACTGGCCTGTAATTGCCAGGATGACCTCTGGAGCCCTTTTTAAAAATTGGCATCACATTAGCTACCATCCAGTAATTTGGTACAGAAGCTGATTTAAATAATAGGTTACAAACCACAGCTAGTAGTTCTTCAATTTCACATTTGAGTTCCTTCAGAACTCTTGAGTGAATACCATCTGGTCCTGGTGACTTATTACTGTTTAATTTATCTATTTGTTCCAAAACCTCCTTTAATGTCACCTCAATCTGGGACAGTTCCTCAGATATATCACCTAAGAGAAATGGCTCAGGTTTGGGAATTTCCCTCACATCCTCAGCCGTGAAGACCGATGCAAGGAATTCATTTAGTTTCTCTGCAATGGCCTTATCATCCTTCAGTGTTCCTTTAGCATCTTGATCATCCAGTGGTCCCACTGGTTGTTTAGCAAGCTTCCTGCTTCTGATATACTTAAAAAAAAATTTCCTATTAGTTTTTTAATCTTTGGCTAGCTGTTCTTAAAATTCTTGTTTGGCCTTCCTAATTATATGTTTACACTTCACTTGCCAGAGTTTATGCTCCTTCTGTTTTCCTCACTAGGATTTAAGTTCCACTTTTAAAAGGATGCCTTTTGGTCAACATATATACATTTATATATACTTCATATGCAAACATATAACATACTCTAATATTAAATGGAACAATTTCATTCTAGTTGTATTGTGAATTGAAGTCATTCAGGTTTCCCATCTAGTGAGTGAATGGCATGAAAACCTTACCCAGAAAAGGGAAATTCTGGGAAACCTCACCCAGCAGCTGGAGTTTCTCCAAGCGCAGAACCTAAACCTTTCGGAGACTGTGCAGCAACTGGCAAGCTACAGAGGTAACTTTTTTTGCTAGGGAGTGCTTGTTGGTAGAGCTGGGCAGGGAATGTTTTTTTTTCCATCCCACAAGAGTTTATGAAAAAAAAACTTTTCTAGGGATGAAACATTGAAATCTAGAAAATTTTCATGAACCAATAAACTGAAAAAAAAATTGGATCAGGTCAAATCAAAACATTTTATTTTGATATCAACCTTTAAAAATGTTTCCTTTTAAAAATATAAATTACTAAAACTTGAAAACAAAAAATGAAAGTCTTTATTTAGAAAATGTTGAAATGGGACATTCTGACAATTTCAAAACTTCTTTTCAAAAGATTTTGAATCCTCAGATTTGTCAAAACTGACCCTTTCCTGTGAAAAGTTTTTGTTTTGATAAATCAGCATTGTCCAAAGAAAAAACATTTTGTCAGAAAATTCCTGAGTAGCTCTATTTGTTGAATATAATGATCTCCTCAAGGCAGCCTCTTTCTAGTATGTGTTAATGAAAACCTTAGTGTGAGCATCACTGCTCTCTACTAGATGTGAGCAAAACTCCTCAACTGTTTTAATAGACCCTATGCTGGTGATTTTTCTATCCCTTATTCAGTATGGGTTTGGTCTTTTCATGAAGGAAAATCTGAGTTTGTTAGGTTTTCCATACACATATTGCAACCATATACTATCAGTCTACATCACTTTTATTTTACAGTAAAAAAGGGGAAGCAGGGGAGCAGATTGAACACAAGTTTCTGTGGTAATCCCCTCTGTAATAGGCTGCCTCTAAATTGAACACAAAATAGCAGCAGTCTCCTAGAAAGAAAATCAAAATAAATCAGATCATAAGGGTTCAATATTCCACATTGTTCCATCCTAATTACCATCCGGCATGAAGTCTTTAGAAGCCAGGGTATACACTGGCAACTATGACATTCCTAGTTAGCTATGGATTTGTAGCAATACAAAATTGTACTGTGAACTACAGAAAGAAACAACCATCACAAAACAAGAACCAAGTTCCCTGAACCTTTTCTGAGCTCTCCAAATAGTCTTGGGTACTTTTTTCTTTTAAAAAAAAAACAATTTGTAAGCCAGAATTGGACCTCCCAAATTACCACAAGAGAAAGAGTGTTTTCATTATTGTATTGCCAGCCCAACCAGATGCAGGAATTTTGCAAATTTATTTGGTTTGGAACAGGGCCGCCCAGGGCGGAAGGGGGAGGCAAGTGGGGCAATTTGCCCCAGGCCCTGGGCCCTGCAGGGGTCCCCACGAGAATATAGGATTCCCTAGTATTGCAACTTTTTTTTCTGGAAAGGGCCCCTGAAGTTGCTTTGCCCCAGGCCCCCTGAATCCTCTGGGCAGCCCTGGTTTGGAGTAGTCTGCACGAGGGTCAGATAAACAATCCAATATTTTGATTGCTTCTTTCTGACTTCAGTGTTGAACCAGAGTCTCTGTTTGGTGTTCAAGGGGAAATCAGCTAACAAAATGGTATGGCAGAAAAGAATAAACACAGTCACTAACAGTAAAGGCTTCTTCTTAAGGAATAATGGGTCTGATTCTCTCCTGCTTTACTCCTTGTGCCATCATCTACACCTGTACAAAAAGAGTGCAAAGTGGATATGAAATGCCACCAAATCAGAATGGTAGCACAACTGTAAATGGCTTCATAATGTGCACACCTGATGAGAATCAGGCCCAATGTTTCAAACAAGAAATAAAAATAATAGCGCTACGGAAAATATAAATAAAATAATGGGACAACAATTCTGTGTTTTGGCATTTTTGAGGTTTCAGATTTTGTTTTCATTCCACACCGGAACAAAAATAAAACCTCGTGAATGTTTTTACAAAAATGGAATTGTGTCAATGTCCACCGTCAGATCAAAACTTGAGCTTTTCAATTAAGGAAAAGGTGTGTACAGCTTGTGGGGTAGGGTACTGATGTGGGAGACACAGCAGGTTCAATTCCCAGGCTGATCTGGGATGAAAAACTCTCCTATGAATTAGGTAGAGTGGGGGCTTAAACCTGGGTCTCCTATATTCCAGGCCGTTGCCCTAACCGCCAGCCTATACAGCATGAGGGAGCTGCTCTCAAAAAGCCTTCCTAGCAAAAACGCTGTTGAAACTGCTACATTCTCCCCAGACATTTCAGCTTTGACTAAGCAGGATATTTCAACAAAAATTAAAATGTTCCTACCAGCTCTAAGAAATTAATTCACACACACACACACAAATAAAAAACTCCCATGGTAGGTCTCTGCCTCTGTGTCTTTGACACCCAACCTGCCCAAAGGCTCTCAGGAGCAGCCTTCTCTCATACCCTTCTACAGGCATGGGTGCAAGTTTAAGGGGGAAGACAGGCTGAAGTTAACCCCGTCTTCTCTGGGGAAGAGGTAGTGCTCTGTCACAAAGTCATTGTGCTGATGGATGTACTGACTCAGCTGTGACATAAAAGGAGGCCCTCATTGCTTGTGTGCGTTCAAGGTTTCATTTGTGAAAGTAGAGATGTTAGCCCTGGTGGATCTGATCAAACTCTAAGTGGGTTAGTATTACTAGAGCTGTAGGAAGCTCTTCAATGTTGGTTTTTAAGTGCTTAGCCAAACGCTTGGTGATTTGGCTGACTTAGCTGCAGCCTTAACTATAGAGTGGCTATTGCTGTTCCATTATACAGTTTGTGGAGTGTTTTTGTGATCCTTTAGAGGGAAATCTCTAGATGCTGCTATTGATAAGCATGGTGATATGGTATTTTATTTTCAAGGACATAGATGCAGCCCTTGCCCTGAGAACTGGCTACAGCATGGAGAGGACTGTTACTTCCTTTCTACCAAATGGAAAACTTGGCAAGAAAGCAAAGCTCTTTGCTCTTCCCTGGATTCCAGATTTCTTAAGATAGAGAGTAAGGAAGAGCTGGTAATGATTCATTTTTCTATCTTACTTTAAGGGTACTTTTTTATTTCTAATGTTCAGCTGAGTGGAGGAGAAATCCAGGAGATGGTGCTCAGACTCAGATATACAGGAATATAGGGCCAGATCCTTTTCTGGTGTAAATCAGTGTCGTTCCACCAACCAGTGGATTATGCTTATATATACCTATCAAAGGATCCGGGCCATAGGACTTGCCCTAACAGATAAAAGCTGTTCCATGTACTTCCTTATCAATGGTTCCATGTCTAGTTGGCAGCCGGTATCAAGTGGGGTGCCCCAAGGGTCGGTGCTGGGGCCGGTTTTATTCAATATCTTCATTAACGATCTGGAGGATGGTGTGGACTGCACCCTTAGCAAGTTTGCAGATGACACTAAACTGGGAGGAGTGGTTGATATGCTGGAGGGTAGGGATAGGATACAGAGGGACCTAGACAAATTAGAGGATTGGGCCAAAAGAAATATGATGAGGTTCAACAAGGAGAAGTGCAGAGTCCTGCACTTAGGACGGAAGAATCCCATGCACTGCTACAGACTAGGGACCGAATGGCTGGGCAGCAGTTCTGCAGAAAAGGACCTAGGGGTTACGGTGGACGAAAAGCTGAATATGAGTCAACAGTGTTCCCTTGTTGCCAAGAAGGCTAATGTCATTTTGGGTTGTATAAGTAGGGACATTTCCAGCAGATCGAGGGATGTGATCATTACTCAGCACTGGTGAGGCCTCATCTGGAGTACTGTGTCCAGTTTTGGGCCCCACACTACAAGAAGGATGTGGATAAATTGGAGAGAGTCCAGCGGAGGGCAACAAAAATGATTAGGGGGCTGGAACACATGACTTATGAGGAGAGGCTGAGGGAACTGGGATTGTTTAGCCTGCAGAAGAGAAGAATGAGGGGGGATTTGATAGCTGCTTTCAAGTACCTGAAAGGGGGTTCCAAAGGAGATGGATCTAGACTGTTTTCAGTGGTAGAAGATGACAGAACAAGGAGTAATGGTCTCAAGTTGCAGAGGGGGAGGTTTAGGTTGGATATTAGGAAAAACTTTTTCACTAGTAGGGTGGTGAAGAACTGGAATGGGTTACCTAGGGAGGTGGTGGAATCTCCTTCCTTAGAGGTTTTTAAGGTCAGGCTTGACAAAGCCCTGGCTGGGATGATTTAGTTGGGTTTGGTCCTGCTTTGAGCAGGGGGTTGGACTAGATGACCTCCTGAGGTCCCTTCCAACCCTGAGATTCTATGACTCTATGATTCTATGATCCCACCTCAAACCAAACTTCAGTAGATCATTTAGAAGTTCTATTTGATATCCAATCTCCAGCCATATTGGAACATACCACTGGTCCTACACTTGGCTGGTTTTCCATCTCTTGCCTTACTGAATTAGAAAATTAGTCAGTCTAGTTCGTTATCCTGCTCCCTGACCTCCCAAATCAAAACACCCAGACCATCTCATTTCCTGATCCCTCCAATACCAGATGAAGCAGAATGTAATACATGAAGGCAAACCTGACTGGGAAGACAAAGATAGGGAAAATTCCTCCCAGACTCCCATTGGTGATCAGTTTAAACCCTGAAGCATGTGATTTGATTACTCTTATTTTGGCCAGCCTAACCAGAACACCAGACAAGGGCTAAGACCTTTCACTTCCCTAATCACTGCTGTACGCAGAGTTTGATGGAAAGAATTCTTCCTGGCCCATTACATGATCCTGAGAAGTGCTGAGCCCATAGTTATTGAGGGCATTCAGCACCTCACCTGTCCTGGCCTGTGAAATAGAACTAACTGCTGGAACTGGAAAACTCAAGGCAGATTTCCTTGCAAAAAAAGCCTTTGTTATAAATACCTGAAACCAATGAGTTCCCTTTCTCTCTGTGCCTCTCTCCTTTTGCAGCTTTCCAGTTCTGACTGGCCGTGGAAGGGATATGATTCAGAGCTCTGCTTATGTTTCCATACAGGGTTTCATAATAAGATCAGCACAGTCTTATAGTTCCTATTCTTTCTGGATTGCCTTATCCCGCAAAGGAGCTGATGGGTCCTGGTTATGGGAGGATGGCAGAGCTTTCTCCACTGACCTGTAAGTCTCTGCATGGCTAGAAACTGTTCAAATTCTAGGTATGAAGAAGGAAGAAGTGATCCTTAATTATGGACTCACTCACTCACTTACCCAACCTCCTTGTCATCCATCACTCACACGCCCACCAGGTACAGACAGACCGTACTTGACAGCTGACTTACCTTAATGCACCTCTACTTAAAGTTCAAAGGGGTGGCACTGGTTGGGCTTATATAAGGTTGATTAGTGATTTTTACCGCATGAAACTGGCTGCAGCTGGTTATAAACTCTGATTTTCTATTCCAGGTTTCGGATCCCAGAAGCCAGTTCCAGTCTTTACCCGATCTGTGTGTCAATTCAAGGTGCAAATGTTAACGCTGTGGAGTGTGGGTCATACAAGTTCTGCATTTGTGAGAAAGTGGCTAATTCAGTGGGGACTGCCTGACTGGGCTAATCAGACAGACATGGGGTGCAGATCTCCAGAGAAAGAGACATCCTGAGATGCTTCTATATGGAGTCATCTCTGCCCCTGGGGTTTGTGACACAGAAAAGACAGGTGCGCAGTTCGAACTCACTTGTCAAGGTTAATTTTAGGGATCACCAAAGTTGTACTTTATTGTCTTCTGGCACACACTAGCTAGTCCTTTAGATTCACCCTTGAGCCTTCCTCCAGCAGCTCCTTTCCAGCTCTTCTTCACTCAACAGTACTCAACTCACACTCTCCTGTTTCTCACTGAGTCCCACCAGAGTCTAGTCTCAATACCCAGGGGCAGCTCCAGGCACCAGCATGCCAAGCACGTGCCTGGAGCGGCAAGCAACGGGGGGCGCTCTGCCTGTCACCGCGAGGGCAGCAGGCAGGTTGCCTTCGGTGGCATGCCTGCGGAGGGTCTGCTGGTCCCGCGGCTTCGGCGGACCTCCTGTAGGCGTGCCGCTGAATCCGCGAGACCAGGGACCTCCTGCAAGCAAGCTGCTGAAGGCTGCCTGCCTGCAGTGCTTGGGGCAGCAAAATGCCTAGAGCCGCCTCTGTCAATGCCTACCCTTTGCTGATACCTGCTTGGAGAAGGAGGGATAGCCTGAGTAACTGACCCAAACATATTACAAAATCAGATAGAAAACAACAGGGAAAGATGTAGGGATATGCTATATGTAGAGAACCTAACACACAAGATGAGAAGGTCCCCCAGTGCTTCCTGCTGATACACCAAAGGGTCAGTTTGTAAGAGGCCAAGTCAATTTCTGTAGAGTACAAGCTTTCATTTGAAACAAAATTAAGGGATAGATTTTCCAAGTGAAGTAACTTCAATGAGAGCAGAGTTAGGCCAACCCTGAGTTCTGAATTTAAAAATAAAAACACTCCTTAGGTACTCGGTGCTGTCAACTCTCATCATTTTATTGTGAGTCTGGCAATATTTGATATCTGGCCCTGGCCACTGGAATCTAGAGATTGCAACAGCATCTCAGCTTTAATTTAAAAAAAGAGTAAGTTTCTAGCCCTCGTGATTACAGAGAAAAGCTTGAAAACATGCCCAGAGTTCACCCTAAAGGCTTAGAAACCAGAAAGCAAATACAAAGAACCCAACATTTATTTAAAAAAAAGCTCATGGTTTTTGAGCAAATCCCATGATTTTGAAGGCCTGACTCATGACTTTTGAATGCCTGGGGTAGGCAATACCAGTACTAATGAGCTATTTTTGTGCTGCTTCTGGTGATTAATGAAGAAATGCAGTATCCATGCAGGGCAATTTCCTTGGTGTGCATCAGGTTTGCTTAATTGCTTCCCCAAATTCCATTTTCCAGTCTATCTACTATGAGTTTTACATGTATAAATACTGATGGTGATAATTTGTGTAATGTGTGCTTCTAGACAGCCACTGTGCGTGATGCCCTCAAGGATCAGAAATTTGTGAGCAATTTGACTGTGGAAAGCGCTATCACCACAGCGCCCTTCTGTGTGACCCACACACGACTGCAGCTCTTTGAGAGGCTGAGTGGGCAGAGGTGAGATAAGAGATATGGATTTCTTATCTCCATGGCACTGACCAACTCCAAAGCTGCTTGGAAACACCCACAAAAATTAATTAGATGCTGTCACCAGGAGTTCTCGCTAGTTGTCCATTTGTATATTTGATACCCTTCTGATGTACTCAGTGAAAACTAAGATCTGAGGGGCAGGCAGACAGCGAAGAGGTGTCACTCTCACTCTAACTGTAGCCATAGAAATAAAGATGGCTGTGGCTGTCTCTCAGTGCTGTCTGCAAATGGCTGGTGAGAAGAGACATGGGGGCAGAAGGGAGGGAATGTGACTTTTAGGGCACAGGTACTTTTATAATCAGTGTTTTATGCTGTAATAAAAAGGGGGGCAAATTCCTAGTCAGGAGTGGGGACCTGATTGGGGACGATGTTCTAGCTGATGGAGACAGGGGAGGAGAGAGTGAGTGATGTTAGTGGCCCTTGTTAAAGCCTTGGGCAGCTCTGATGGGGGCACCAACAGAAGGGAGGGGAAGGAGAAGAAAGAGGGACCAAATGGGGGGAGATGGATGGAGCCAGAGGGGGAGAGGGGGGGGGGGGAGGGCTAGTGTGCTGAGGAGAGAGGAGCCAAAGAACCAGGCTGGGGCTCAGCTTAGTGAAGTTCCAGGTGTTAGTGAGGAGTTTGATGGAGGGAATGGAAGGGAGGGAGAAAGATGGAGGGGGAGTGAGGGATGGAGGAGAGAGTGAGCCAGAGCAGAGATGGAGAGGAGGCCTGGGGATGGAGGAGAGGAGGAGGTGAGGGAAATTTACAGTCTGGGGCTACGAGGGGGCTGTGTTAGGAGGGTGTGTTGTGTAGGGTTTTGGGCTCTGACTGAATTTGTTGAGAGAAGATGACCCTGGAGGTCAGCACCGCTGAAATGAGAGGCTGGAGGCAGCATAGTCTGCAGCAATACTTCTGCTACTTCTGCTGTATGCTTCTGCTGGGGGGTCTCTGGGCTAAGGCAGGCTGCCTGCCTGCCTGCCTGGCTGCCCTGCCTGCAGCTGCATCTCCCAGAAGCAGCCAGCATGTCCGAGGAGGAAGCTCTGGCAGCCAGGGCCCCCGCTCCCACTGCCACTGCCCTGGGAACTGCAGCCAAGGCTGCAAGGAGGGCTGAGGCAGCACACAGCACACAGCACCAGAGCCACCTAGGGGCCAGACATGCTTGCCCCTTTTTGATGGCCCAGCCAGGGCAGGCACAGAGCCTGTCTTAGCCCCAGCTGCACTGTGACCGCTGTGACCCTGGCTACACCGCCCACCCCCCAGCCACCGCCCCCCTGCCCCACTGCCCCAGGAATCTCCCCCCTCCCCCCACCCCCCCCCCCCTAACCCCCCCCCCCCTCCCCCCCCCCCCCCCCTCCTCAGTCCCCCCCCACCCCCACCCACCAGAGCCCCCCCTCCCCCTCCCCCCTCACCCCTGCTCCATCCCCCCAAAAATGAGTGAGGTGGGGGGAGGGGGGGAGGAGAGCGGGGGAGGAGGGGAGGGCTGGGAGGGGGGAGGGGGAGGGGAAGGGAGGGCAGGACAGAGGGTGGGGGGGGGAGTGTTTTTGGTTTTTGCAAATTAGCCTTGGTAATCCTATTCTGTCCCCTCCATTCTCTCATGTCCTCTTTGAATTCTCTTCCTGGAATCCAGACCAGACCAGGAGGCCTGGGGCTAGCCAGGACCTTCATCCCTTGGCCTGGGCTGCCTCCGTGTCCAGATCAGTGTCCAGATCAGGTTCCATACATCAGCCCCTGGGTGGAGAATCTCATGGTGGATCCATGGTGGTCCATGGCACATCAGCAGGGCTCCAGCCCCTGCCCAGCCTCCTGCTCAGCTAACTCTCCTTGCCCTCTCACAGCCTCAGAGCCTTCCCATTAATTACAGCCTTCCTAAGGGAGGCCTCATTACTAAGGGGCTGGCTGGGGCTGGGCATTATGGGCTGGGGACCTAAACCCTCTAAACTAGAGGTGGGGTTGGGAGTGTGCCAGAACAGTCTTCCAGACCCTTCACCCACATGTGGGAGATTTTGCTGCCCAGTGATAGGAGTGCCTTCATGCTGCATGCTGGCAGAGGGGCCGGGGGCCCAGGGCTGGGGTGGTTTTTTTGGGGGGGGGCCCAAACTCCCCAAACTGGTGGGGCCTCCCCGCCTATGCTCTGCCCCCAGGTCTGCTCCTGCAGTTCCTGGCACTCTGGGGGCAGCTGGCCTGGGCTGGCCTGGCCTGGGCCCACATGGGACTGGCAGGGGGGGGCCGCCTGCCCAGCTGGGCAGCTGGGGGGGCAGGGGGGGCTGGGGGCACTGGGGGGGGGCTGGGCTGGGGTGGGGGTGGGGGAGGTGCTGGGGGGGGTGGGGGTAGGGGTAAAAGGGAGGGGGAAGACAGAGGGGCAGGAGGCAGGGGGGCACAGCCAGGGGCTGGCCGGGGGCTAGCCTCCCCCACTGGCTAGGTCATTGGCTGCACATGATTAGGGCCAAAATCTCCTGTGAGGCCCAATTTGATGGTCATTCTTTGCAGCCCTTTTTCCTTTTAGTGCCTCTTCCTGGTGCCAGGCTTGGGACTTTGAGAATCATTTGAGACTTGGGAGTGGGACACAACTCACATCACTCACACTGGAGACATCATCATGGATCAAATTTCAGACCTGACTGCCTCTCTGAGTATGGGAGGAAGAAGAGTGGGGGAGGAAGGTGATGGGTCATCCAAGTCCTGTGTCCAAGAAATGTACCCTGTTTCTGGTCCCTTGTTTCTCTCTTTTCTTTTCCCCTCATATCCTCACTTGATGATGAGATGATGATCCTGTTGGCTTTCTCTTGTCTACACTGTGAGAAACTGTACTGTTTTAGCACTTGTCACAATACATTGTGTTGTGTTTGCTCATACATGGTATGCACAAAGCTCTTCACTTGACTTCCATACCATGTTCACAAGTTTCCATTACTTACAATCTTCCTACACTTCTTCTTTAACCAGGTCCCTTCTTTACCACATTTAAAAATTTAAAAAAGATATCTCCTAAAATCTCCACTTACAATACAATATTGTTTTGCTTTTTGCAGAAATTAGCCAGCCCCTCCAGCCATTCTCTGGCTAGCAGGAGAGGAGGAGGAGAACTTTTCCAAAGGCTGTAGAGTGCAGGCAGGAGTTACTTTTTTCTTGTTTCTGTGCCAAATACTGACAGGTGCTATAGTGTATCCACAAGTATGTAATACATACAAGAATGTGCACCAATATCAATGCACACCTGTATCAAATATTGCAGCATACTATATTAGCATTAATCAGTAAGTAGATAGATAGAAACACAATTGTAAATACACACACACACAAAGACAGAAACAAAGCAACAGACTGGAGAACTGGAAACACAGCTCTCTCTCCTCTCTTATACATAAACAACATCATTAAAAATTATATCAGTACTAGAAGAATTCAGACTGATGTAAAAAAAAAAAACAAAAAAAAAAAAACACTGCTCAAAACCTGCTCCTAACTACACTAAAGTGCCAGCCACCCTAATTTAAGTCCCAATAATGAATGCTAGCCTGCTTTCTGTTATATATTCTGTATTGAGATAATTTTTGATTGAATATTTTCTTTTCAAATAATTTTTAAAACATTGCATATGACTTTTAAACACATTAACACTATTAAAAATCATGTGCCATGTCAACATGTGCTCTGTCACTAGGGCCAGGGCACAAGCAGGCCTGGGGTGGCACATGCTGGGGCACACATGCATTGCTGTGGCATGGCATTCCATTCATTTTTGGGCGAGGCAGTCCAGTGGTTTTGTTTTTTTTTTCCTTTTTGTCAAAGCAATAAAATAGCCCTGGCTGGCACTACAACTCAATGAACTACACTTAAATTACATTAAATTCCCTAAAAAACTGGAAATTTTCAAAATTCTAAAAATTTGAATAACTTTAATCAACTAAATAATAAAGCATAAAAACAAGAGAACAAGAGATAATAATCAAGTATCAGGTCTCTCTACCATCTACCATCCATCCCAGCTCCAGTTGAGTGTCCAAAGAGAGGTGCCAGGCCAATGAGGATTGAGCTCATACTCTCTCTCTCCACACATCTCTCTCTCCATCCATTCTTCAACATTCTGCTAGTCAGACCATTCTTACACATTCTGGCTTCATTTTCTTTATGGACTATTTTTTATTTATAACATTGTTTTAATTTATTGCTATTTATTTTATAATAGAGTATTATTTAATTGATTTCTCATTTTTTCTGAGCAAAGTTTTTTTTTATTAATTAGAAAGTTTTTCCCAATATCTCCCATTGTACTTATAAACTTAATAAAGTGTAATTTTACTTACTTATATTTAAAAATTTTTTAAGTTTATATTATATCAATGATAATCTCTTTTAGGTTTTAATATATTTATCACATTAGTGTCTGTTCTGAGTGCCTTCTATCTGACTCTTGCTTAATATTATTATAAAACCTTAATGACCTCTGTGAGTTTTGAGTTATCCACTGATTAATGATGCTGCATAGACAGGCTGAGTTTTGAATGACTCAACCACTTAGGTGTTTCTGAGCTCTAGACCAGACCATTTATTGCTCTCTGAATAGAATACACTGATACTCTGACTCCTCTGACTGAAAATGATAATTTTTTGAGATTTAAAAAGCCCAGCCTCACTCTAGGCTATATCATACAGCTTTCCTATTAATATGTTTAAGAAACCTTTTACATTTTAGGAACAGGTACTGTAGCTTAATTCTTACATACCTCCCATTCCATACAAAGCTAGCAAACAACTCCATGATTTGGAATGTTAAATGGTATCATAGCTAATATGTAGGTGACCAGTGGTACAAATGACATCTTAACTGATTCCCTTCTATTGCAAAGAGATGTGGGGAACTTTGTCAAAGGTTTTATTTTCATTTGAAGGAACATAAGCACCTCCACAAAGAGAAAAAAATGAATCTTTGCCAGTCTTTGTTTGCTGTCTGTCTTAAGAACCCCTAAATGCTGAGGAGAGTAAGAATCTTTACTGAGGCAGAGACTGGAGGTTTTCAGAATAAATTTGATAACAGAGTGCTCCGTGTTGCAAGTGATTCTCTGGACAAAGGCTGATATTTTTATCCCTGGAAAGAAGACATTATTGATAGATTTCAGCATATTTCTGCATCATTTAGTAGTGAAGCAATTTGCTTTAGGGTAGATGGTCCCAAACCTAACCCCCCTCATGCCAAATGCCCTTACTCTTTGGTAATGGTGTTCAGAGGGAACAGTGCCTACTGTCACCTGCTGTTCAGTGGTTTAGGCATCACAATGTTAGCTCAGCATGTACTTGCTAACTAAAGGGCATTTTGAAGTGTTTCTCAGGCTTCTACTGTCATTGTTCAATCAAGGCAATAACTCCTCCTCTAAAGCCTTTCTGCTGTTTATATTGGGATGTCTTCAACACAGTCCGCATTGCATGTGTAAGGAACAGCCAGTCTAGAACCCACATCTGCAGATCCCCCACGTGGTGACCACTGCCCCCTCAATTACCTAACAGCTCTGGAAGTGGACACACTGGGCAGGTCATGAGCCTCAGGGACCCTCACACACACCAGGACATGCCACCCACGAAGGCCCTGATTGGTAGGACTTTCCTGATTGGTCTGGACATACTATTTAAGCCTGGGGAGGATACAGGAACCCCAATTAGCTCCAGCTACAGACCCTGCTTCCTCATTCTGCTTCTGATTCTGGGTTCCTGATCTTGGCTTTTCCTCCTGGCTCTGAACCCTGGTGTCTGGCTTATCTTGTCTTCTGCCTCTGATTCCTGGTCCATGACCTTCGCTTTACCCTCCACCACCCCTGCTTTGGCCTCAGCTCCCGACTCTGACCCTGGATCAACCCAGGACTCTGATTCCTGATGGTTGATGCTGGCTCTAGCACTAGGCCATCTTCTCATAACCCAGCCCTGACAATGCTCCATTTGGAAGATGAATAGCTGTGAAGGAAGCATTAATGCATTGAACTGAATGATAAATTCACTTTAGTTAATCTTTTCTAAGTGGGGCAGTGTGTCACTTGTCCTATTGGAAGAACTACTACAATGGATGTTTTTATATGGCATTAGGAAGTGCACTGCCACTAGAGGTGTAATTTTTTGGATGCAATGTGAAACGGCAGCCGGTATCATTTTTAATTACTACAGATCTCAAGGAACTTTTCACAAGAGTAAGAATGGCAGCTGCAATGTCTTGACCAAATTTTGGCATGAGCAATTCTGCTTATCTAAAATTTGCTTCCATGGTTTCAAATGGAGGAGTTAGTCTCTGCTTACCCTATTAACAACTGTTGTAAAGTATCCCTCCAGCCCAGTGGAAGTTGAATTTAGTGGTTAGTGAGCAATCCATATACACCTCTGCCCCGATATAACGTGACCCGATATAACACGAATTTGGGTATAATGCAGTAAAGCAGCGTTCCGGGATGGGTGGGGCTGCGTGCTCCAATGGATCAAAGCAAGTTCGATATAACACGGTTTCATCTATAACATGGTAAGATTTTTTGGCTCCCGAGGACAGTATTATATCGGGGTAAAGGTGTATATAACATAAAAACATAAAAGATGTTAAGTTTGCAAAGTCAAGTACTCGGAAGTTAGGAAATGCCTGTGCAACCATGACCCTAGGTATTGCTCTTATATTTTAGTTCTCACTTTCAATGTCTTTTAGGGTCACATTGCACCAGTCCCCCTGTCATAAACAGATAGTTAAGGGTTAATGTCTCTTTTACCTGTAAAGGGTTAGGAAGCTCGGTAAACCTGGCTGACACCTGACCAGAGGACCAATAAGGGGACAAGTTACTTTCAAATCTTGGTGGAGGGAAGTCTTTTGTTTGTGCGCTTTGTTTGGGGGTTGTTCGGGCATTGTTCGCTCTTGGGACTTAATGGGACCAGACATCAATCCAGGCTCTCCAAATCTTTCTGAATCAGTCTCTCATGTTTCAAACTTGTAAGTAATAGCCAGGCAAGGCGTGTTAGTCTTATTTTTGTTTTCTCAACTTGTAAATGTTCCTTTTTGCTGAGAGGATTTTACCTCTGTTTGCTGTAACTTTGAACCTAAGGCTAGAGGGGGTTCCTCTGGGCTATATGAATCTGATTACCCTGTAAAGTATTTTCCATCCTGATTTTACAGAGATAATTTTAACCTTTCTTTCTTTAATTAAAAGCTTTCTTTTTAAGAACCTGATTGATTTTTTCCTTGTGTTAAGATCCAAGGGGACTGGATCTGGACTCACCAGGAATAGGTGGGGGAAGGGAGGGGGATGGTTAAATTCTCCTCGTGTTAAGATCCAAGGGGTTGGATCGGTGTTCACCAGGAACTTGGTGAAAAAGCCTCTCAAGGATGCCCAGGGAGGGGAAGGTTTTGGGGGGACAGGAAGTGATCCAGACACTGAAATTTCTGGATGGTGGCAGTGTTACCAGATCTAAGCTAGTAACTAAGCTTAGAAGTGTCCATGCAGGTCCCCACATCTGTACCCTAAAGTTCAGAGTGGGGGGGGGAACCTTGACACCCCCAGTACAAAGCTATCATAGATCCTGACCTCTGCAAAATATTCACTCTGCATAGAGGGCTCATCTGGTTAAATAGAACCACTGTAGTGGTTTCTATCACACCCAAACTTTCAGGTGTGACTAACCATTGTTGGGGAAAAGAAAGCAAGGGAAACCCCAGCTGCCAGAATGGCTCCTTGGGAGGGTTGATAGAGGAGATAATCACTCTAAACTATGAGGTTGTTTAAATCTAGCCAAAGGACTGAGCCAGCATAGAACCAGCCTCAACATTAAAATACTCAAATCACCACTGTCCCTCCCACCCAGTGTTCTGAGTGCAGTTTGGCTGGACTGGAGGATCCAGTGCTTGGTAGTCATTTATATCTGTACAACCGGGTCATACAAAGACAAAAAATGTTGATTTATGGCCCTAAGTCTCCTCTCACTTAAACTGGTTTCACACTTGTATAACTCCATTGACTTCCATGGAGCTACTCCAAAATTTATTTTTGTGTTGAAAATTCAAATACTGAAATATTTTGGGTTATGGGCATTCAGTTTTTCCACAAAATTGATGTTTTTCCTCAAAAAGCAGAACCCAATTTTCTGTTGATAAACAGTTTTGATAGAGAATTGCCAACAATCCCAACTGTAAAACTGGTCTGAGAGATGATCCAGGCTCTATATGTATACATACTCAGTGGACCAAATTCATTCTTTGGGTCCATACACTTACACCAGGGATAAATCTAACCCTGGAAATGTAATGTTAATTTTGTTGTTAGTGTCCTAAATTAGTCATACATCTACATCATACATCTATATTATCAATCAACATCTCAAGGTTCTTGGTAATAATACTCATGTTTGCACTTATATTCTGTAGATGGAGACTAGAGTTTGGGACTGCAGATTTAAAATTGTTTATTCATCCTTAGAATCATAAAATATCACAGTTGGAAGGGACCTCAGGAGGTCATCTAGTCCAACCCCCTGCTCAAAGCAGGACCAAACCCAACTAAATCATCCCAGCCAGGGCTTTGTCAAGCCTGACCTTAAAAACCTCTAAGGAGATTCCACCACCTCCCTCGGTAACCCATTCCAGTGCTGCACCAACCTCCTAGTGAAAAAGTTTTTCCTAATATCCAACCTAAACCTCCCCTACTGCAACTTGAGACCATTACTCCTTGTCTTTCATAGCAAATTTTCTGTTATTTTCCTGTATAATAACCCCAGCTGAAAGAGATACAATTACAGAGTTAAAAAAGAAGAAGCCAAGAAAAGAGATATTAATCACTATTCTATGTTCTGTCTGAAATCGTATGGGAATCTCCCGTACTGCTAAATTAAGATGTGCTTCCCTTCCTAAAGTATAGAGAAATGAACATGTGACTCTAAGAATGAAGAATTGAAACTAGAACTGGTCAAAAAAATTCCAGTGGAATTGTTTTCTGTTGGAAAATGTGGATTTGACAGAATGGAAACATACACAGGAACACAGTGCTGCCTTGTTTCCTCCTAAGGGCTGCAGAACTCCTTGAGCTCCCTGTCTCCTCAACCACTCCAGCAACCTATCAGAGAGCCAGCCTGGCTTCCTGGCAGGGCATTTTTTGAAAATGTCTATTCTGCATAAATTTGAACACACCTGACCTTTTATTTGGATTTGGAACTGAATTTTGGGGGAGAAATGTGAATTTTTATATGGGACAGAATTCCTGGTTCTCATACAGCTTTAATAAAAACAATAATGGGAAGGCCAGCACATTCCTCACCTCACAAACACTTTTTATCTGTCTCAAAATCCATGTAATTCTTCGCATTTGTGTAACGCTGATGCCCCATGGTAAGTCTTCAGTGGCAGGGATCTTGATTAAGACCGCTTGATCTTAATGCATGATTCCCTACTACCTGTTAGTCAAGGCTGCAGCAGGCTCATCAATCTCTACCTGTTTTAGCCACCACTAGAGCAGGACAGAGCACCACACTGAGCAGGCATGGCTTACATTTGTTTTACAAATAAAATCACAAATATTTTATTGGCGTTTTAGACAAGAAAATAAATCAGTCACAGCAGCCTCTATGCTAACCAGAAATCCTAAAATAAACTAGAACACACAGTCCCCATATGCACAAATGGCCCTTTTGGTAGGTGATCTACTGGTGATGGAAGATCTAATCTCCATGCTGATATTACTAGGCCTGTGAGCTGTCCAATGAAGACAGAAATTGAACACAACAGAGAATATGGCCCAGATATTTAATAGGAAGGCTAAACCTTGTGACAGGTTCTGTCACAGACACCTCTGGGGACTGTCACTTGATGTGCTGAGACTATCGCTGAGCCCATTTTCTCTGCTAGTTTGGGCCTCCAGAACCCTGCCAGACACACAAGCCTACTGCAACACAGACCCAGGGTTTGTACCGTGCCCCCAAAGCTACAGACTTAACTGAAAACAGCTTAAAAAGTGCTCCTATCTCCTGCACCCAGATACCCAGCTCCCAATGGGATTCAAACCCCAAATAAATCTGTTTTACTCTGTATAAAGCTTGTACAGAGTAAACTCATAAATTGTCCACCCTCTATAACACTGTTAGAGAGATGCACAGGTCTTTGCTCCCCCAGGCATTAATCACTTACTCTGGGTTCAATAATAAACAAAAGTGAGTTTATTAAGTATAAAAAGTAGGATTTAGTTGATTCCAAGTAATAACAGACAGTACAAAGTAAGTTACCAAGCAAAATAAAACAAAACACGCAACTCTAAGCCTAATACATTAAGAAACTGATTACAGGTAAAATCTCACCCTCAGAGATGTTTCAATAAGCTTCTTTCACAGACTAGACTCCTTCCTAGTCTGGGCCCAATCCTTTCCCCTGGTACAGACCCTGTCAGTTCCAGCAGACATCTTAGGTGAAAAGCAGGGGATTCCTCCTGACTGGGCCCCCTTTGTCCTGCTCTACCCCCTTTTATAGCTTTGGCACAAGGTGGGAATCCTTTGTCTTTCTGGGTCCCCACCCCTCCTTCTAGATGGAAAAGCACCAGGATTAGGATGGATTTGAGTATCATGTGAAATGGTCACATGTCACTGTAAGACCTCATTCTTCATTACCCACGTCAAGTACACAGGAAGACTTGCAGGTAAATAAACCCATTCACCAACACTTGTCCTAGTTAATGGGAGCCATCAAGCTCCTAAGCCACTATTAATGGCCCACATGTTGCATAATTACAATAGGACATCGGAGTAATACTTAATATTTCTAGTTTTAGATACACAAATGATACATTCATACAAATAGGATGAACACATTCAGTAGATTATAAGCTTTGTAATGATACCTTACAAGAGACCTTTTGCATAAAGCATATTCCACTTACATTATATTCACACTCATAAGCATATTTCCATAAACATATGGAGTGCAACATCACAAACCTAAAAAGCAGTAATGTTGAAATGTACTTCTTGTAGGAGGGAGTGGACAGTCAATTAGATATGAATTTGCCACATGATATGATAGCTAGGGTGACCAGATGTCCCAATTGTGTAGGGACAGGCTCAATATTTGGGACTTTTTCTTATATAGGCACCTATTTCCTCCCACCCCCTGTACTGATTTTTCATGTTTGCTATTTGATCACCCTAATGATACCCCAAAGGCCATTGTAGTTTAGGGCTTCATACTTTGAGGTGTCATGTCACAGACAGGGATGTGACAGTAATTTTCTATGTGGTTCAGGTGACACTGCACTTGGAACATTGCATTCAGACACCTCATTTTTAATGTATTTGTACCAGTAGAGCTTTGAGTACATAAATGGGTTTGAAATAAATTACATAAAACTTCCAAAGGACAATGTACATCCAAAAATCATACAAATGCCTCAAAAATCTCTCTTCTACTTCACCCAATTAACACATTCCCCCAGGATAAACCTAAGAACATAGAGATTCCTTGAAACAAATCCAGGGACTGTGTTGCAGAGGTAAGTTCCCCTCACTGAAAACGCCATCACAAGTAGACTTCCGTTTAAATCTGAGATCTGTTACTGTGGTATCTGGTATCAACTTTTACAGTATCACACGTGGATGTCATGAGGCGCCATTCATTCACATGTATAAAGTGCTTTGAGATCTTTTGATGAAAGGTGCCATAGAAGTACAAGGTATAATTTATTTGGAGTTATAAAAGACATCCGTCTAAAAATCAAGGTATGTGTGTATTACAAAGATACAGACAAACATTCAGCTGCCCCACCATCAGAAATTAATATTTTTCCTAACCCTCTACAGGATCACCCGACCTCCACATGCCCCTTCAGAAAAGGCTTCTCTTACTCAGGGGTAACATGCTCTATATTAGGAGCATTGTTAATTAAGAGGCCATGTGTTCTGTATCAGGGTTTTTTAGGTGTAATGCCAAGTCGAGCTCATAGCAGAAATCTAATGATTATCCTCATCTTCCCTGGCATAACTACAAAACTTATTCTGTACATAATAACCCACTCCTTTCAAAAATTTAACTGCAGTATTTGACTCTAATGTCTGTTGCCAGCGAGTGCCAGAGAGTTCCTAGGCACTGTATTAAAATGATATTACCTCAGTAAAGAGGTAATCATATGGAATTGGAATGTAGAGCACTTTTTACAGCCCCATGCTACACAAAATGATCAAGAGGCTGGAAGAACTGAACTATGAGGAAATGATGCAGAGCCAAGTAATGACTAAGAACCCAAAGGGCTACAATAATCTTGCACAAGTCTCTGAAGAGTAGAAGGTGGAAGATGAGTTGCTTTGGGTCACTGAAGAGTTATACAGTAACTAGGAGTAAGTGTGATGAAAATGAAGATGAAGTATCAGGAAATATTTAACACTGAGATCTATTAGAAGGTTGTATGTCCTCCCAAATGGAAGCAGTGATAGTCTCATCACTTGAATCATTTAAAATAGACCAGATAAAGCCTTGGAGAATATACTGTAGTGAACAGATATGTAGTGAGTTCCCAGGGATTGACAATAGGTGGTCACATAGGTCTTTTTCATGTCTAATTCCTGTAACCTTATTTTTTGTCTGAAGTTATTTGTTTCACTTCTGCAACAGTTACACATTTCAGAACTAGATTTACTGTGCATGAACCTTCTCTCTCGTGTGTGTCAGTAGCTGTTTGATACTGCTGGTACCTTATATCTGCCAGAGACTTCCTAGGCATGTTTCTGTTTCTTAATTTGCAAGTAAGCAAGCAAGGGTTCTGGTTTTGGCTCTATTTAAATATCACTGTGAACCGTCATTTTGTGAAAGCTGCAGAAGAAAATCAGAACTCATTGAAAAAAAAACAGGAGTCCTTGTGTGATGAGTTTTTTCATGAAGCTGATGGATTTCCACTTCATACGGCTAAATTCAGTGCCTTGCATGGTGACAGGTTTCAGTGGTAGCTGTGTTTTTTTGCATTTTGCTGATACAGACTAACACGACTACCACTGAAAGCAGAACTCATTGATGCTCTTCCAGTGTTTCTTCAGCTGATTGTCTCTTTAGGTCATCTGGACAGCTGCCTTCTCACAGATCCAGGGGTACTTTACATTACAGTTCTTACTGTTATAAACTTTCAAATGATGATAGTACAGATATGCACAGTTTTCACCATAGGACAAAACAATCCTAGAAAATAAAGCACCATTCTATTACATCCTGCCAATTCAAGTTCTGTAAATAATGCATAGTCACTGTCAACCCCATAATCACAAAAATTGATTGAGTCACTCTCAGTGAAATGTATCAGAGGGGTAGCCATGTTAGTCTGGATCTGTAAAAGCAACAAAGAGTCCTGTGGCACCTTATAGACTAAGAGACGTATTGGAGCATGAGCTTTCGTGGGTGAATACCCACTTCGTCGGATCACTTCGTCTGACGAAGTGGGTATTCATCCACGAAAGCTCATGCTCGAATATGTCTGTTAGTCTATAAGGTGCCACAGGACTCTTCGCTGCTTTCTCAATGAAATGTTTCTTCAAACTGTTGAAGAGTTTGGTGGTGCAAAGAACTGAACCTGAGGGCAATGGTCATGCTTCTTGAGTGCGCCTTCTGGCCCAGAAGTTGTGAGATAGTGTGTTCAGGAATGGGATTATAATCTAGGTCACCCTGAGGACAGTGCAGAGCACCAACTCTTAGATCATTGGGCCTATCATCCACAGTGCTTCAAGCCGCAGCCAGATCTGAGAACGGCTTGGATGTAGAAACTAAAATGCCATTGCCTAGTCAAACAGTACACAGGAGATTCTACACAACACTCCCAGCCCAGACACAGGAAGAATAAAGGAACTGAATTTATGTTTCCAGCATGGCAGTGCAGAGCTCTTATCTGCAGGGCACCAGACCTGCCTTCCACAACCATTGCAACCCCAAAGACAGTTCTCATATTAACTACCCACCTTTACTACCTTTGGAAGGAGTGGAATATGGATTCAGAATTTCCCCCAGCTAATAATTATGAGGGACAGATGATTAAGTTTGGGAGCCTGTCTGTGTCTGAGGGGAAGTGGGTGCAGGAGGGCTTGGTATCTGGGAGGAAGGCTGGAATGAGATTAGGGATGCTTTTCAAACTGGGTGGGTCTAACTGTGGCACTCAGTGATGTGTGGTACCAATTCATTACCTTTCTGCTCCCCTGATTGCCCGCTTTCCTTCTAGAATACTAAGCCCCTCCTTTCTCCTGCAGCACTTTTTTGGAGCCCAACCTTAAAGTGCATGTGAGGTACAGATGGCACTGGCACTGGATTCCAGCATGAAGCCTTCACACTGAAGTTTTGTGCAGATCAGTAAAACTGGAAATATAATCTCTCTCTGCTACTGAGACATAATATTATACATGCAAAGATGTAAACTACTGAAGATTAAGATGTGGAAACTTACCAGTCCCTTCTCTTTGTAGAAAGAGCTGTGTTATCTACCCAAAACCAGCCATCAGGTTTATATGATAACCCTATCCAGTAATATTGTTTTTTATCGATTTGAGGTACATACTCCTGTGAGGAAATAAGGAAATAATACTTTTTTACTTAATTTTGTAGGTTCAAAAAAAGCTAATGGAAATCAATTACTGTTAATATTATGGTAGTAAAAAAGAAGGAAAAGGGGCAACTTCAAAATTAGAATCTCCTAAAACCCATATCCAGTCATCATAATCTACACCTCCCATTAAGAACTATGTCTGCCCACCTGACTTGCAAGTGTGGACCGCTTATACTTGGTTCCTCCAATAGCCAGAAGTACAACAATTCTTGTTAGAGCACTGATCAACCACTTCTCCTTGCAGCAGGCAGAAGGTGGTCTCCAGAGCAGAAGATCCATGGATCATAACCATAGCGTGATTCAAGAAACTCATGCCTCCTATTTCCTTAATAGCATCCTGCATTATAATGTTCCTCATCAAAATGAATTTTCTGAATTTTGGAGACTTGAGAAAAGTTACATATAGATAAAAGATAAACACAGTAGGATAGGCCTATACCAGATTCTTCTTCTCTTTCAGCATGAAAAGGGTGGCATTCTGCGAGGAACAGAACTCCTGACTATGCTGCCAGGTCTCCTTCCGGTTTGAAATGTAGAAACAGATGTTGCCTCCTGCCCATTGCCAGTTTGTGGGGCAGAGTGTACATATTGGTCCTAGAACAGAAGGAAACCATCATTCTGTTTCATCCTGAACTCTTAAGTGAAGAACACAGACCCTACAGCCATTAACTTGAGAGAGCAAATTAATGGAGACCTGTAATGTATATGCCACTAATTATTCATGGGCCCAATCCTGAGGTCCTTACTCATATTTGAGTCACTCTTTATTCAGACAACCACTCATTAAGAGCAAAAGGAGTTTGATGGAGTAAAAGCTACATAAATTCTGGGTAAAGACTTCAGGATTTGGCCCCATTTGAGAATTTTCAGAATGAATCATATGTTATGTCACATTTTGACTGAGACCCCCCATGTGATACTCCTGTGTGGCATGTGTGATGTGGATTCCTTTGACTGGTGATTTATTAGACTATGAAATAGTTTCCCAAAGAAAGTGGTTGAATCCCCATTTCTTGATATATTTCTACCTTCTTTGGACCAACCCGTAGAGAATATACTGTAGTGAACAATCCTGAACTGGCTATGTGGAGAAAAGGGAGGAAAAGAACAAAATGTGGCCTGTGGTTTAAGGTCTTCCAATATTTCACTTTTATGATTCTACAGGTCATGAGGGAAAGTCAGAAACTGTTTAATTTAACACTTCACTGCACAACAGGTGAACGAGTCCAGCGAGTTTATTGCCCATCATTATCTGTTCCTGGTGCCCATGACTGAGGCCACCAGCTCTATCTAGGCAATAAAATCAATTTTTTGAGCATGGAGATAGATTACCTCACCTTCTCGGTTTCCTCTATATTACTGTAGATTACTTTTGCTTATTTTCCCCACTATTTTCCAATACATCTCACCCATCCCTCCCTCAAATCCTACACTGTAGTCACCATAGGTTCTCAACAGACATTAACCAGCATCACTATAGGGTTCAGTTACCATATGATGACAGTACCTTGGACTGAGTCTCAGTCCAGTTTCTACTGGTCAGTTGCAGACTTTGCATTCATCATAGTAACTGTCAATAGTTATCCTCATTGGTAGTTTCAACAGAGAGGAGAAAGAGTAAATGGTCCACATAGACTGAACTGCCCTCTCATCCCTAGAAGCATCCCCTTAAGGACACCCTTAAAGGAAGTGGTTTATTCAGCAATCTTGCACTGTTGCTGTTCATGATAATATCTGTTCTGGGGATTGAGGTCTTCACTCATGATGTGCAATTTAATTAATTAATTCATAAAGAAATAACTAATCCATTTCTGAAACCGTTTTTCTGTAAAATATGTGGCATTATAGAAGCATCAGTCACAACCCAAAGTTAAGGCTGAGTTGAGGTTTACTCGGAAATTTACATCATACATGATAGTTTTGTGCATTATACAAGTCTATATTTCTCACATGGTTTTGCAGTCATCCCAAATGCGTGGCAGTAAAACATTCTCTTTCTGATTATCTCTCTGTCTATTTATGGATCAACTGATTAAGAAGATCATTCTATCTAGAAAATATTTTATTACAAATGTATGTTCTAGCAACAACCCTCATTACCGTTCTCTTCTCCTTTCCGATAGAGGGTATACAGGCCATCAGCCCTGTGGATAAGAACCCCATTTACCATTATTCTTATTGTGCTCCTCCCCTTCCAAACACAAACGCTCTCGCATTTCTTGCATCCACCTTCCCTCCTTATAGGTCTTGGAAACATGGAAAACTGAAATGCACAAAAACATCATCCAGTGAGATATTTTACAAAGCAATTGTGAAGCTGCTGCACAGCATTTGCTTTTTCATATCATGTTGCAACACCAATGTTCTCTGATGCAACTCCATGAACATTAGATGCAATAGCATCACATATTGAAAGGATGCCAGGATGTAAAAACATCACAAATAAGTCACAGTAATAAGTAGTTTAATCAGAGAATGATCTTACAGGTGAATGAGCAACATGATGGTAGATACAAAGAAGTACATACTGGAGGGAGAATTTGGAACTATTCAGTCTTATTTTGGAACCCCTTAATATATAATATACACTACAAACTTTTGCCAGCATAATCATGTTGGTCAGGGAGTGATGGGATGTGATTTGTGACCGACAGAGCTTTGCTGATGAAAACCTCTAGTGTAGATGCATTTAGCTCAAAACACTTGAACAGAAAGAGAAGAGATTCAGAGAAAGGCGATGAGGATGATTAGAGGCACAGAAAAACTTCTGTATGAAAAGAAGTGGTAAAGATTGGGACTGTTTAACATGGAGAGGTGACAAATAAGAAAGGGTGTGATATAGGAGCACAGAATAATGAATGGTATAGAGAAAGTGGGTCAGGCATTTCTGTTAACTCTCTCTCAATATACAAGAACCAGGGCTCAGTCAATGAAATTGAAATGAAGCACATTTCAGATATATAGAAGGAATTACTTGTTTGCACGATGTACCATTAACCTGTGGAACTAATTATGATAAGATATCACAGAGGCCAGGAGCTTAGCAGAACTCAAGAAAAGGTTAACCATTGATATGAACAACTACAGTATCCATGATTACAATAACAAAGATTATGAAAACCAAAAAGTCTTGGAAGGGATTTAAACCTTCATGCTTCAGGGTGTAAATGAATCCCAGGTTAATGGGTGTTGGAAGAAACTTTCATTCTGGGGAGCGTTATCCTATCACTACCTGCTACAGAATTTCTTACACCTTTCTCTGAAGTATCTGTTCTTGAATGGCAATTCCTATGTTCTATGGTGGGTAATTAAGATGACAGCATGCATTGTCATAAAGCCCCAAATAAATCTGAGACTTTTCAGGGTAACAGAGTGAAACTGGACTAGATTGAAAAACAGGGAGCGCCCCAGGAATTTGAGTGATCCAGGCATAACTGGACACTGCAAGATGGAGGTTCCTAGGGTTGTGTCTGGGACCAAAGATATTGGCTAGTGTCATTTGGTTGCACAATCCAAGGAGCAGCTTACATGCCAGACGTTGTGCATGAACAGCCCAGGAGTGGGGGTTCTCACAGCAGAGCAGGGTAAGGCTGGCTCCCAGAGTCAAGGATTGGAGTGATCTAGCAGATCACCGGTCCAGATAACATCATTTATATTTATCACCTTCATTTCTAGGTCACTGATCTAGATTCAGCTCAAGTCGCTACCATATGAAAGTCACTATTATCAGTGGCATATGTGAAATGAATGGGTGTATTTTCATTGCAGATTTTTTAGTGATACTTGACAATCTTAATGGATATGCAGTGCCAGTGGTAGATGGGGAGACAGCAATTTCCATGGGCAGCAAGAGTTCAGATTGTCTTGTTGGATGGCTCCTGCCAAACAAGCACTTTTCACTAATGCTGGAATTCCCTAAGAATATTAAAATAAATAAATACTGTATCAATACTTACACGTGGCCATCAGTCCTATGACCAGCACCAGGCACAGTGTGAACAAAGTCAGGGCAACTGGACGCCATGTGAAGACAGGAGCAGAGAGCCCTGGGAGAAATCAACAATAGATTCAGTGCAGTAGAGAAGTGAACCCCTCTCCCTCAGTGCAGTGATGCTTCCCATCCCCTGTTAGTAGCCATCTGGTTTCACTACTAAATACCTTTTTAAAAACACTTTGCTTTTCTTCACTATCAAATATTTTCAGTGACTATTTGAGTGCCAGGTTCAACTCCAATGGAAGCTGAGAGGAAGAAAAGGGACCTTTACAGGGGGTTGTGCCTTCTCTTACATATTTGTTGTAGGTTATTGTTGGACATGAGATACTGAACTAAGTGGAGGATAAATCAGACAGGTTCAGGATTCCTATAATCTAAAAATGGTGAAACCTTGGTGTCACAGGTTAGACCCCCCCCTCTTCTGGGATGCCATCTGATGTATTGGGATTTCACTGAGCCTGCCTGCTCCACTAGCCTGGGCTCCCTCTCCCAGTTTTGCTGAATTAGGATCTCCAGCCTCTGGCAGCACACACACACACAGGTAGGGATGCAACAGCTATAGAATCACACAGAGTCTGTAAACAGCTCTCTATGAGAAGATTCAGCTAGGAAATCACCCAGCACTCAACTGCAGCTCCCCTCTGGAAAGTACACTCAAAAAAATATTGTCTTGTGCTGTAGAGAAATCTATTCAACATAAGCTCATAAATTCGTCCCCTCCTTCAATGTGGAGGCAGATATGCACAACTTCTTGCCAACCCCACCCACAGTTAGAAATTGCACAAACTGAGTTTAATAATAAACAAATACAAGTTTATTAACTATAAAAGCCAGATTTCAAGTGATTATAAGGGATAGCAAACAGAAGAAAAGATTACCAAGCAAATAAAACAAAACACTGTTACTAAGCTTAAGATCTTAAAGAGACCGGTTTCAAGAATTTCTCATCCTAAATGTTGTTTTTAGGCAAGTTGCAGAGTTTCTGTAGCTTAGAGTCCCAATTATTTCTCTTTACAGACTAGACTCCTCTGTCTCAGTTCCTTTGTCTCTTTAGGTACTTTTAGCAGCCTTTCTTCTTACGCAGGACGACAATGAAGGGAGAGTCCAGATTAACTTACTCCCCAGCATTAAATAAGATTTACATAAGGTAGGAATCTTTTGTTTCCGAGTCTTGACCTCCCCCTCCTTTTATTGGAAAATTATTAGAAGTCCAAGATGGTGTTTAGTAGCAGGTGACAGGACCCTCTGACCAAGGCTAGGTCTACACTGGGGGAGGGGTCGACCTAAGATACGCAACTTCAGCTACATGAACAGCATAACTGAAGTCGGTGTATCTTAGGTCAATTAACCTTGCCATGAGGACAGCGGCGAGTAGACCGCTGCTGCTCCCCCATCGACTCCGCTTTTGTCTCTCACCACGGTGGAGTTACAGAGTCAACGGCAGAGCGATCGGGGATCGATTTTATCACGTCTACACTAGATGCAATAAATCGATCCCCAATAGATGATTAGTGTCACAGCTACATCCCAGGACGCCTCTCAGGAAGGAGAGCAATTACTAGCTTCAGAGTCTTATTGTTTCTTCCTAATGGCCCTTCAAGTCTAATGGCCTGTTGTCTTTTGGGTGTCTCCCAAATACATACACAGTTGTAATTGTTACATAGTCAATATTCCTCACTTTAGATACAGAAATGATACATGCATTCACATTGGATAATCACATTCAGTAAATTATAACTTTTCCAATGATACCTTACAAGACCCATCTTGCATAAAATATATTTTAGTTATATTCATATTGTAAACATATTTCCATAAATAATATGGGATGTAATGTCACTCATGGAATGTTCTGGTAATTCTCTGAATTAGAAGGACAAAAATGACACATATCTCTTTTGTGGCAGCACCACATGTTTCTGCTATGTCACCATTAACAGAAAAGAGAAGTGTTTGACTAAAAACCTACAAATTGGATTTAATCCTTTCTGAAGAGGATGCAGAGAGTTCCCAGAATCTATGTAATCTACAGATTCAGGCACTAATTCAGCAAAGCACTTAACTTTAAGCAATCATATAAATCTGATTGAATTCAACAGGTCCTTGAAATTATACACCTTCAACTTACCATGAGTAGTGTGGATTCACACATGAATTACTTCAGGAAAGTCCTATGGCCTGTGTTATACAGGAGGTCAGATTTGATGATCACAGTGGTGCCTTTTGACCTTAAAATATATTAAAGTGGGACCCAAGAGAGCGGAGCTTGAGGTTTAAACATACTATTTTGCATTAAAATCATATTGTTCTGCCTCTGCCACAAATGCTCTGTGTGAAATTACAAGCAAGCCATACCAAAATAATGAAATCTAGATCAGGGCTGGCTCCTAACTGCCAGAGCTCAATTTGGAAATCCTATGTCATGTTAGAGACAAAAAATATCAGAACCTATAATGCCTCAGCAATTGTCATGAATAATGCCTTCCATACTATGCATATAGATAATGGCATAGAAAATACACTTTTAAAGTTTGCAGACGATACCAAGCTGGGAGGGGCTGCAAGTGCTTTGGAGGATAGAATTAATTTGGATAAACTGGAGAAATGGTTTGAAATAAATAGGATAAAATTCAGTAAGGACAAATGGAAAGTACTCCATTTAGGAAGGAATAATCAGTTTCACACATACAACATGAGAAACAACTGCCTAGGAAGGAGTACTGCAGAAAGGTATCTAGTGGTCACAGTGGACCACAAACTAAATATGAGTCAACAGTGTAACACTGTTCCAAAAAAACCCAAACATCATTCTGGTTGTACCAGCAGGAGTGTTGTAAACAAGACACAAGAAGTAATTCTTCCACTCTACTCCATGCTGATAAGGCCTCCACTGAATTATTGTGTCCAGTTCTGGGTGCCACATTTCAGGAAAGATGTGGGACAAACTGAAGAAAGTCCAGAGGAGAGCAACAAAAATGATTAAAGTCTAGAAAGCATGATCTATCAAGAAAGATTGGAAAAATGGGGTTTGTTTAGTCTAGATAAAAGACTGAGTGGGGACATGATAGCAGTTTTCAAGTATATAAAAGATTGTTACAATGAGGAAGGTGAACAATTGTTCTTCTTAACCTCTGAGGTTAGGACAAGAAGCAATGGTCTTCAACTGCAGCAAGGATAGTTTAGGTTGGACATTAGGAAAATCTTTCTGTCAGGGAGGCTAAGCACTGGAATATATTGCCTAGGGAGGTTGTGGAATCTCCATCACCGGAGGTTTTTAAGAACAGGTTAGACAAACACTTGTCAGGGATAGTCTAGTTATTATCTAGTCCTGCGTTGAGTGCAGGGGACTGGACTAGATGACCAATTGTTGTTCCTTCCAGTCCTACATTTCTATGATTCTATGTACACAGTCCTCATGCATTTTCACTGCAATTACTAAACTAATTTTATCAGAGGAAATACAATATAAGTATTGTATAGACATAGATACACATTCTGTAAAGACAACTATTGCTCATTTACTGAATTAGATAGGATAAATTGTATATAGAGTAATTACCTACTCTAACAATGAAAATGCAAAATATATGGAGCAATGATACCTTGGTTGTTGCATGGACGTATGTCAATGTTCATTGGATTTTGGTATGGATGGTTTAAAATGGTGTATCCGTCCTCTTCCTGCACATCTGTCATTCTATTGTTCTTTTCTGGTGTATTAAATAATCCCAGTAGGAGAGAGAAACTGAGAGTCTGACTGTCCTGCAGAGGACAAGCTGAAAAAGGAAGAATTACTCACTCACCAGTGTTACAACTGAACTCTTACAGGAAATACACACACAGCTAAACTGAGATTTGCTGCTTCTATGTTTAGAGGAAAATCCTGAACCCGCAGTGAGGCAGTTCTGCAGCACTAGGGTTTGGGGCTAGTGCTTGCTGCACATCAGCTCCCCTGCTGCCTGCCTCCCCAGACTCCCCAACTCTTTGGTAGCCCACCTGGTGGGCAGCATATTTCATTCTGGAAACACCAAAATGTTCCTGCAGACCATTCTCATTCTCATTCCAATTCAGAATGAACAAAATTTATTTCACAGAACTGAAATTCTGTTTCCTGGCCAGCTCTAGTGGGGCCTAACTATGTGACTACACAATACAGTTTTTCACCAACCCCAGCTTCATGTGTGCTCTGCATGATAGCATACAGGAGGCACCTATGTTGAGCTATTCTTGGGCCAGTGGAGAGACAGGGTGGCTCTAAATGTGTGGCTCGACCTCTCTTTTCCCACCACCATGCAGGGGGACAGTCCTCTGGTATTACTCTACCATTTCTGTTTTAGAGACAAGCCCACCTCTTGGTGTGAGATTTGAACCCAGAAATTTAGTCATACAGCTTCAGGGCAGAAGGAACCCCAGATCATCCAGTCTGATCTGTATAACACAGGGCACAAACACCTCCCAGCACCCCAGACACTAACCCCGACAACCAGAATTAGACCTCAGTATTACAGACTTTAGGAGATTAAACTCAATTTGTGGTCTAGTGTTGAGAATCTCATCATGGACTGAGCCTGGCATGCCCCTTGTGCTGTTCTTCATCTGATCTTTCAGCACCTTTAATGTCTGCTAAACATTTCAAATCCCAATAACAGAACAAGCACATCTCATTCATCTTAGAGCCAGATTAATTTTCGTTCTCTACCTCTTCTTTAGCCATTCAGAGCTACAGAGGTAGTGCTGAGAATGCCGGCTTTGGTATCTACCATCTTCAGATGAAAGACTGTAGATGAGAATGGCTGCTGAAACTATTTTATATCTTTGTGTGTTGGCTAGGTCTAATCTCATCTTTCCAGGTGCACCTTCTTATTGTTTAAAGACATATTTATATTTAATAGTGTACATATGGAAACGTAATTGGATTTAAATGAAGAAAATAAAAGATTACACTAACTCTTGATTGTAAGACAAAGATATATATTATTGCTGGTTGAATGTTTTGTTCAATTTTCTTTTCAGAAAAAAATGATCCTTTTTTTGAAAATGAATTTTTTGGTAAAAACATTGTGGATTTTCTCAATTGTTTTTGTTTTGCAAAAAAATTTCACCAGCAACTATGTTTTGGCTTGTCTTTATTGTTTTGGTTTGGTTTGGTAGATGTTTTTGGTTGTTTGTATTGCTAATTTTGATGATTCACTTTTGAGTTTTTCAAAAATTAAACAAAAATCAATTAAAGACTTTGAACATTGAGCTTTTGAAAATTATGATAAAAAATTGGGAGAAAAAAACCTCTGAGATCATTTAGACAACTCACACAATGAAACTGTCTATGACATTTTCACATATATTCTTTAATCAGCTATGGTAAAAATGAACCAATCCACACCGGGCCAGTCTCTGAGATGGCACCTTTGTGCCTCTCCACTTATGTGAAGTCACCATAAAAACTTCTTAAACTGAGCAGCTGAGGATTCCTCTGGCTTTAGGGAATCTCTGGTAGACACAGCTAATGCCACAGTCCAATGAGTCCACTGACCAATCACAGGGCTGTATGGAACCTGCACGGGCTGCACAGAACCTGAAGAGGTCATCTTGTCCATCCTTCCACACAGAAGCAGCATCAAGTAAATCTAGACCATCCCTGACAGTTTTTGTTTAATGTGCTCCTAAGAACCTCCAGGATAGGGGATTCCACAACCTCTGGGTGAATTGCACCCTCAGCAAGTTTGCAGATGACACTAAGCTGGGGGGAGAAGTAGATACAGTGGAGGGTAGGAATAGGGTCCAGAGTGACCTAGACAAATTGGAGGATTGGGCCAAAAGCAATCTGATGAGGTTCAACAAAGACAAGTGCAGAGTCCTGCACTTAGGATGGAGGAATCACATGCACCACTACAGGCTGGGGACCAACTGGATAAGCAGCAGTTCTGCAGAAAAGGACCTGGGGATTACAGTGGACGAGTAGATGGATATGAGTCAGTAGTGTGCCCTCGTTGCCAAGAATGGCATATTGGGCTGTATTAGTAGGAGCATTGCCAGCAGATTGAGGGAAGTGATTATTCCCCTCTATTCGGCACCGTGTCCAGTTTTAGTCCACCTGCTACAGAAGGGATATGGACAAATTGGAGAGAGTCCAGCAGAGGGCAACAAAAATGATTAGGGGGCTGGGACACATGACTTTTGAGTAGAGGCTGAGGGAACTGGGCTTATTTAGTCTGCAGAAGAGAAGAGTGAGGGGGGATTTGATAGCAGCCTTCAGCTATCTGTAGGGGGACTCTAAAGAGGATGGAGCTCGGCTCTTCTCAGTGGTGGCAGATGACAGAAAAAGAAGCAGTGGTCTCAAGTTGCAGTGGGGGGGGGGTCTAGGTGGGATATTAGGAAACTATTTCACTGAGAGGATGGTGAAGTACTGGAATGGGTTACCTAGGGAGGTGGTGGAATCTCCATCCTTAGAGGTTTTTAAGGCCCATCTTGACAAAGCCCTGGCTGGATGATTTAGTTGGGAATTGGTCCTACTTTGAGCAGGGGGTTGAACTAGATGACCTCCTGAGGTCTCTTCCAACCCTCTTATTCTATATTGTGCCCATTCTGGGATAGAGGATTTACAGCCTTATTTACCATTATTCTTATTCATCCTCATTCTTCTGAAACACAAACTCTAATTTTTTTCAAACTCTTTGAGCAATTGCTTTTAGTGGCTTACATATCTTTGTGGTCCAAGGTGGGACTTTCAGTTCCCTCCCCAAAGGCTCAGAAACCTGCAATGAACTAAAAACCTTCCAGAGCAAGATTATGGTTTTGATCTTTTAGCTATTGTTATGTTATTCATTCTCTTTTGTGTGCATCCAGGGTAGGTGTGTGACTACATGTGTGCATTTTGCATTGCAAAAAGTAAAGGCTAGGAGAAGATGAAGAAAAATACCAGTGTATGTGATTACCAAACTGGTGTTGCTATATTTTTGTATTTCACCTGTGGCATAAAAAAACAGTTGTCATGCATCTGCACATCATGATGTAACATAATTCTTTTGTTCAGTAACATACCACACTGAAGAAACCTTAAGTTGCAACAAGAAAAATTGAAGTCACAAATAAGAAGGAAATTCACACAAGGATAGGAAATTAATATCAGTGACATCAGACATTGCCATAATTCCCCAGATTAATAAAGGATTTCTAATCTTTGTACAGCACACACAAAACACAGTCTGGAAAATGAAAACTGGGATAGATTACAAATCAGAACTGCTTCATAAATATGTGTGATATGTGGTTTCCTATTTTAAGATAATTGTACTGAGGGAGGTCATGATATGAAAGGACATTTGTATTTACCACATGATCATTTTCTGACAAATGCCTCTGTAAAGATGGCATTGGAATTTTGTAAACGGAAGTTAGTAAACAATGCTGTTAGTAATGAATGAGCCAGAATAGAACCTAGCACCCTTTCCCAGAAGTGTCTGGACACTGCAGGGCAAAGAGGAGGAAAAAAATTACTTTACTAGTAAAGTAAGCAGATGTGACCCAGAATTCACACAAGGAGCAGGTGTATTGAGTAAGAAATGAGACCATTTGAATAGTTATTTTTCTGACCTTAACCACTCTCTGGGCTCACAACCGCAATACTTGATGGAAGTCTGGCCATCATCATTTTACAGCTTTATTCAGGATCAAGCATGATTGCAATATACTGACAAGTTCAACTTTAGTAGCGTGTTCCTGTGAAATAAGCAATTAAGACACACTTTTAAAGGGCTGGTTTTAACAGAATGTTACCATTATCAAATGCATGTATGTAAAGGGATCTTTCGTAACAGAACAATAAATGTGAGTGATATTTAAATGGGATACAGAGCTTTTAACTTCTAGGTCACTGATCTGGAGCCAGCTCAGGTCACTACTTACTGAAAGTAATTACCATCACGCTTTTTCATGGCCTGTTGGAAATAGGTTGGTGAGTTTTAAGTGCAGAATCTAGAGATCTTAAATGATCTGTGATGGGACACTTGGGGTTTTGAGGGTGGGGGTGTCTGCCTGTTGGAAGACTGAACTGTCCTTAGTGTATTGGTTCTGTGGATATTTAGAGGGTATCACTTTCCATGGGGCTACCAGACCAGCACATTTCGCCAGCATTTGAATTCCCTAAAAATCTAGAAGTAAATACAACAAGTGTCAGTACTTACACAGGACCAGCAAGGCTACCAGCTCTATGAACAGCACCGTGTGTGCACAGTGTGAGCAAACCAGACATCATATAGGCAGGGAGCCCTGGGATAAACCAAGAATGGATTTGGTGATAAAAAGAAGTGCACACGTATATCTCCATGCAGTGGCACCTCCTATCTGCTATTGGCAGCCTTTTGGTCACTTTTTAATTATTATTTAAACAATGTTTTGTTTTGTTTTTTCAATGACAAACATTTATAGTGACAAAATGTTTTGAGATTCTGGGTTAAAACACAAAGAGGGAAGAAAGACATCTTGAAAAGCAAAGGTAGATAAACATTAATCATTTTGTGAATAGCTCTCTATCTATGCATGTTTTTATACTGCACTCATCTTCATAGGCTCTGTAACTATAAATAAATACCACACTACCTGGGAATAATATTATCAAGACGTATAAGGATAACTTCTACAGTGGCATTAACTATGGCTGTGGATCCTCATGATTGTAAAGAGACTGCCATCTGCAGGACAGAAAAAAATCCCTCAGCAGAACTCCAGGATAGTGCATAATAAGATTAATGAAGCCAATGAAGGGATACAAAGAGAGGGACGATGTGGTCAGAGTAATGAATAAGAAAGATTATCCCAAGAGAAGCATAATGAATAGGCTTGAGCAGTCAATTCTTCCTGCATAGCATCTCTGAATATGGCCTTTCCTCTCCACCCAGACTGCTAGACTCCAGGCTGTTATCTTATGTCTCAACTACTAAGACATCTTCCTGTCTAGCCCTGACAAATGCAATCTTGCTCTGCTGCAGTGATCATTCTCCTAGCTCATCACTTTAACCATGTTACCCTTTTGTTTGTATCTTTTCACGGGGCTCCCTTTTTTCATCACTTCAAATAGCAATTACCTGTCTTCACTTTAAAGGCCCTTCCTGACCTATCCTCAGGTCACCTATCATCTCTCAAACTACTAAAATATATACATGCCTACAAAATCTTGACAAAATCTCAGCAGTGGATGTGCTGAAACCACTGCCTGTCATGCTGATAAATAGCATCCCATTGTTTCCCTGTGTTTCTCCATTTGTCTGTCTTCACCTGTTATCTCTTTGCTTATGCTTAGATTGTAAACCCTTTAGGGCAGGGACCATGTTTTTGCTATGTATTTGTAGGATGCCTACCATAATGAGCGGCTGGGTCCATGGTTGTGATTTTTAGGTGCTACCTCAATAAAAGCACATAATAAATAATTATTAAAACTAAAGCATACGTTTTTAACAGTGAGGGTGATTAAAAACTGGAACAAACTACCAAGGAAAGTGGTGGATTCTCAATCCCTTGATGTCTTCAATCAAGACTCAATACCTTTCTAGAAGATATGCTTTGGCCAAAACCGAGTTAATGGTCTCAGTACAGAGGTAATAGGGTGAAATTTTATGGCCTGAGATAGACAGAATGTCAGATTAGATGGCCTAATGGTCCCTGCTGGCCTTAAAATCTATGATTCGGTGAATGAATCTATGAAGTCTTTCCTGGTGCTAAGACTGGCAGTGGAAGGGATAGAGACTCCTTAATTCATCCGCAGCACTGAGAGACAAAATTAAATGTATTTTGGGTGGTAGTGAACATAGCTTATAAGGCGTATGCCATCTAATCAGGGAACAAAAAGAATACCATGTGAGTTATCCAGTCACCAACCAAACCAATCATATTGCACTAACAGCAAATACTTGAAAATTCACATCAAACACTTTGTGAGGAACCCATAGGCTTAAGTTTATTTGCACAAACAATTAATCTAACAGTTATGTGTAGCAGAGTCCTAAAAATCAAATAGAACTGTTCTGGGATAATTTGTGAAGAGATAAAGGGGCTAAATTCACCAAACAAAGGTGGGAGGTTTTATTGATCTCATGTCACCCCTGAAGACACACTGAAATGAGCAACGCAGCGGTGCTGTTCCCTGTGCAATAATTAAGAGTTCATAAGATCCCTATCAGATAAACATGCCCATAAGTTAGGCATGAAAAGTACTGATGCCCAGATCCTCCAAGACATTTAGGCTCCTAACTGCCACTGAAATTTACAACTTGGAAGATCTGAGCCTGACTGCCTCCTGAGTGCTGATGTACATCTTCAACTTCCATTTAACTTTCAGCAGATGCTCAACACATTTTGATAGCAAACTGCTCCAGACTTTGAGATCATTTCAACACAGACTGAAGATGCCACAGAAGTATTGTTTTTCATTTAGATTAATAAAAGGCACTTGTTCAGACATCAAGGCACCTATAGAATACAAAACAAACACATCTATTTACATGAAATACTACAAACCACCAGTGTACAAAATCTCTATACAGAAATTCTGTGGAACTAATGTGGTCTTTTTAGCTCATTACCAACCTCTTGAACTTCACCTGAAGATGTCACTGGATCACAAGCTGTGCTTTCAGACAATGTATGTATTAGGATATAGACATTCAGGCCTGTCTGCAAAGGCCTATACTTTAAGAATTTAGGTGTATTCTTATCACTTAGCTAGTTATAAAGGTATAAAAGAAAAATCAAGATCACTGTCTGTGTAATGGTCTTCTCTTACTGTGACAGGCTAAGGCCGTCAGCTAAGATGTAGTTAGGCAGCCATAAGCTGGGAAGTGTATGGTCACATCCTCACATTCCAAACTAGTCACATTGAAATAAGGTGCTATTGGGCTATTAGAAATGCAATCCTGTCCTGATATTCCTCTCACCTCCAGAGAAAGGGTAGAGCCTAGAAGATGTAAATGGAAACTTAGTTTAATAGCATCCTGTCTGGCAAGAACTCACTTATCAATAGACACAGCTAAAAAACCCTTATGTCTGTATAAATATAGTTGTAAAATCCTCACTTCTGTATTGTTTTGTATGTTTATTTGCATGGTCTCTGTCTGGTTCTGTAATTGTTTCTGTCTACTGTATAATTAATTTTGTTGGGTGTAAACCAATGAAGGTGGTGGGGTATAATTGGTTAAATAACCATGTTACAATATGTTAGGATTGTTTAGTTAAATTTCAGTAAAATAATTGGTTACGGTATAGCTAAACAAAATTCAAGTTTTACAATATAGTCTGCAGTCAATCAGGAAGGAGTGGGGGAGGAAATGGGAACAGGGACTGGGACTGGGAATGGGGGAATTAAAATCATGTCTTGCTAAAGGGGAAAATGGGAACAGGGGATGGGAACAGGAATAGGGACACAGGCAAGGCTCTGTGGTGTCAGAGCTGGGAAGGGGGACACTAAGGAAGGAAACTGGAATCATGCTTGCTGAAAGTTCACCCCAATAAACATCGAATTGTTTGTGCCTTTGGACTTCGGGTATTATTGCTCTCTGTTCATGCAAAAAGGACCAGGGAAGTGAGAGGGTGAAGAAATATGTATGTATAATAGGAGCAACACAATTAAGAAATTAGCCAGCTGTATTTTGCACTATCTTATGTTCCTGGTGGCTTTCAACTTAGTTCCTGGTGGCTTTAGTCTCATATAGCGCACATTGCAGAAAATCCATTTATTATCCTTATCTTCACGTATATAGCTACAAAAGGTGATTATAACCATAGAATAATCCAGCCTATTTGAAAATCCAGCCACATAATTTGACTCTGACTCCCGGCAGCAGTCACTTCAAACAGTTTTCTCTACCCTATATAAAGAATTTGCGTTTGTTTCTACAGACTTACTGAACATATTATAAAGAGCTAGTCATCTGGACCTGAAGTCTAGAATTCTTTTCATATCCCCATACCACACAAAGTGGTTAAGCAGATGGAGGGACTGATTTATGAGGAAAGAGTTAAACGTGTCTAACTTGGAGTGAGGATCACAGGCATTATGTAGTACGCTTGCACCAGATAAATAAAATCAACAAGCAGAATGAAGGATTTGTTCATGGCTGTCTCAGGAGTATAATTGAAGTGTGATGAAATTGAAAAAAAAATTTAAGGTTGGCAGTGAGCAACTTGTTTTTCCCCCTGCAAAAGTAAGATCTATGTGATCCTTCACAGACATGGTTAAAGTCTCATCTCTTGAGTTACAATTTTTAAAACTGAACTAGAGACTCTACTATTTAGAAGAATCATATCCTGGAATTCTGGTCACCCAATATGACCGAACAGGTCTTTTAATTTATATAGTTCTGTGATATTCCTGAAGCTTCCAGTTTCACTTGGTCATCTGTTACACATTTCACTATTGGATTGATGGAGCTAATGAGTTCTTCCTGGTGTATGTCAGTAGTACTTTGATGTTGTCACTAACTTATTTTTGCATGTTACTTCCTGAGACTCTTTCCAGTTATTGCAGCAAAGAATCTTGTGGCACCTTATAGACTAACAGACGTTTTAGAGCATGAGCTTTCGTGGGTGAATACATGCATGCATCCGACATGTATTCACCCACGAAAGCTCATGCTCTAAAACGTCTGTTAGTCTATAAGGTGCCACAGGATTCTTTGCTGCTTTTACAAATCCAGACTAACACGGCTACCCCTCTGATACTTTCCAGTTATTGTGTGTTCATTTTCCTAATGGAACCCTAAACAAAAGCAAAACAAAAAAAAGTAAACAAAATACACTGAGCCTATGTTATCTCATACTGACAGAAATAATGTTCATTCTGGTGATGTCCCTTCATTTTAGCCAGACAACCACTTTCTTGTGGATCCAGAATTTTTCCCATGAACAGGCTTAATGAGTATAAATTTTCAATCCATACAGGATGCACAGTTGTCATAGTTTTCATAAAACTCAACCCTAGAAAATAAAGCATCATTTCATTATGTCTTGACATTTGTGTTCCATAGGTGTATTCAGGGCCCATTCACCAGCTTCCCTGGGGAAAGTAATCTGTATCTTCCCTACAACTGGTTCAGATTACTTTCACCTCCATACCAGTTCAGCTGTGACAACCAGGGCATTGTGGGACCAGGTCCAATCCTCTACCTCTGCTTGCCCACTCCCTCCCTGTCCTGGGTATGATGGGGATCAGCAACCCCACAAAGGTTACTACTGCCCCTGTGCTTCTATTTACAACACAGGCAGCCAGTGCAAAAGAATAAGGGAGTGACATAGGATTCTGCCCTACAGGGGCCCTCAGGATGGGTCATAATCTGTTCCCAAATTATCAAAATTTACCAGTCCACTCCCTGTGTTAAGGAGAGCTGAGCCATCCTCCCAATACCAGTCAACCCTCTCAGATTGATATGATAATCAAGTCCAGTAATATTGTATATTGTCTCTTGGTATATGTTTCTATGAGGGAATAATTATTTAATAATTAAAACAACCTCAAGTTCTTATTTTATCTTTCACAGATGTGTGGTTTAAAAAAAAATCCCTAATGGAACTCAATGACCAGAGACAATCCACAGGAAATGGCTTTGCATTCGCAGGATGAATTTAAGAGTGACTGCTGTAGGACTAAGAGATTTTGCCCATCTAGAAATATAAGAATATTTCACCTAAATACAAGGATGGAAATTCCTATTAACTCAAGTCTTAATCCTTTAGAAATATGAGAGATTCTGATATATCTGACATCAAATATAATTCCGTTTAATTGGGAAAATTGACAAGAAATACTAATTAATATATTGATGGCTTATTTTTACTGTAATAAAACCATTGAAATTAGAGCTGGAAAAGCTCCTGCATATGCTCAGAGTCTAACCAACTGCCACATATGAGTTCAGGAAGGAATTTTTCCCCAGGTGAGATTGGCAGTGACCTTGGGGATTTTTCACCTTCCTCTGCAGTGTGGGGTGCTGGTCCCTCGGCAGGATCTATTCCCTGCCATTTCAAGGGCCTCAGGCACTGCTGCACCTCATTCCCTCGTATTCTCTGTCTGAGGCACATAGTAGGCTAGTCTCTCAAGGGCTGTAATACTTTGGTCTAATTTCAGTTGTTGGGTTAATGTGTGGGTGCTGGGTAGTATTGCTGGCCTGAAATATGCAGGAGGATGGTGTAGATGGTCTGGTGGTCCATTCTTGCCTTAAACTCTATGAGTCTAAAAAGCCAAAGCATGACAGATTTATTTATTGTGTAATTTAGAAGTACTCTCCAGACAAAGTCTCCAAATGCATGTGCTCCAGTTAATAGAAGCTATGCCTTTTAAGCAAAAGGAAAAATATATAAATTACACTTCAAACTACTGAATTCCCTTTTGAGCAGCAGCCTGAAGAAAGAGATGGGCCCAGCCCTATAAACTAAATATCAAGAAATTCTGGTTTTGTTGAACCAGCATGAGAAGTGAATTAGAGAGTCCAGGAACTTCCACTAGGAACATCCTGCCTCCATCCAGACATTTTAACCTCTAGCTACTCAACTGGCCTCAACTGCTTGTGATGGTCCATAGCAGACGAAGGTGGCTATAAAGAGCTAGGAACATCCCCACTTCATTTTTGCTCTCTCTTTTCGACCTGCTTTTCCAGAATGGTAATAGAGCCAGTGCAGAGCAGAACTGGCTAAAAAATTACTGGCTGAGAAGGGTGAGATGAGGAACTGTTTGTGTTTGTTTTACCTGTCTTTGAACAATAAGCCTACTTAAAGGAAACTGGAGGGGGGCAGTGTATACTTGGAAACTGGGGAGAATCCCTCCCTTGTGACATAGGGTGTAGAATGTGGGCACTTTGATTGTGCCCTGATATAAGAGAAGCGTGAGGTGGATCTTTGGTGCCCACTGAAGAGAGGGAATGGTGAGCCGGCAGGATCCCACGGTCTATCCTTCTGTGCAAGAGGGAACCTGCAGATGTGGGATCCAGTGAAGAGAAAGATGAACCTCATAATATTGACTGACCCTACCTTGTTTGATGGAGAGGATAAGGAAAATGGAGGTGGTGGTGCACGTGTTAGTAACGGGAGCAACAGCAGATGGCCATGATACAGCAGCAAGAAGAACAACAACAGCAGACTCAGGTTCTGCTCATGCAATTGATGGAGAATCAGCAGAAGTCACAATTTGCCACATGACAGAGTTGGTTAGAAATCCACTTTCAATAACAAGAGATGTTGCAGAAATGACTGGGCCAAAGGATGCCAGACAACATAGTCAGTGATAGAATCATGGGCTAGTTGGACCTGAGCCTAGTAAAACTGTGATGGAAAGATGACCCAGAGGCCTTTCTCCTAACATATGAGAGAGTGGTGAGGGCACTGAGCTGGGAGGAGTCAACATGGATGGCCCACCCAGGGGCAGCTCCAGGCACCAGCACGCCAAGCACGTGCCTGGGGTAGCAAGCCACGGGGGGCACTCTGCCGGTCACCGCGAGGGACGGCAGGCAGGTTGCCTTCGGAGGCATGCCTGTGGAGGGTCCGCTGGTCCCGCGATTTTGGCAGACCTCCCGCAGGCACGCCGCCGAATCCATGGGACTGGGGACCTCCCACAGGCAAGCCACCAAAGGCAGCCTGCCTGCTGGGCTTGGGGTGGCAAAATACCTAGAGCCGCCCCTGGGCCCGCCTAGCACAGATACTGACAGGCCAGGCAAAGGTAGTTTACTGAACAGTAAGTGATGAACAGGCAAGTCCCTATTTGGCAGTGACAGCAGTCATTCTGGACCAACTAGGGTTGACTCCAGAGGCATTCAGACACCAATTTTGAGTGGGGCACAACCAAGGGTAGTGTCTCAGAAATTATGGGACTTTGTGGTTCAGTCCAAAGACCATCTCAATAGAGAGAATCGTGAGACAAATTGTCTTGGAGTTCTTAAAACTTCTACCCCTGGGAGCCCAGAGCCTGGTAAGGCGCTTTCAGCCACCCTCAGTGGAGGAAGCTTTTGAATGAGCAGAGACCTTCTTTGAGGCCAAAAAGAGGTAGATGAACAGCTGGGGCAGTATGGCAAAGTGAAGGGATCCCACCAGAGGGTGACCCAGGGAAGTTCCCACAGGGAAAAGACCTCATGTGGCCAAAACTTGGGGGATACACAAGAGTTACAGGGGGCCCAGGTAATCCCACATCTTACTGGAAACACTTGTGGGGATGGTGAGGGGGCCACGTGGTGTGTTTTAATTGTGGCCAGCCTGGGCACATTAGATGAGAATGTCCAGTCATGAAGTGTGTTCTCTTAAACTGTTACCTGAGCAGGACCAGGAGCCAGGGTCTACTTAGAAAGTTATGGCAGGGCTCAGTTCTACATGGTACCAATTATGTTGGGAGAAGCAGTGGTCATGGGACTTGCAGACTTGGGTTATTGGTGTACTCCTGTCTGAGAAGGTGAGGCAAGGGTAAACAAGCTAGCCCAACATCTTCTGGTACATGTCTCATGTATCCATGGTCAGTCTCATGTCTACCCCACAGCAGAAATTGACCTGGAGGTGCACTGACGGAGAGCTTGGTTGTGTGTTGGGGTGGTCAAGGATCTACCCAGGCCTATAATTCTGGGGACAGATGGGGTGGGTTTCTGGGCCCTCATGTAGTGGGAATTAGAATGGCAGGACAGGGCAGGTCTGGGATCAACTGAAAAAGGAAGGTGGCTGGAAGCTCAAGTAAGGACAGCAAAGGGAGTCTGAGGGGGATGATTGTGATCTCCCAAGGCTGGTGGGAGCAACTTAAAAATATGTCTAAAAGGTTGAGGGAGTTAAGCACCTCATTGGAAAAGATTATTAGTCAGTTAATAGGTTTAGAACAAGAATTAGACTGGGAGGAGACTTAGAAAGAGCAACACCGATGCTTAATCCTGAAGCAAGAATTGGCTTGGCTTCAGAAAGAGAGAAGAACCAGGGAATGGTGGCTTGTGGAAACCAAAGTCTCAATCCTAACAGGGTACCACAGAGCCCCAGACTGGCTTCCAATTAAGCAAGGTAGTGTGGGTACCCAGACAGCGCCACACCAACAAGAAGAGGCCCAGATAAGGGGCCATGGGTGGAAGCAGGGCTTCAGAGCGGGTAGGGATTCAGGGAATACCTGTTTTATGGGTCTGTCCTGGGCACCGGGGAGCTTGCAGAATGATTACAAGTGGTGGTGTGATAAATAAAGTGTGGGGACGGGGGAGGGGAGCTTCCTTTTTTGTACACCCAGCCAGCCAGTTAGCTATAAAGTCCCTCTTGGTGGCTGCTTGCTTTACCTGTAAAGGGTTAAAAGGCTCCAGGTAAAGAAAAGGGAGTGGGCACCTGACAAAAAGAACCAATGGGAAGACTAGAACTTTTTAAAATGGGGAAAAAGCATTCCCTTTGTCTCTCTGTTGTTCTCTCTGGGCTGGAGGGAGAGAGCAGCAATCCTGTAAGCAGCTTTAAGCCAGGTATGATCATAAATCATCAGATCATACCTAGAACTACTTATCTGAAATGCCAACTGTGTAAGATCAGAATGTTTAGCTAGACACGATTAGGTTTATTTCTGTTTATTTTTTAAGGCTTGTGGATCTCCTCTGTGCTAACCACAGAGGCTTTTGTTTGCTTGTAACCTTTAAGCTGAACCCCCAAGAAAGCAATTCTAAAAATTAAGCACTCAAAATAGCTCTTTTAAAATCTAGCAAAAGCCTAAGTTCCAGATGTATTTTCTTCCTTTTTGTTTTAATAAAATTTAACTTTTTTTAAGAACAGGACTGGATTTTTGGTGTTCTATGAGGTTTGTGCATATGCTGTTTGATTAGCTGGTGGCAACAGCTAATTTCCTTTGTTTTCTTTCTCAGCTCTTACTCATGGTGGTAATGGTGGAAAGGGCTTGAGGGTACCCCACAGGGATGAATTCCCAAGTGCTCCTTCCTGGGTCCAAGGGTGGTGTTTTTTGTTTGTTTGTTTTGTTTTTTGCATTTGGGTGGTGGCAGTGTTTACTAATCCAAGATCAGAGAGAAGCTGTATCCTTGGAAGTTTAATATAAGCCTGGAGTGGCCAGTATTAATTATTAGAATCCTTGCAGGTCCCCACCTTCTGCACTCAGAGTGCCTCAAACATGAGAAAGGGCAACCGGTGATATCTTTGCCTCACTCAGGAGGAAAGAGGTCCTCCAGGTCCAGGTGGAGAAAATGAGACTATTTATTGACTGTGCCCGGTGAGGCTAACTGTGTGACCCTGACCTCATTGAACAGGGTTCAGAAGGACAAGGATTAGAGGTTTGTTCTGTGTATTTGTGTCTATGGCACTTCAGAAACCCTCTGTGATATGTCTGAGTTTGTGTGTAATGTTCAATGTTTTATGGAATGCTTGTGTTATGTTAAATGAGTGCCGGGAATGTTTTGATTGATTTGGGATCCACTTTGGATGGAAGGCCCTGGAGTATTATTAGGAATGTTTTCTGAAATTTGTCTGTGATAACTGTATTTTGCCTTGGGAGGGGGTTGTAGGCCTCGCTGGAGCCCTAGGCATAACTAAGAGTGTGAACCACAGGGTGTGAACCAGAGTAGGCCTGGTCTTGGCAAAACACCACCACCACACTAGGTATTGGCTAACCAAATAAGCACATTCCTGATCAGAAAGGATGACATAAGAACACCCAGAGTTCTCAAGTTCTTAAGAGATGGTACAGGAACACGCTGACCCCTCGTAAGAAAGGGAGGAGATGACAGGATAATGGATAAGGATGTTTTGTTTGAACTAGCAGGTACAAGGAGAAGGGTGGTAACTAGCAATGTCTGGAGTGTAATATAGAACTTGTTTGTATCAGTGTATAAAAAGGAGAAGACATAGGTGGGACACCTATTTCCAGCGTAGGGGGCAGTGTACTGGTGCACTGACTGAGCTGGTACCATTCTCACGGGCACACGTGTTAGGGTACCTGTAGCTCCTATGGGGTGCTAGTACCATGCTTTGTCGACAATAAACCTGGCAAGCACTTTCACCACCAAACAAAGCCTGTGGTCTTGCTTATGAATAATATCAAGGTCTGCTGAATCAACACACTCCACTCTCTGCTAGAGCAGCTGACATTGGAGCTCCAAAAACAGCAACACAGGCAGCAGTAACATCATCCCACACCACTAGCAACAACAGGGCTCAGAACGGCCCCAGGAGGCATTTCACAGCTCAAAAGAGGAAAAAAGTCAAGGTTATTTCCTAAAGAGGGGAGAGGTGTTCCTAAAGGATCCCCCCCTCAGCCTAAGGGGAGGATCTACAGGACCTCAAAACCCAACTGAGTTTGGGGGACAACTAATAAAAGAACAGGGACAGGAGTGCGGTCAGAGGGTCAAAAGAAGGGAGCCTGACGGGGACACCGAGCAGAGAACCCCGGACAGCGTCTACTGCTCCTTGAAGGCATCAAGGGAGCTGGTGGACACCGCCCGGAGGAACTCTACCCGGATACGTGAACGGACAGAGAATCGGAAACAAGCCCCACAGTCACAGGAGTCTCCATTGGCCAACCTCCTCTCTCTGGTTTTGTAGATGGCAGTTTTAGCCAGGACTAGGAGGAGGTTGACCAGGGGGTCCTGTGACTTTGTGGGGCCATGGATAGGTGTTAAAAGGTAAGTAGACCAGACTCAGCTCGCTGTGTCAGAGCAGGTAGGCCCAAGTGAGCCAATTAAAGGGGGCAGGGCTGCATTTAAGGCTATAAAAACCTGCCAGAGGGCAGGGAGAGGAGATGGGTGTGGAAAGGGGAAGCCTGTGGTGCTTTAAATTCTCAATTGACAAAACTGAGGACTGAAATTTCCTTTAGTTTTGTCAATGGAGATTTTTTTTTAAAAAGATTGTAAATATGGACAGAAAATAAGTACAATTAAAAGCTTCAAAATTTTAGGTGTGATACTTGATAGCAAGCTCACTTGGAAGGACCAAATTCAGAATATTAGAGATAAGTGTAAAGCACAAACCACTTAAAAGTATTTCTGGAACTTCCTAATGTCCAGATAAGAAAGCAGTGGTAATGCCATTCAAAACACTAATAAGACCAATGATTGAATATAGGGCCCAGGCTTTCAGTTTGGCTTAAAAAATGAATTTAAGAAAGCTTGACTCACTCCAAACTCAGGTGTTGAGAAATGCATGTGGTGCCTTCACCACAATGCCACTGTGTGTACTGAAGATGGCTGCAGGTAAAATGCTCATTGTTTTAAGAATGAAGCTTTTATAGACAAGCTTTTGGGCTAAAGTCATTGGAAACAGTGAAGATGGAAACAATAAGCTAATGTATCATGAGTGCTGGGAATTAAGTGGTCAGTGTACAGGTCAAAACCTCAAAATACCTTGTATAAGTAGAGTTAAACTATGGACAAAGGATCTCAGTGAAAAGAAAAACCTGCAAGAGGTTAAAAATATATAGCAGGGGTCGGCCTTTCAGAAGTGCTGTGCTGAGTCTTCATTTATTCATTCTAATTTAAGGTTTCATGTGCCAGTAATACATTTTAATGTTTTTACAAGGTCTCTTTCTATAAGTCTATAATATATAACTAAACTACTGTTGTATGTAAAGTAAATAAGATTTTTAAAACATTTAAGAAGCTTCATTTAAAATTAAATTAAAATGCAGAGCCCCCCCGGACTGGTTGCCAGGACCCAGGCAGTGTGAGTGCCACTGAAAATCGGCTCACGTGCTGCCTTCAGCTCATGTGCCACCTTCGGCACATGTGCCATAGGTTACCTACCCCTGAGATATAGCTTTGGGAAAATGCATCATATTTGGAAAAGTATACCTCCTGAGATAGAAATAGAATCGCATAATGAAATTAAAAAGAGGTAAGGGAGTGTTAAATGTACAAGATATAGCAAATCAACATGCTTGTGATAAGTAGGGATGCTACTGCCAAATGTATACCAATAGTTCCAAAAATGTAAGAACAGGAAGAGTGGAAACAGCATTCTGCATTCCTTCGCTTGGGATCAAGACAACTGTAAGGCTATCAAATTTTGTACATATTTTGTTAGCTGAATGAGCAGGGATAATACTGGCATTGAACTGGGGCATAGATGTGCGCCCAGCTTATCTGATTGCTTATCAGGATTACTGGCAGTCAAAAATGGCACTTCAGATAGCAAAAATAAAATACGTAATGAAATGTGACTGTTAACAACAGAACTGATGCAGGTGGGTGTAATCATAGTAATAGCAAGGGTCCCAGCACATGTAGGGATAGTGGGCAATGAGCTGGCAGACAAAGTAGCAAAAACTGCTGTCAAGTAGAAGGCAACTGATTTAGAGATTTCTTTAACTAAACTGGAATTCAAAAAATCTCAAATAGAGAGGAATGGCAAGAAGTAAGAACAAAAAAAACAAAGTGGAAAATACTGATATATTCCAAGACACTGAGACAAAAAGTGAAGGGAGGCTACTTAGAACTTAAGTGACTATTTAAGCTACAATGGCCAGTTAGTTTCTAAAAAAACCATAAAGATGGATTATGTGGGAGGTGCAAGGTCCCGGAAACAGTTGATTATCTTCTTTGGGAGTTCAAAGAGTGTACCATTGAAAAGGGGTATTTATATGAAAAATATAGAGACCTTAAAATACCTAAATTTTCACTGCAACACCCAGTAAGAGCATCAGAAAAAGGGGCCCTATAAAAAAGCAATATTGCAATTCCTTAAGAATACTGGGGACGGTGAGAAACTTATTGAATTATTTGTGGTGTCCAGTGCCTGGAGGTTATAGACTCTGCTTCACAATAAAATACAAGAAGAAGAAGAGGAAGAGGAGGAGAAATGATTGGGGCAGGCTAAATCTGAGGAGAGGAATCACAGAGGAGTGGAGCTAACTCCTATAGTGGGCCTCTGGAGCAAGGGGTCAGTGCCCAGGAAGGTTGCCCTGAACCTGCTGTTCAGGAAGGGTAACAGAGCCAGAGAGAACAGAGCTGGCTGAATAAGGACTAGCTGAGAAGGGTGAGCTGGGGACCTGTTTGTTTTGTGTATGTCTGAACAATAAACCTATTTAAAGGAGCCTGGGCAGGACAGTGTATGCTTGGAAGCTGTGGAAAAGCCCTGCCCTGTGACAGTCATCTGAGAATATCTCACCAAATCAATGTCATGCCATTGCAGGGGCCTTGGTGCACTTCGGTCCCACCTATTTTCTCCCCATGGCACACAATAGTCCAGTCTTCTGTGGTCTGTAATACCATGGTCTAATTTCGGTTGCTGGGTTTAGTGTTTGGGTGCTGGTTACCCGTAATAAGCAGGTGGTCAGATTAGAAAAATCTTATGATCTCTTATGATCCCTTCAGTAGATGTGATTATTAGACTCAGGTTTTGATATTTTTTACACTTGACCTTTGGCATAAATTGATAGTTGTAATTAGGACTGGCACTGTTGAAAATTTTCCATCAAGACTGTTTGACAGAATATTTTGTTTTCTACTAAACATAATTTTTCATGAAAGCATCTGCTTTCTTCTGAAAATTTCAATTTATTTTGTTGATAAACTGAACTCCCAAAAAGCTAAAGTCTTCTGGTTTTGGCTGAACCCCCCCCCCCCCCCCCCGACCCACATATTTTGATATGGATATGCTGCCACATTGCCTCAGGAGAATTATAGGTTATCTTATCTGATGCATCACCTCTCTTCCCCAAGACAGAAAACCCTGGCGTGTAACAGTAGATGTAGTCTGAACAGACAGCACATAAAGGAGAATGGGAACATGATGCACCCAAACTGCAACTCCCATGAGAGACAGTGTGGCATTTCCAAATACAAATATTTTTGTTTTCAGTCTGTAGCTAACAATTTGGTCCATGAAGGGAAAAAAAATCTAACCAGTTGTAGTTGTAATGCTTCTAACTATAATTCTGCAACATTATGTTCTGATGCAGTGATATGCCTGTTTGAATAAACGTTAAAATGCAGGAAAACATGATCCTGAAGGGCAGGTTTTAACAGACAAATGTACAATTATCAAAGTCAGAGAGTGGTAGTATTAGCACAACAACATAGTTAATGGGATTTTTTTTAAGTATATCTAACTATAAATATGAAGGAGATGAGAAATGGGACACAGAGCCTTTCACCTCTAAGTCACCAGTCTGAATACAGCAGAGGTTGCTAATAATTGAAGAAATGTTACCATTGATGGCTACTGTGGAATGGGCTGGTGGGTTTTAAGTAGAGATGTTAGTGATCCTATATGATCTCTGCTGAAGCACCTTGGTGGGGAGCAATACTTATTGTATTGTTTCTGTTGGTATACAGAGGGCATCAGTCTCCAGGGCCTGCCAAACTAGCATCTTTCACCAGTGCTGGAATGCACTAACAAAACTAATACAGTTAGGCCTGGTCTATACTACGTGTTTATACCAATGGGTGGGGTTGTTGCAGGGACACCCTCTAGAATGGCATGCAGCTCACCATTTCTGAAGGATGTCTGGGGCTCTGTCCTGGAGCGGCTGTCCTCTCTGGTTCTTTAGTAGGCTTGCCCCATATTCTAGGCAGGACTGATTCTACTTTTAGACAAAACGTAAAGAAGGGAATGACCTGGGGAGTTATTCCCATTTTTGTCCATGCGCCCCCGGCCGATCTCAGTGAGGCCAGCCAGGAGCACCCATGACAGCAGCAGACAGTACAATAGGACTGGTAACCATCATCACCAATTTCCAAAGCAGCAGACGGTGCAATAGGGCTGGTAACTGTCATCGCCAATTTCCAAAGCAGAGGATGGTGCAATAGGGCTGGTAACCATCTCTGCTACCTTGCAAAGGTGAATGAATGCTGCTGTGTAGCACTGCAGTACCGCATCTGTCAGCAGCATCCAGTACACATACAGTGACAGTGACAAAAGGCTAAACAGGCTCCATGGTTGCCATGCTATGGCGTCTGCCAGGGCAATCTAGGGGAAAAGGGCGCGAAATGATTGTCTGCCTTTGCTTTCACGGAGGAAGGATTGAGTGACGACATTTACCCAGAATCACCCGTGACACTGTTTTTGCCCCATCATGCATTGTGATCTCAACCCAGAATTCCAATGGGTGGGGGAGACTGCGGGAACTATGGGATAGCTATAGGATAGCTACCCACAGTGCAACACTCCAGAAATCAACGCTAGCCTTGGTACATGGATGCACACCGCCGAATTAATGTGCTTAGTGTGGCCGCGTGCACTCGACTTTATATAATCTGTTTCCAAATACCGGTTTCTGTAAAATCGGAATAATCCCGTAGTGTAGTCATACCCTAAGCCTCAGTACTTACACAAGACCACCGGGGCTACCAGCCCCATGCGTAATACCAGGCACAGTGTGGGCAAAATCAGGACTAATGGATAACACGTGAAGCTGGAGCAGGGAGTCCTGGGGGAAACTAGTGGATCCAGTATTGAAGAGAAGTGCACCCCACTTCTCTCCTAGTGCAGAGGGCTCTACCCTCTCTCACTTGCAGTCATAAATTCATCTTTAAGCTGCTTTTTCCTTTACTGACTAGAGTTTTTAATGACTAAATATTTTGAGCATTTGAGCTATTTGGGAGAAATTTCTCCACTTAGGTTTTTATACTTCACCCATCACTATAGTATCTGGGAATAATATTAATAGATATTATCAATATTTACAATAAAAGCATCTGCAATGACACGAGCTACAATACAAATTTATAAGGCTTTAGGTCCTCATGTTCCAGGTTTTAAGCAGATTGGGTGAGGACAAAATCAGTCTCCATACTTCCAAGATAGAATTATTGCATAATCAGGTCCATTATCTATGCAACCATCTACAGTGAACCAATTATTGTGGTGCACAGAGGACTTTATAGTGGGTTATACCTTATTCTAACAAATACTCTCTGACAGAATACAGTAACTCCCCACTTAACATCCTCTCACTTAACATTGTTTCGATCTTATGTCCCTGCTCAATTACAGAACATGCTCCATTTAAAGTTGTGCAACGCTTCGCTATAATGTCATTTGGCTGCCTGCTTTGTCCACAGCTGGCAGGCCCCCCATCAGCTCCCCTAAACCCCGCCCCAGAGTGCCTCCCGCCCACTGGCAGACCCTGCAGATAAGAGCCTTGCCCTTCCTCCCCCGACCTCCTGCCCGCGGCAATCAGCTGGCTTGCAGCATTCAGGAGGGAGGGGGGAGGAGCGAGGACTCGGCACACAGGCTCCCTCTCCCTCCCTGCCTCCCAAACTCTGCAAACCAACTGATTGCCATGGGCAGGAAGCAGGGGAGGGAGGGGGGAACCTGCATGCCAAGTCCTCGCTCCTCCCCCCTCCCTCCTGCCCCTTGAACATCACAAGCCAGCTGATTGCCACGGGAAGGAAGGAGGAGGGAGGAGCGAGGATGTGGTGCACCTCCCCCCTCCCTTCTCTGCCTCCTGTCTGTGGCAATCAGCTGGCGTGCGGTGTTCAGGAGGCAGGGGAGGGACGAGGAGCCTGTGCGCCGTGTCCTCGCTCCTCCTCCCTCCCTCATGAATGCTGCAAGCCAGCTGATTGCCATAGGCAGGAGGCAGGGGAGGGAGGGGAAGGAGCGAGGATGCGGCGTGAAGAGTAAAGACGTCGGGGGAGAAGGGGCAGGTTAAGGGTGGGGGCTTGGGGTAAGGGGTGGTATGGGCAGGCTAAGGGTAGATCCCCCTGCCCCTGGTGCTTGCAGAGTAGGGGAAGCTGCCGCTGCTGATGCGCAACATGCTTCTCCTAGCCTACACCACCTTCAGCCTCCTTGCCTGCCTCATTGTCTTCAGTGCCTGTGGCTGTGCCTGTGTGGCGTAAGGCGGGGGCACCTCGCAACAATAGTACTGTACTGTATGGCAAAAAAAAATTTCCCTGGAATCTAAACTCCCCCCACATTTACATTCATTCTTATGGGGAAATTCGATTTGCTTAACATCGTTTTGCTTAAAGTCGCATTTTTCAGAAACATAACTACAATGTTAAGTGAGGAGTTACTGTATCAGATTTGATGGAACACTGGCCCATTTTAGTTTGGCAATCCAATAATCCTGGAGATAAAATCTGGTAAGAGAAGAGAGAGAACCATCCACCCCTCATTTGCCTGTACTACGTGTTTTGTAAAGGAACCACTGATTACACAAGAACCACTTTACTTACAATACCATAGTCTGGGAACATGGTGCTTTATTCACTTACAGAACAGTGAGACAGGGATACACATTAACTAAACAGAAAATAAGGGAGAGGTGGAATATGGCTCCAATCTTTAATACTGAGTAACCTAGTTAAGCCCTTGATGATCACTTTACTTTAAGAACAAGGAATAGAAACACTAGAAGTCCATGGCCCATAAGCAAGAAAGCTTTTTATTCACTATGGGTAAGTGAGTAAATGCATTTTTCAAGACCAGCATTATTAAATTGTTTTATCCTTCCTTTTCTCACGTGATCTTAAGAAACAAAGTTGACCAAAATAATAAAATCCTGATGAGGGCTGGCTTCTACTTTCCAGATTTGGGAACCCCACATGTCGTGTTAAATGGAAACAAGTCAGAATTAGGCTAAATATTGCATCAAAGACCCAAAAATGATCATAAAATCAATAGCAAAAGGTTCTATAGCCATATAAACAAGAAGAAAACAAAGAAAGAAGAAGTGGGACCGCTAAACACTGAGGATGGAGTAGAGGTTAAGGATAATCTAGGCATGGCCCAATATCTAAACAAATACTTTGCTTCAGTCTTTAATAAGGCTAATGAGGAGCTTAGGGATAATGGAAGGATGACAAATGGGAATGAGGATATGAAGGTAGACATTACCACATCCGAAGTAGAAGCCAAACTCGAACAGCTTAATGGGACAAAATCGGAGGTCCCAGATAATCTTTATCCAAGAATATTAAAGGAACTGGCTCATGAAATTGCAAGCCCATTAGCAAGAATTTTTAATGAATCAGTAAACGCAGGGGTTGTACCGTACGACTGGAGAATTGCTAATGTAGTTTCTATTTTTAAGAAAGGGAAAAAAGTGATCCAAGTAACTATAGGCCTGTTAGTTTGACATCTGTAGTATGTAAGGTCTTGGAAAAAAATTTGAATTAGAAAGTTATTAAGGACATTGAGGTCAATGGTAATTGGGACAAAATATAACATGGTTTTAAAAAGGAAGATCATGCCAAACCAACCTGATCTCCTTCTTTGAGAAGGTAACAGATTTTTTAGACAAAGGAAACGCAGCGGATCTAATTTACCTCAATTTCAGTAAGGCATTTGATACGGTTCCACATGGGGAATTATTAGTTAAATTGGAAAATATGGGGATCAATATGAAAATTGAAAGGTGGATAAGGAACTGGTTAAAGGGGAGACTACAATGAAGGGTGAACTGACAGGCTGGAAGGAGGTTACTAGTGGAGTTCTTCAGGGATCGGTTTTGGGACCAATCTTATTTAATCTTTTTATTACTGATCTTGGCACAAAAAGTGGGAATGTGCTAATAAAGTTTGCGGATGACACAAAGTTGGGAGGTATTGCTAAAACAGAGAAGGACTGGGATATCATACGGGAAGATCTAGATGACCTCGTAAACTGGAGTAATTGTAATAGGATGAAATTTAATAGCAAAAAGTGCAAGTTCATGCATTTATGGATTAATAACAAGAATTTTGGTTATAAATTGGGAGCACATCAGTTGGAAGTAATAGAGGAGGAGAAGGACCTTGGAGTATTGGTCGATCACAGGATGACTATGAACCGCCAATGTGATATGGCTGTTAAAAAAGCTAATATGGTTTTAGAATGCATCAGGCAAGGTATTTCCAGTAAAGATAAGGAGGTGTTAGTACCGTTATACAAGGCACTGGTGAGACCTCATCTGGAATACTGTGTGCAGTTCTGGTCTCTTATGTTTAAGGATGAATTCAAACTGGAACAGGTTCAGAGACGGTCTACTAGGATGATCTGAGGAATGGAAAACCTGTCTTATGAAAGTATCAGAGGGGTAGCTATGTTAGTCTGGATCTGTAAAAGCAGCAAAGATTCCTGTGGCACCTTATAGACTAACAGACGTATTGGAGCATGAGCTTTCGTGGGTGAATACCCACTTTGTCGTATGCATAAGAACATAAGAACGGCCGTACCAGGTCAGACCAAAGGTCCATGTAGCCCAGTATCTGTCTACCAACAGTGGCCAATGCCAGGTGCCCAAGAGGGAGTGAACCTAACAGGCAATGATCAAGTGATCTCTCTCCTGCCATCCATCTCCATCTTCTGACGAACAGAGGCTAGGGACACCATTCTTACCCATCCTAGCTAATAGCCATTTATGGACTTAACCACCATTAATTTATCCAGTCCCCTTTTAAACATTGTTATAGTCCTAGCCTTCACAACTTCCTCAGGTAAGGAGTTCCACAAGTTGACTGTGCGCTGCATGAAGAAGAACTTCCTTTTATTTGTTTTAAACCTGCTGCCTATTAATTTCATTTGGTGACCCCTAGTTCTTGTATTATGGAAATAAGTAAATAACTTTTCCTTATCCACTTTCTCAACATCACTCATGATTTTATATACCTCTATCATATCCCCCCTTAGTCTTCTCTTTTCCAAGCTGAAGAGTCCTAGCCTCTTTAATCTTTCCTCATATGGGACCCTCTCCAAACCCCTAATCATTTAGTTGTCCTTTTCTGAACCTTTTCTAGTGCTAGAAATCTTTTTTGGGGTGAGGAGACCACATCTGTACACAGTATTCGAGATGTGGGCATACCATGGATTTATATAAGGGCAATAATATATTCTCAGTCTTATTCTCTATCCCCTTTTTAATGATTCCTAACATCCTGTTTGCTTTTTTGACCGCCTCTGCACACTGCGTGGACATCTTCAGAGAACTATCCGCGATGACTCCAAGATCTTTTTCCTGACTCATTGTAGCTAAATTAGCCCCCATCATGTTGTATGTATAGTTGGGGTTATTTTTTCCAATGTGCATTACTTTACATTTATCCACATTAAATTTCATTTGCCATTTTGTTGCCCAATCACTTAGTTTTGTGAGATCTTTTTGAAGTTCTTCACAATCTGCTTTGGTCTTAACTATCTTGAGTAGTTTAGTATCATCTGCAAACTTTGCCACCTCAATGTTTACCCCTTTCTCCAGATCATTTATGAATAAATTGAATAGGATTGATCCTAGGACTGACCCTTGGGGAACACCACTAGTTACCCCTCACCATTCTGAGAATTTACCATTAATTCCTACCCTTTGTTCCCTGTCCTTTAACCAGTTCTCAATCCATGAAAGGACCTTCCCTTTTATCCCATGACAGCTTTTATCCCATGACAACTTAATTTACGTAAGAGCCTTTGGTGAGGGACCTTGTCAAAGGCTTTCTGGAAATCTAAATCCCCCTTGTCCACATGTTTGTTTACCCCTTCAAAGAACTCTAATAGATTAGTAAGACATGATTTCCCTTTACAGAAAACATGTTGACTATTGCTCAACAGTTTGTGTTTTTCTATGTGTGTGACAATTTTATTCTTAACTATTGTTTAGACTAATTTGCCCGGTACCGACGTTAGACTTACTGGTCTGTAATTGCCGTGATCACCCCTAGAGCCCTTTTTAAATATTGGCGTTACATTAGCTAACTTCCAGTCATTGGGTACAGAAGCCGATTTAAAGGACAGGTTACAAACCTTAGTTAATAGTTCCGCAACTTCACATTTGAGTTCTTTCAGAACTCTTGGGTGAATGCCATCTGGTCCCGGTGACTTGTTAATGTTGAGTTTATCAATTAATTCCAAAAGCTCCTCTAGTGACACTTCAATCTGTGACAGTGCCTCAGATTTGTCACCTACAAAAGCCAGCTCAGGTTTGGGAATCTCCCTAACATCCTCAGCCGTGAAGACTGAAGCAAAGAATCTATTTAGTTTCTCCGCAATTACTTTATCGTCTTTAAGCGCTCCTTTTGTATTTTGATCGCCAAGGGGCCCCACTGGTTGTTTAGCAGGCTTCCTGCTTCTGATGTACTTAAAAAACATTTTGTTATTACCTTTGGAGTTTTTGGCTAGCCGTTCTTCCAACTCCTCTTTGGCTTTTCTTATTACACTCTTGCTCTTAAGTTGGCAGTGTTTGTGCTCCTTTCTATTTGCCTCACTAGGATTTGACTTCCACTTTTTAAAGGAAGTCTTTTTATCTCTCACTGCTTCTTTTACATGGTTGTTAAGCCACGGTGGCTCTTTTTTAGTTCTTTTACTATTTTTACATCTGACAGAGTATTCACCCACGAAAGCTCATGCTCCAATATGTCTGTTAGTCTATAAGGTGCCACAGGACTCTTTGCTGTCTTATGAAAGGAGAGTGAAAGGCCTTGGCTTGTTTAGCTTTACCAAAAGAAGGCTGAGGGGAGATATGATGGCTCTCTATAAATATATCAGAGGGATAAATACCAGGGAAGGAGAGGAATTATTTAAGCTTAGTACCAATGTGGACACAAGAACAAATGGATATAAACTGGACACTAGGGAGATTAGATTTGAAATTAGACAAAGGTTTCTAACCATTAGAGGAGTGAAGTTCTGGAACAGCTTTCCAAGGGGAGTAGTGGGGGCAAAAGACATATCTGGCTTCAAGATGAAGCTTGATAAGTTTATGGAGGGGATGGTATGATGGGATAGCCTAATTTTGGCAATCAATTGATCTTTGATTATCTGCAGGTAAATATGCCCAATGGTCTGTGATGGGATGCTAGATGGGATGGGATCTGAGTTACTATAGAGAATTCTTTCCTGGGTGCTGGCTGGTGAGTCTTGCCCACATGCTCAGGGTTTAGCTGATCGCCATATTTGGGGTCAGGAAGGAATTTTCCTCCAGGGCAGATTGGCAGAGGCCTTGGAGGTTTTTTTCCTTCCTCTGCAGCATGGGGCACGGGTCACTTGCTGGAGGATTCCCTGCACCTTGAGGTCTTTAAACCACGATTTGAGGACTTCAATAACTCAGACATAGGTTAGGGGTTTGTTACAGGAGTGGGTGGGTGAGATTCTGTGGCCTGTGTTGTGAAGGAGGTCAGACTAGATGATCATAATGGTCCCTTCTGACCTTAAGTCTATGAATCTATAATCAACATTGTAAAATTTAATAAGCAGCTGTGGAAACAGAGAAATTACAGAGGTTAGCAATATACGTATACATGGTAGTATGCAAATATTACTCATTTCCTTTGTTGCCTGAAGTCCATGAGCTGAGACTAGATATCGGGACTGCAAATTTAAAATTATATATCCTTCCTCATCTTCCATATCCAACACTTGGCTGTTCCTTCCTGGGATATTCATCTCCAGAGGCAGGGACACCCTGACTGTCCTGTAAGGCTCATGCAGAGAATTGAAGCATTGTTCATTGGAGCATTTCCACAAAACCCACACAGGAAATTGGCACTGTGCCAGTCTGAGTACTCACAAAAAAGGGACTTGCAGCTTGAAGAATTAAAGTGACAACGTCTAGGCTAGAGCCTTCTTTCCTTCTTCCTGTATTTTAAGTCAATATTATTTGAAAGGTGCAATTATGTGTCTGTATAAAGTTACGCAAACATTACATTATATGTCACCTTTTATCTAGGTATCTCAGAGCTCTTAACAAAGGTAGGTCTCATAAGCCACGTTTCACAGGTGGGAAAGTTGAGGCACACAGAGCTGAAGAGACTTAGTCAGAGTCTCACCGTGAGTCAGTGGCAAAGCCAGGAACACAGTCCCAGCCTTCACATCAGTATTCATCGACACTGTCCAGCCAACCACAAAGGCTCCTTGTTTATATCTATTTTAGATCTTAACAAAATACAAGGAGGGTGTGATGGTGCCTTTCTTTAAAGTTACTCCATCTTTTATGCTCACACTATAATTGCCATCCCCTATGTGGTTCTGTAACATGCCCAGGCCACATCCCAGTTTCCCTTTGTTGTTATAACTCAATCCTGAGTGAAACTTTTACTTTTAAGAGCCCCTCCAGAGGCTTTTATTCATTAATAACAGAAACTAATACAAAGAAACAGTTTCAGCCTCCAGTCCATCTCATCGGACTGGTTCATCTCTTGCTAGAAACTGTTCTCATTCCCTTGTTTTCTGAGCATCAGCTGCTTAACCCCAGCATGGACAGGGAGATCAGTCTCTTGTTCGTCTGCTCTCCCAGAAGCTAGGCCTTTTATTACATGTGCCCTCACCAGAGACCCACTCCTACCCAGAGGATTTCAGATTTTTCTGCTTCCTCCTCAGGAGCCAGCTTCAAACTGCAGGTCTCTTCAAAGGCACCTACCAACTCTCTTCCCAGACCTAACAACCAGATGCCCCCTCCTATCTCCGTTTCCAAAGGCTCTGATAATCATCCCTTCAGGGCTCTCTCTCACCTCTAAGCCCTAACTCAGGGCTCCTCCCCAACAGCAGCCTGCTCTGCTTTTTGTGGGTTTCCCCTCTAGCCTGTAGTCCCAGGCCTTCCCCACAGCAAGAACTCTCCTCCTTTTTTTCTCCTCCTGATCTGCATAGGTTCTTTTATATATTGAGCTCAGCTGCTCCCTTGCAAATTGGCTAATGAGCCACCACCAGGAGCACCTACCTGCTTCCAGGTATAGTTATGTAAGCTGGGAATGGTCCTGCTATTGTGGGGAACTTTCCTGGCTTATACACTACCCCAGTGAAATGGGCTAGCAAAAGGATTTGAGTCCTCGCTCCTACTTCATTTACCCAGAGCCTGACCTCAAGGGCTCCCCTTCCACTCTCAAGTCTGGGCCCAGGATCCCTGGGGGGGGCTCGACCCCCAATCTGGTTGTGGTCACTTAGGACAGGGGTTAGGGTGTCCCCACTCCAGGGTGCTCTCCTTACACTGGATGCTTCCCTGACCCACTGATCATTTCATACAGTTCAAAACAAATGCAATTTATTAAACAGCAATCAATTTTAAAAAAATAAGGAAAAAGTGGGAAAGGTTAAAGGAAAACAGATCACCCTGCTCTGTGACATGGGGACATCACAACCAGAATCTCTGGACTGTAAGGGAAGTTCAAAGTCTGTTCCTCACATGTCCCAGGCCACCTTCTCAGGCCCTGGCTGTGCTGCAGAGATGCTGCGGGAAGGACACTTGCTCTGGTGGTGGCCACACGCTCTCAGGTTCTAGGTGGCAGGACCCTTCTTCCCAGCATTGCCCTGTCCCTTTGGGGTTACGATCCCCCTCCAAGTCTGGCCTGCAGGGCCTCTTGGCAAGGTGTGTCTCCCTGCACTGGGCCCACTGCCCAGGGTCCCCCTCGCTCTCCCCAGCTGTTCACCGCACCCAGCTCTGAAATGCTCCAGCCCCAGCTCCAGCACCACCACTCTGCCTCAGCTCCAGCTCCACTCTGCCTCAGCACGGCTGCTGCTGGTGCTCTGCCTCCAGCTCCCTGGGCTGCTTCTCTGGCTCCTCTGGCTCTGGTTGCTACAGCTCTGCTCCCAGCACAGGTCTGCTCTGTGGGCTGCTTCTGTGACTCTGCTCCCAGCACTGACCTGTTTCCTGGGCTGCTTTTCTGGCCCCTCTGGATCTGACACAGCTCTGCTCCCCAGCTCAGCTTGGGAGCCTGCTTTCTCCTTAGCTTGGCCCCACTCTGTCTAACCCAGGCAATTCCAGTTCACATGGACCCCGCTGGCCTCCTGACTCCCTGATTAGCCTGCCCGCCCTGTCAATCAGGCTGACCTGGACCATTGGCCTCTTCCCATTTTTCCTGGGGACTGTCAGTCTCAGAGTCCTGATTTCCCATCGACCCTTTCCCTTTCTTTTTGTACTGGGAGCTAGCCAACCAAAACACCGCACTGAGTTTTAGTAAGGGGACAATAGTCCCCTTACAGTTACATGGTTGTCATGGGCCAGTTGAGCCCTAATTCTCTCTGAAGAGCCACTGGCCCCATGATAGCCATCTTCAGAGAGCTGAGAACTCTACCTTTCTTAGCTCTTGACTCACATTTACACACCACTCACATCAATATTTCTTCTTTCCAGTAAGAAGAGAGTTGACAGTCTCTGTGAAAGCATCTGACAGTAATTTTCTCCTTGAGAATCTCACTCCAGCCGGCATTATGGTTTCCCTAAAGAAGTGAGGCTTAAAATATCCAGCAAATTACAGATGAGACAATACAGATTAAGAGATATTATTCAGGACACTATCCCAGTTCTTATACCTCACTTATCCCTGTGGTATCTGAGCACCTAACAAAATAGCTTCAGTGAGGAGTTGCATTATCACCAAAATGTCAGTTTGGAGAATAAAAAGTAAACTATGCATAGGAGAAGAAGTTAGTTCCCTCTTTAGCAGTTACCTCTTCTTCTTGTAGCACAAGCATCTTTGCTTCTTTATGTTCCTATTAGCCACATGGCTAGTGACAGCCACTTGGGAAGAAAGAGTCTGCCTTGAGAGACCTTTCAGAGATGTAGGCCAATTCTCTTTCTGAGCACAGGTGATGCACATAACAGAGTGGGACCAACACTGGGAGTTATCAGTATACCACCAACATAAAGTAGTAAGTGGGGTTTGTTTGTTTTGTTTGTTTTTTTTCTTTTCTGAAGATCACACAATAGCTTTACTGACAGTCACTGGAAAAGTGAAATGATGAAGTTATTTATATCCGAACAGCTATTAAGATGAGGAAGTTGTGGGTAAATGATACTTTAAAGTGCATGTCTGCTCTGAACAATTCTGTTCATGCACACAAAGGAATAAAATCCAGGTCACTTTCCCGTAGATGGTCTGTTTCTGAAGTTTGAACAGGACTGAAAAACAACAACTTATATCTGTTCCTTAAGCCAGTGGACATGGCTCTAAATATCCACAGGAAGCAGGTGCACTGAGTAAAAAGTTGTCGTCTTATACTTAACTTTCAAAGTAAAACTGCACTTTTAGAAAATTAGTCCTGTGTAGCAAAGATAATATAATGGTCTTGCTGATTACATCTTAACCTATATCTCTGTCAGTACAGAAAAATAACACCTGAGATTTTCACACTGATCTAGGAGGATTTAGATACACATCTTCCATTCAAATTTGTGTCTTTAAATTCCCTAAACTGCTTTGAAAATCTCAAAATGTTTTTTTCCAGTAGAATCTTATTGTTCAGAATGACGAGAGAGAAATGAGTAATTTAGACATATTAAAGGCATTAAAATATAACCACAATCTAGACAGAGTAATCTGAAAATACATGGAAAATCAGAACTGAATAAATGGAAATAGACGTTATGGAGTCAAAACCCACATGCATACAGTATGCCTTCTGGCTAGACAGTGAATAGTGGACATACAAAGGGCAGTTCATAACTCAATTGATTCAGTGCAGTTTTCTTGGGGAGGAGGGATAGCTCAGTGGTTTGAGCATTGGCCTGTTAAACCCAAGGTTGTGAGCTCAATCCTTGAGGGGGCCACTTAAGGATCTGGGGCAAAAATTGGCCCTGCTAGTGAAGGCAGGGGGCTGGACTTGATGACCTTTTAAGGTCCCTTCCAGTTCTAGGAGATTGGTATATCTCCAATTATTACCTCACTTGTCAAACCATCAGAATTTGAATAAGTGGATTTCTTCATTCCCCTTCACTTTAAGCCAAAAAAAGACAAGGGTGAAAGATCAGAGACCAGAGTCTAAAAATGGCCCCTTTTAAGAGTCTGCTATTTTGTTACAGAAAAGACACACTAGGCATTGGTATTCATTGTTGTTCTCTACAATCCCCTCCTTGCTAGAAAATATTCACTTGTACCAATGCAGCTATCAGAAGATTCCCTGTACACTCATTTTGAATACATAGTTTCTGCTGCCTAGTGTCACCAGGAGGATGTGTGAATAAAATGGAGTACATCTCATGTGATGTAATGTAACAAGAGGCATGGATTTGACATGACTCACAGCCATCATGTATGCTCAGCCACCATAATTTGGAAACAAAAACCATAGAGTAAGAAAATTCGGCCTTGGCCTAGACAGAATAAAATACCAGCTGCATCTGCAGTGTTAGTAACAGGGATAGATACAGTAAAATCACACATTCATGGGAATGGAAGGGAGTATGGACAAGCTAACCTTGAGTTTCTGCAGGTTTCTTATTGGGCACCTGTGTGAGTTTTGTTAAAAGTAGCTTTTGCTGATAAGTAGATATTGTAAGGTTTTGCTGTTGCCAGAGAAATTGTTTTAGCCTATTAGGGGTTATGATTGGTTAAAATAATATTGTAAGTAAAATACTTGGGTAGGGCAGAGAGAAGAGGAATGCTCATTTTAATTATATAATGAGGGACAAAAGATAGTCTCGTTGGAACTTAACTCTGGGATACAGCTCAAGACCAACGCTACTAGGACTTTTTAACCCCTGTACAACCAGATTGTGCAGAAGCTGGAGCCTCAGATGATACAACCCTGACTCACCATTGGGAGAAGTCCATCCGTTTTACTGGGAATGGTGAGCACTAGACTATTGGCATGTGTATTCTATTGATTAATGGTTGATTGTTAATAAATACATGTACATATTTAAGAATATTCATTGTGTAATAAAGGCTCTTTCACTGGAAACAGGTCCCATTAACCGTAGAGACCAATTACACCCAGAGAGGAAGGAGAGAGCCGTACATTGTTTGAGTAACAGTGACATATTTTCCTGTTGTTTATTTGAGGAAGATGCATACTGTAGTTCAGGCATGTCAAGCACCTGGCCTGTGGATTGGAACTGGCCCAGTGGCACTGGATGCATTTTTGTGATCCTTGTGGTATATTCAGATTCTGCAGAGTCTAAACTTTTTTTATTTTTAAAATTAGGTTTCCAGTCCCAAGTTTTGCAAGGAAACACTTGAAAATCTGAACCACCAAGTATCAATTGAAGCAGTGTTTTACAGAGTTTGCAGAGAGCCTAAAGTGGTCACTGTGAGTTTTCAATTCCATCACATCCCCATTAGTCTTATTAAGGACAATAACCATGAGCCTATTGATGACATTCTAAATATGAGAATTAATATTTTCCTTTTAGATGGAATGAGACAGTAGATAAGAATGAAGCCCACACGAGTGAAAATTGAGAGTTGTTCAAGGTAGGGAAATACATAAGATAGGAGGAGACAGAAAAGAAAGAGAGAGAACAGAGTAAGGAGGATGGAAAAGGGAGAGAAGTGATAGGCAGAAATTGCCATGGTCTTAAAGGGGAGTATAATTTACTACTAAGTGATTCTGAATGTGACAATTAGGCATTGAGAAAATGAAAGAATAGTAATAGTAATAATAATAATTAATAATATGCTTAGTTAATTTGTAGAGGCCAAATTCTATCCTTGATCTTTGTGTAAAACTCCAAATGGCACCAGTGGGCATTCCATTTTGGACTGACAGGGGTTTTGAGTACTACATTTAAACACTGATCTATGGACCACAGTGTGTGTGTGTGTGTGTGTGTGTGTGAGAGAGAGAGAGAGAGAGAGAGAGAGAGAGAGAGAGAGAGAGAGAGTTCTCAGGGTACCCAGGACAGAGAGCCATCTTGTTAGCTCCAGCGAATGGTAGCCTGGCCCAAGTTGCCTGTGATGGCTGGGTGTTAGCTCCTGACACCACCAGCCTTTCAGCCACCCAAGCACTCTTCACTGGGCAATGCCAGCCCTGACTTTGCTTGTCAGGTTAACAATAGGTGCACCCCATTCCCCGAGTCCCTTTGAATTCTTCTCCAGCCCCTGACACTGGCTACTCAGAAATCCCAGATCCTCTATCCCCAAAGGAGCATTGTACCCCAATTTACCAGTTTTACTTAAACCACCTCTCCTGTAAACTACATTTATAATAAAACAAAAGAAGGTTTATTTAAGAAAGCAGAGACATTCAACTACACACAAAAGAGAGTGATGGAAACAAATGGTTACAATAAAAAACAAAATCATACAATGCGAACTAGGGCATGTGCTTATTATAATAAGTTAACTTTCCTATCTAATAAAGTAGGTTTCTCTCACAAAGTTCAGCCTGCTTCAGAGCTGGCTGGCTTCAGTGGAACCAGAATCCAAACTTTTATGAAAAACACCCCAGTGCCATAAGATGTTTCCTCAGTGAATGGATCCAAAGTGCCCCTCCTCACTCTGTGTTATACTGAAAGACTCAGACAGATCTGGGCAACCCCATGAACTTCACAATAGTAACTTACTGGAACTCAGCACTTCTACTGATGATGCACATAGGGGATAGCTCCTTCTTTCTGCAGGGCAAACAGCTGTAAAAATTCATATAAACTTATTTTTGTCCCTCAGATGAGCAGTTCTGATGCTCAATATGCACAAGTAGTGGGGCTTGTCAAAGCAGACTCTCCCTAAGGGAACTAACCATGTGTTACAAAGCCAATATAGTACCATTACTGATTCAGTATAAACATATAATTTGTTTCTTTCTGGTGACAGAAGGGAACAATAACATTTTTCTCCAGTAGAATCACATTGTTCAGAATGAAATAGAAAAAAAGAGGAACTAAGATAGGTGGACGGAATCAACATCTCAGCAGACATAACAGCCCAGACATAACTGTCACCAGCAGGCTGAAAATATCTGTATTTATTGAACAGAAACTGGCTTTATGTGGTCAGACCACATAAGTAAGTTATGTCTTTTGATTGGAAACAGATGTTGGATATACGAAGTGTACTTCTCATCTGATTGCTGCAAGCCTGTTTTCCTGGTAGGATCACAGGAAAAGAGATGTCACACCACCATCATACAGAATTTTATACAAGACAAAATGGGAGGGACCTTCTTTGTTTTGCTTCACCTATAGTCAAAGATCATTTTAATGGAGACCTGAGAGACCTGACTCAGTGAGGGCCTCTGAAGATTCTGTTATGTTGCAATATCAGTACATCAACTGGGGATGTTTGCCTTTATCATTCTCACCCTTTTTCAAGATGTACTTGTACCCTCTTGTACCTTGAATCACAGTGGGAATTTGAAACCTAGGGCTCTCATATACCAGCTGAGTATCAGCAACCTCTGGGCTGTTGGCTAGCCTCAGGGATCAAGCTTCCCAGACTTCCTACCCCATGGTTTTGACCAGAAATTCCATCCTAGACCCGAGATCCCTTCCAATGAAAGATTTGTCAAAATCGGATTATTTTTTTCTTGCAAAAAGTTTCAGTATTGACATTTGCTGACAAAAAAAGTTTAATCAAAAAATTCTTGCCCAGCTCTACAGCTTTACAGATGACATCAGTGGGAGCTCCCCTATGGATTGAGGGGTGTTTGAAGTCCTAAATGTATACACTGATTCATGGACCACAATTAAAAATGGAATTCAGCCCTCTCCACAGAATAGGTGTAATGCGTATGCCCTAATCCTTTTGTGTGCCCTAATCCTAGTTCTGTTGCCCCATCTCAAAAAAGGATATAGTGGAAATGATTTAGAGAAGGGTAACAAAGATAATCAAGGGTACAGAATGGCTTTCATATGAGGAGAGACTAAAAAGTTTAAGGCTGTTCAGCTTAGTAAAAGAGATGACTATGAGGGGATATGATGGAGGTCTACAAAATCATTAATGGTGTAGGAAAAGTGAATGGTGAAATGCTTATCCCTTCACACAATTCAAAAAACCAGGGGTCACCCGATGACATTAATAGGCAGCAGATTTAATACAAACAAGAGGAAGTCCTTTTTCACACAACCCACAATTAAACTGTTTTTGCCAGGGGATGTTGTGATGGCCAAAAGTATAGCTGCATTAAAAAAATAACTAGATAATTTCATGGTGGATAGGCCATTAATGGCTATTAGCTAAGATGGCCAGGGATGCAACCCCATGCTTGGGGTGACCCTAAGCCTCTGATTTCCAGAAACTGGGAGGGGAAGTTGGGGTGGATCACTCCAATTTGTTTGGTTCACGCCCTCTGATGCTCTGCTATGGGCCACTGTCAGAGACAGGATCCTGGGGTAGATGGACCATTGATCTGACCCAATATGGCTGTTCTCCTCTTATGTCTTTAAAATGAGAGGAGGAGGACCTCCCTAATGACTTTTAGCCCACTGATTATAGGGTTGCCAACCCTCCAGGATTAGCTGGAGTCTCCAGGATTATGGAGACTTCCAAGGAGATAGTTGAAATTAGAGAGGATGCCAATGGAAAGGGCAGATCCTGGTTGGTTCATGAAGAATGTTCCAGGGAGATCATTAGATCTGCAGGGGGATGGAGGGAGGGGGTCTCACAGGGGGGAGAGATCCCGGTTGGTCCTGTTTATGTCATGTTATGAAACCGCCAGGAATTTTCCAACCAGAATTGGCAACTCTAACAGGTTAGGATACTCATCCTGGGTATAAAAGACTCCTGTTTGTCCTCCACCTGAATGTCCCACATCCTAGGTGAGTGCACTAACCACCAGACTAGAGCCATTCTCATGGTTGTGCATGCTCTCTGGTGCAAATGACTCTTTGAGAGAGAGGGCATTGACCCAGGATATGGGAGACCCAGGATACAGTTCCCCTGCTCCAATGACTCATTATTTATCCACAGTGGGACAGCGTCAACAGGAGAGAATGAGGGAGCCCCATATCAGAATATCCCATAGACTAGTAAATAGGGCATTCACCTGAGAGATGGCAGACCCCTTTTAATACCCCATCTCCCGCTTAGATGGAGGGGGGACTTGAATTGGGCTCTCCCTCATCCCAAATGAGTAACTAACCACTGGGCTAAAAGTTACAAGAGAATTCAACCATTCCCTGCACTTCTTGCAAAAACAGCATAAGTGCCTAACCCTAAAGAGAGTTTCCAGATGAGAATAGGTAGCAGGGCTAGGCACCTCCCTGCAGCCTGGATTTAGGTGCCTATCTCTGTGAGAAGGGCAGGACTTGCATATACCTCTATTCAGCATCTCCCTTTGGCTAGCTTAGATGGCTCCCTGCCTATCATGCTGCCTTTTGTGAGTGTATATTAGCCTAGGTGTCTATCTCAGACTTTGTGAATCTCAGGCCTTGTCTACACTACAAGACTATTTCGAATCTACTTAAGTTGAATTTGTGTATTCGACCTTATGAAGTCGAATTTGTGTATCCACAGTAAAGACACTAATTTGAATTTCTGAGTCTACATTAACAGGGCCGGCATCGACTTTCGAAGCGGTGCACTGTGGGAAGCTATCCCACAGTTCCCGCAGTCCCCGCTGCCCATTGGAATGCTGGGTAGAGCCCCCAATGCCTGCTGGGGGAAAAAATGTGTCGAGGGTGGTTTTGGGTAACTGTCGTCATCGAACCATCAATCACGCCCTCCCTCCCTGAAAGCGCCGGCGGGAAATCTGTTCGCGCACTTTTCTGGTCGGTTACAGCACGGACGCCACAGCATTGCGAGCATGGAGCCCGCTGCGATCATCGCTGCACTTATGGCCGTTGTCAACTCCTCGCACCTTATCGTCCACCTCTTCCATGGTCAGCTGCTGAGAAATCGGGCGAGGAGGCTCCGGCAGCGAGGTGAGGAGAGTGGCGCAGACCTCTCAGAAAGCAGGGTACGCCGCGCAGTGGAGATCATGGTGGCAATGGGTCAAGTTCATGGTGTGGAACGGCGATTCTGGGCCCGGGAAACAAGCACGGACTGGTGGGACCGCATAGTGCTGCAGGTCTGGGATGAAACAGAGTGGCTGTGAAACTTCAGGATGCGTAAGGGCACTTTCCTTGAACTCTGTGACTTGCTGGCCCCTGCCCTGAAGCGCCAGGACACACGGATGCGAGCAGCCCTGAGTGTGCAGAAGCGAGTGGGCATAGCCCTCTGGAAACTTGCCACACCAGACAGCTACTGGTCAGTAGCAAACCACTTTGGCGTGGGCAAATCTACCGTGGGGGTTGCTGTGATTCAAGTAGCCCATGCAATCATTGAGCAACTGCTCTCAAAGGTAGTGACTCTCGGAAACGTCCAGGTCATCATAGATGGCTTCGCCGCGATGGGATTCCCAAACTGCGGTGGGGCTATAGATGGGACTCACATCCCTATCCTGGCACCAACCCACCAGGCCAGCCAGTATATTAACCGAAAGGGCTACTTTTCAATGGTGCTGCAAGCACTGGTGGACCATAGGGGACGTTTTACCAACATCTTCGTCGGGTGGGCGGGCAAGGTTCATGACGCGCGTGTGTTCAGGAACTCTGGTCTGTTTAGACGCCTCCAGGCAGGAACTTTCTTCCCGGACCACAAAATAATGGTTGGGGATGTGCAGATGCCTACAGTGATCCTCGGGGACCCAGCCTACCCGCTAATGCCCTGGCTCATGAAGCCCTATACAGGCGCCTTGGACAGTGAGAAGGAACTCTTCAACTACCGGCTGAGCAAGTGCAGAATGGTGGTGGAGTGTGCTTTTGGAGGTCTCAAGGGGAGGTGGCGGAGCTTACTGACTCGCTCGGACATCAGCGAAAAGAATATCCCCGTAGTTATTGCTGCTTGCTGTGTGCTCCACAATGTCTGTGAGAGCAAGGGCGAGACCTTTTTGGCCGGATGGGAGGTTGAGGCAAATCGCCTGGCTGCTGTTTACGCTCAGCCAGACACCCGTGCCGAAAGAATATCCCAGCGGGAAGCGCTGTGCATCCGGGAGGCTTTGAAAGCAAGTTTCCTCGGAGAGCAGGGTAACCTATGACTCTCCACTTGATTTTAAGAGAAGCTGATCCTGGGCCTGTGTCTCTATGTGTTGAGTGAGATCTGCGGTTACATACCCCGTTCTCCAAGTTTCCCCCACTTCCCAAACATGTTTTAAAACAAATTAAACGGAACAGTTATTGTTAATAAATCTTTCTTTTACTTTGCATTTCTGATCAGGGTTTGAAACATGGACGCATACTGTGCTGGGTACGGTGTGCACTGATGTACAGACCGCTTGTACAATACAGGACGGACAGCCTCCTGATCCTACATAGGTCTCTGGGGTGGGGGACGGTTGCAAGTGGTTGTGCATGTAGGGGTGGGTTTTCTGGAAGGGGCGAGTGGTGCCGTCTTTGGATAGGGATTTGGATGCAGGCTCTGGGCTGTGGGTTTGGGTGTAGGAAGGGGTGATGGGTGTGGGGGAAGGGTGAGTATCTGTCCGTGGATGAGGGCTCTTGTTGGGGCTCAGGGCAGCAGAGAGGATCGCGCCTACGGTGGAAGTGCATGGTAAGGGCAGCATGCCTTAACATTAGGGGGTGGCAGGCGCTAGGACCGTGGACAAGCGTACATGTCACAGAATGACCCGGGGCAGCATACACCACACAGAGTGACCCTGGTGACTACTGACTGCAGTCTGTGTGTGCCCTGCAGTTGATCCTGCCCCCGATAGTCTGTACCCTGATAATGTAGGCTATCCCGTGCAATTATAAATCCCCTGCCCCCCCGCCCCGCCACATACACACAGTCTTCTGACACGAAAGACGTGACGGAAAGAGTGAACAACAGCAAACAGCTTTTATTAATCTACTACATAGTGGGGTGATGAAAGTTGGATTTGGGACTGGGTGATCCTGTAAGGGAAGCGCTTCTACACAGTTATAGCGTCAGAGGTGTGTGGTACATTAGCGCTCAGCTGTGGTGCAGTGACAGTTCTCACGGCCCCTACCGCCCCTCCGTCTTGTAATTTTCAGTGAGGGGGGACAGGACTTCTTGGCGTTGGAGGGTGGTTGCAGATACAGTGCAGGGGGGCTCTCTCCTCCTGCCTGCGGTCCTGCAGAACATCAACAAGGCGCCGGAGCGTGTCTGTTTGCTCCCTCATTAGCCCAAGCAGCGTTTGAGTCGCTTGCTGGTCTTCCTGCCACCACCTGTCCTCCCGTTTGCTGTGTGAGCGCTGCTGCTGAGAGAGGGTCTCCCTCCAGTGGCTCTGCTGGGCCGCCTCGGCTCTGGAGCAGGCCATCAGTTCCGCGAACATCTCGTCCCTAGTCTTTTTCTTTCGGCGTCTAATCTGAGCCAGCCTCTGCGAGGGGGATGCCGGGGCAGTCTGGGAAAGAGCAGAAGCTGTGTGATGGGAAACAGTAAGTGATTTCCTTGAACAGATACATGTTTGCGAACAGTGAACACAGTGTAGTCAGTTTCTCTGAACAAGACCATACAGGGCACCAAGTTCCACGAGATCTCAGGACAAGTTTGAGATTTCGGAATACGCTCTCATTGGCGGCGCCATTGCACAGGAGAGCGGAGAAGCGGGGAGAGACAGCTGAATCCGTCTTGCAGACAGTCCTGGTAAGCCTTAAAGTAGATAATGCTTATCAGTTAGTGGATAGCTGTGCTCTCCTGCTAAAGGCAATCTGGAAAGCAGAAAGGCTGAGCCTTTTCCAGCCCCTCCCGCCAGTGCACGGGAAAGATCAATGTATGCTTGTTCTCTGTGGCCTCCAGCACTTGGCTGTTAAGCGAGGGTCGTTGTTATGCAACCTAATTTAAAACCATTAACAGTAGTAACAATACACTAATTGCCCTACTTAGATGCAGCCTGTCCAGAACGACATCACCCTGAGGCGGGTCACTCGGAGTCAGAGAGAGCGGATGCTAAGGGAAGCCCTGCACAGACCAGGACCATATGCAGCAATGCTGGTGGAGGCGATGATTCCTCTGTACATTAGGATGTCCTGGCGCGGAAGAGTGTGCTTCCACGGAGCACCCAACAAGGCACCTCTCCCCAGGAACCTCCTGCGGAGGCTTTTCGAGCAGCTCTCTGAGAGCTTTGTTGAACTGTCCCAAGAGGATTATTGCTCTATCCCTATATGTGTGGACCTACTTTTTATATAGTTTGAGATTTAAAATTTTTTATATAGTATTTCTATTTTTTCTATACCTGTTTTTTAAAAAATAAATGTTTCCCTGTTTGTAGCACTTACCGCCTGATCCTTCCCCTGATTCTGAGTCTGGGTTAAAGGCCGGGGAGGGTTGGTAGGGGATCTCTGTAAGGGTGATGAAGAGATCCTGGCTGTCAGGGCAAGCGGTATTGTGTTCGCTGTCGCCTGCGCCGTCCTCCACAAACCCTTCCTCATCTTCCCCATCGGCGAACATCGCCGAGGAACTGTCCAGGTACACTATGCGATCCTCAGAGTCCACGGTCACTGGTGGGGCAGTGGTGGCAGACCCACCGAGAATGGCATGCAGTGCCTCGTAGAAGCAGCATGTCTGCGGCTGTGCTCCGGAGCGTCCGTTTGCCGCTCTGACTTTTTGGTAACCTTGTCTCAGGTCCTTGACTTTCACGCGGCACTGCATCGCATCCCGGCTGTATCCTTTGTCTATCATGGCTTTGGAGACCTTCTCGAAGGTCTTTGCATTCCGCTTGTTGGAGCGCAGCTCAAAGAGCACAGACTCCTCGCCCCACACAGCGATCAGATCCATGACTTCCCGGTCAGTCCATGCTGGGGACCTCTTTCTATTCTTGGATTGCCCGGACTCCTCTGCTGGAGAGCTCTGCATCGTTGCAGGTGCTGCAGAGCTCGCCCCGATGTCCAACCAGGACGTCAGATTCAAAGTGCCCAGACAGGAAAAGGAATTCAAATTTTCCCGGGTCGTTTCCTGTGTGGCTGGTCAGAGCATCGAAGCTCGGACTGCTGTCCAGAGCGTCAACAGAGTGGTGCAGTGTGGGATAGCTCCCGGAGCTACTAAGTTTGATTAGCATCCACACCTAGCCTAATTCGAGCTAGCCATGTCGAATTTAGTGCTACTCCACCTGTCGGGGTGGAGTACCAAATTCGAACTAAAGAGCCCTCTAGTTCGAATTAAATGGCTTCCTGGTGTGGACGGTTGACCGGTTAGTTCGAATTAACGCTGCTAAATTCGACTTAAAGTCCTAGTGTAGACCAGGCCTCAGTGATTTTTCTACGCACTTAAAAGTTAGACAGTGTGACACTTAGCATTGCCATGCCAAACACCTGTTTTACATCCAGGCCCTAGAGAATGTACAGCAGCATTATGACCTGGGCTTCTGGTCACAAAATGTGTCCTAACAGGTCTTTTTATCTCTTTTTATTTCTTTGGTTCTATGATACAGCTGAAGCTCCAAGTTTCAATTTGACATCTGTTACACACTTCAGAATTGGACTGATAAATTTTGTGTGTTATGTGTTATGTCTAGTGCATGGCAGTAGAACTTTAACTTGATGCTCACAGTAGCTTATATTTCCAAGGTACGTTCTAAGATTCTTTCCAGTTAGTGTTTCTTTTTCCCAGGTTTCAGTTGTGAAAATCAAGACACAGTAAGTTCTGGCTTAGTGTCTAATGGAATGCCAGTTTGAACCCCTACTTTGAGAAGTCTGAAACCCCCCCAAACAAAATACTGAGTGTATGTAATTTCATACTGAAAGCACTAATGTGCCTTTTGGTGATGTTGCTGTACCTTAGCTCAACAGCTGCTTTCTCACAGATCGAGAAGTGCTTCTCCGTGCAGTAGTTATTAATAGGGATGTCAAGCGATTAAAACAATAATTGTGCTTAAATGTGAGATTAAAAAAATTAATTGCAATTAAACACGCTGTTAAAATATAACAGAATACCATTTATTTAAATATTTTGGATATTTTCCACATTTTCAAATATATTCATTTTAATTACAATACAGAATGCGAAGTGTAGAGTGCTCACTTTATATTTATTTTTATTATAAATATTTGCACTGTAAAATAAAAAAATAGTATTTTTCAATTTACTTAATACAAGTATATAAATGCTATCTGTTTATCATGAAAGTTGAACTTACAAATGTAGAATTATGCACAAAAAAATAACTGCTTTCAAAAATAAAACTACATCAAACTCTAGAGTCTACAAGTCCACTCAGTTCTACTTCTTGTTCAGCCAATTGCTCAGATGAACAAGTTTTTTTAACATGTGCAGGAGACAATGCTGCCCGCTTCTTGTTCACAATGTCACTTGAAAGTGAAAATAGGTATTCTCATCGCATTGTTGTAGCCGGTGTTTCAAGATATTTACATGCCAGATGTGCTAAAGATTCATATGTCCCTTCATGCTTCAACCACCATTCCAGAGGGCATGTGTCCATGCTGCTGATGGGTTCTGATCGATAACACACAAAGCAATGCGGACCGACACATGTTCATTTTCATCATCTGAGTCAGATGCCACCAGGATAAGGTGAAGCATCAGCATCCAATGAAGTGGGCTGTAGCCTACGAAAGCGTATGCTCAAATAAATTTGTTAGTCTCTAAGGTGCCACAAGTACTCCTGTTCTCTTTATGGATACAGACTAACACGGCTGCTACTCTGAAACCAGCAGATTTTCTTTTTTGGTGGTTGATTTTCTTTTTTGGTGGTTCAGGTTCTGTAGCTTCCGCATTCAAGTCCTTTAAATCGGCTTCGGTACCCAATGACTGGAAGTTAGCTAATGTAACACCAATATTTAAAAAGGGCTCTAGGGGTGATCCCGGCAATTACAGACCGGTAAGTCTAACGTCGGTACCGGGCAAATTAGTTGAAACAATAGTAAAGAATAAAATTGTCAGACACATAGAAAAACATAAACTCTTGAGCAATAGTCAACATGTTTTCTGTAAAGGGAAATCATGTCTTACTAATATATTAGAGTTCTTTGAAGGGGTCAACAAACATGTGGACAAGGGGGATCCGGTGGACATAGTGTACTTAGATTTCCAGAAAGCCTTTGACAAGGTCCCTCACCAAAGGCTCTTATGTAAATTAAGCTGTCATGGGATAAAAGGAAAGGTCCTTTCATGGATTGAGAACTGGTTAAAGGACAGGGAACAAAGGGTAGGAATTAATGGTAAATTCTCAGAATGGAGAGGGGTAACTAGTGGTGTTCCCCAAGGGTCAGTCCTGGGACCAATCCTATTCAATTTATTCATAAATGATCTGGAGAAAGGGGTAAACAGTGAGGTGGCAAAGTTTGCAGATGATACTAAACTACTCTAGATAGTTAAGACCAAAGCAGATTGTGAAGAACTTCAAAAAGATCTCACAAAACTAAGTGATTGGGCAACAAAATGGCAAATGAAATTTAATGTGGATAAATGTAAAGTAATGCACATTGGAAAAAATAACCCCAACTATACATACAACATGATGGGGGCTAATTTAGCTACAACGAGTCAGGAAAAAGATCTTGGAGTTATCGTGGATAGTTCTCTAAAGATGTCCACGCAGTGTGCAGAGGCGGTCAAAAAAGCAAACAGGATGTTAGGAATCATTAAAAAGGGGATAGAGAATAAGACTGCGAATATATTATTGCCCTTATATAAATCCATGGTACGCCCACATCTCGAATACTGTGTACAGATGTGGTCTCCTCACCTCAAAAAAGATATTCTAGCACTAGAAAAGGTTCAGAAAAGAGCAACTAAAATGATTAGGGGTTTAGAGAGGGTCCCATATGAGGAAAGATTAAAGAGGCTAGGACTCTTCAGTTTGGAAAAGAGAAGACTAAGGGGGGACATGATAGAGGTATATAAAATCATGAGTGATGTTGAGAAAGTGGATAAGGAAAAGTTATTTACTTATTCCCATAATACAAGAACTAGGGGTCACCAAATGAAATTAATAGGCAGCAGGTTTAAAACAAATAAAAGGAAGTTCTTCTTCACACAGCGCACAGTCAACTTGTGGAACTTCTTACCTGAGGAGGTTGTGAAGGCTAGGACTATAACAATGTTTAAAAGGGGACTGGATAAATTCATGGTGGCTAAGTCCATAAATGGCTATTAGCCAGGATGGGTAAGAATGGTGTCCCTAGCCTCTGTTCGTCAGAGGATGGAGATGGATGGCAGGAGAGAGATCACTTGATCATTGCCTGTTAGGTTCACTCCCTCAGGGGCACCTGGCATTGGCCACTGTCGGTAGACAGATACTGGGCTAGATGGACCTTTGGTCTGACCCGGTACGGCCTTTCTTATGTTCTTATGTTATGTTCTTAAGTGTTGCTCTTTTAAGACTTCTGAAAACATGCTCCACACGTCATCCCTCTCAGATTTTAGAAGGCACTTCAGATTCTTAAACCTTGAGTTGAGTGCTGTAGCCATCTTTAGAAATCTTACATTAGTACCTTCTTTGAATTTTGTCAAATCTGCAGTGAAAGTGTTAAAAAAACCCAACATGCTGGGTCAACATCTGAGACTGCTATAACATGAAATATATGGCAGAATGTGGGTAAAACACAGAGCAGGAGCCATAGAATCGAGGGATGAGGGATAGCTCAGTGGTTTGAGCGTTGGCTTGCTAAACCCAGGGGTAGAAGTTCAATGCTAGAGGGGGCCACTTAGGGATCTGGGACAAAAATCAATCCTTGGCCCTGCCTAGTGAAGGCAGAGGCCTGGACTCAATGACCTTTCAGGGTCCCTTCCAGCTCTATGAGATAGCATGTTCTCTCTCTATCTATATATATGTATAATTCTCTCCCAAGGAGTTCAGTCACAAATTTAATTAACCCATTGTTTTTTTTAATGAGCATCATCAGCATGGAAGCATGTCCTCTAGAATGCTGGCCAAAGAATGAAGGGGCATAGGAATGTTTAGGCTATCTGGCACGTAAATACCTTGCAATGCCGACTACAAAAGTGCCATGTAAACACCTGTTCTAACTTTCAGGTGGCATTATAATTAAGAAGTGGACATCATTATCTCACATAAATGTAAACAAGTGTCTTTGTCTTAGGGATTGGGGCGGAACAAGAAGTAGGACTGAATGGACTTGTAGACTCTAAAGTTTTATATTGTTTTGTTTTTGAGTGCAGTTATGTAACAAAAAAAATCAACATTTGTAAGTTGCGCTTTCACAATAAAGAGATTGCACTACAGTACTTGTGTGAGGTGAATTGAAAAATACTATTTCTTTTGTTTATCATTTTACAGTGCAAATATTTGTAATAAAAATAATATAAAATGAGCACTGTACACTTTGTATTTTGTGTTGTAAATTGAAATCAATCTATTTGAAAATGTAGAAAAGCATCTAAAATATTTAATAGATTTAAATTGGTATTATACTGTTTAACAGTGTGATTAAAATGTGATTAATTTTTTTAATCACGATTAATTTTTGAGATAATCACATGAGTTAACTGTGTTATTAATAATAATTTTAATTCCACGTAAGTAGCCATAGTTATATGATGCATACAAGTCAATCCTAGAAAATAAAGCATTTCATTATGTCCTGGCGTTGGCACTCTGCATGTATTTGGGGCACTGTATATTTACCAGTTTCCCCGGGGTTAGTAATCTGCACCTACGCTACAACTGGTTCAGATTACTTTTCCCTGCATACCAGCTCAGCTGTGCCAGCCAGTGCTCTGCAGGGCCAGGGCCAATGCTAATGCTCCCCTACTGCTTGTACACTCCCTCCTGATCCACACAGGATGGTCCCTGTGCTTGTAGTCACAATGCAGACAACACTGGAGAGTAAGTGGGTATCATATGCTTCTCCTTTGTGCAAGCACACAGGGCAGACCACTATTGGTAAGTTTTGAATACAGTATTTAGGACCAGGACTGGCTCTAAGGTTTTTGACACCCCATGTGGCAGGGGAAAAAAAAAAGCCACGATCAGCGGCAGCTCCACCACGCCGCTTTCTTCTTCGGCAGCAATTTGGCGGCAGGTGCTTCCCTCCGAGAGGGACTGAGGGACCCGCTGTCGAATTGCCACTGAAGAGTCAGATGTGCTGCCCCTTCCCCTTGGCCGCCCCTAGCACCTGCTTGCTGGGCTGGTGCCTGGAGCCAGCCCTGCTTAGGACCCAACCTGCTCTCTGTGTCAAAAGAGCTGAGCCATCCTCCCTTTCAGATGTACACAAACCAATCCAGTAATCACAACATTATTTCCAAAAACAAACCAAGTTCTTATCTTTCATAATTTGTATAAGCTAAAAAAACAAAAACTAATGTAAATCAGTGACAGGAGAGCTTCCAGACAATGACATCCACCCATTCCAGCCAATGACAACCTGATTTTGATGAAATAGCCCTGACTTGTATGACAGGACTGTTCAAGTGTCTCAGATTATTGCTATGTTGCAGGACAGATTTAAGAGTCACTGTTCTAGCACTAGGGGACAGATTTTCAAATATATTTAGGAACCTAAAAGTTGCAGATAGACAGTGGGATTTAAATAATGCTTAGACACCTATCTGCCATTGATTTTAGTGGGAGCTAGGCACTTTTAAAATCATACTGGCTGCTTATCTGCATCTGTAGGCATTTAAACAAGTGAAAGGTGACAGGTAGAGCTCTTTGAATCCACGGATTTACCATCCCTTACGGTTGGAATGCATTTTTCAGCATTTTTCAGCAACCCATGACAAATGTCTGGGGGCAGGCCCACCGACAGTGGGGGCAAAGGGGGCAATTGCCCATGGGCCCGAGAGATTGCTGCATGCTGTTTGTGACCACCTCTGTTCTAGTTATATATAGTGTAAACAAACCAATTGCACTAAAGACTCCTTGTTACTGATTTCTCATCCAATGGAAAACTGACCTACCAGGCCCTGAAATCTGCTACCACTCAGCAACAATATAGTTTAGTGAACAATCCTGCACTGGCCACAGGATGAAGATGGACAAGATATGAACTACCAGGAACAAGTCATTTTCTATCTTAATAGACAAAATTACTATTGGTCCAAGTGTCCTTTATGTAAGGCCCCTTTATACCACTGTGGAAGTGTAATTGGGCCTTAAATAGTGTACAGTCATTTACAAAGGAGAACCAGGCCCTATGCTATCCACTAAGAATGCTCTATACATAAGATGCCTAAAAAGAAACCACAAAAGCAAGGAAATGAAAAGTCAAGAAATCTAGCAGTGCATACATATCTTCTACTCTTCAACCGAGTGGATGCACCTTACCACTAGAAATACCACCATACAACACAGACCATACACTAGTCTTCCTCTGCCCTGGGAGGAACACCAGCTTTCCGAACTCTTCCCAAACTCTCCATCCCCACAAACAGACCTGACATCCCCCAAGTACCCTCCCAACTATTCCTGCTGCACAGTTCTAGAAAACCACACTCACCCCTGTTTCATGAAGAGGCAGTTTCACAGAGATCCTTCTCTTCATGAAAGTAACCTGTATTTTGTCAAAGATCTTCCTCCCACAAATAATGCTGGACTACAAAATCCCCATTCTTGCCCACAGTATTAGGGTCTGGGTTCAGAGAGAGGACACAGTACTGGGGTCTTGTAAACATGGGCACTATTGTAGTTGTGGAAGTAAAAAAAGAACTGACAGGGATTTGTAGGGGATCTTAATGTATGACAGTCTCTGTTAGCAAGAGTCAGGCTAGCTGTAATCCTAATAACGTGAAATTTGTAGAAGCAGGGATGGTGTAAGGCAAGTAGGAAAGAACTGTGTAAAAACTTGTTGCAACCTTGTGTCAATAATAAAGAATGTAGACTGGCATCTAAATAAAAGTAAAAAAAATAAAATATCAGGATGGCCTATGTATAAACAAAATGCAGCTGTTGGTTATTATTGTATGTAACAAAAAGTATAAATGCTTGCTGTAATTGTTTACCTATTAAAAGACCTGCCTGAGACTGGGGCAACCCTGTGTCCTAGGGCACTCCCTCCCTATATGCAATTGCTTAAAAATAAATAAAGTATTTGATTTTGTTGCACCCAAACAAAAAGTGAGAACTGAGTTTTTCTCAGACATAGTGTTCTCCTAACGTGATCTAAAATATAGCTGATAAAAGCATAACTGCATGGTCCATTTCAAAAGCAAAACTTTTTCATGTTCTCCATCAGTGAGCCATTGTGCTTAAGGATCTATTTATAACATTATTTCAATCTTTTTTTCTGTTTTTCAGATTACCGGCATCCTTTGGGCAACAGAGCCAGTGTCTGAAGTTCAGAAATAAATCACTTTCCCCATCTTCCTAGGGTTCTGAGTATCACAATCAAACCCTGATGATCTTTCCACCCCTGCTTATTATTCTAGTATTTTGCAAACCAACTATCCCACCGCACCCTAGAGGTTCCAGAGTGAATTCAGTGGGTAGGAGCCTTTAATTGGCAGTACTGAGCAGAACTACAAAAATTGTGGGGGGTTTTGGTTTAGTGATGAAACAAAAAATGTGGGGGGAAAAAAAGGTGGGTTTGGAGTTTTTTTTTTTTTTTGCTTTTTCATAACAAAAGGAAAAATGAAATTACCTTTGGGTTGACCGAAACAACCATTAAAAAGAAAACAGTTCCTTTAGAAAATTTTGTATAAACCAAGTTGACCTTTTCCACATTTGTTTTCCTCATTGTATATTCAGCTGAATCCATTCACCAAACTAGATCTGAATTGGCAAATACCTTTAGTTGCTCCAAAATTACATTTTTCAGAGAACTTACTGTTTGTTAAAACAATGGTCCCTCCGTATACAGAATACAGCCTGTTTTAAGCATTCCAACCCATGACTCGTATCTAGCCTGCAAAGAATAATATGTGAGAGGATACTGAAAACCTGATTCATCATATCTTATGTTTACCAGTCCCAAAGGACCAGACACTGATCCTGAGGTCAAGATGAATTTCAGATCTTACCCAATAAGCACACAGATGCCAAGCCTTTAGTAACTTTTTCACTCAGAGAGTGGTGAAACACTTTAGTAAAGGGTTAATAATAAAAAAGGAAAAAGAAAAAAAGAGAGTTGCTATGGCTAAAAGATCAATACACATACAGATATACATAAAGTCCTTAGGTCAGTTTCATAGAAGAAATGGTGAGGCTGCTGATTTGTAAAAGTCTTTCTGGAATAAATTAAAAATGTTATAGTCCAATAGGCAGTTCAGGTGTAGAGTTTGTTCAAGTTCTTCCATGAGAATTCCAGGGAAATCCAGAGTAAATCTGGAGACCACAGTCTTGTGTCTTAGATCTTCCTGTCAAAGTTTAAGCAGAGCTGATATGAAAAGAATCAGGCCCCAGGCTTCCATTACAGTTGAAGCAAGCTGGGTGCTCACAGGTAACTCCACTACATGGCCTTGTCAGGGTTCCTTCCCCACTCTGAGGGTACACATGTGGGGACCTGCATGAAAGACCCCCCCCAAGCTTATTTTTGCCAACTTAGGGTAAAAACTTTCCCAAGGCACAAATTCCACCTTGCCTTGAACAGTATGCTGCCACCACCAAGTGATTTAGACAAAGAATCAGGGAAAGAACCACTTGGAGTCCTATTCCACACAAAATATTCCCCCAAGCCCTACACCCCCTTTCCTGGGGAAGGCTTGAGAATATCCTCACCAATTGCTACAGGTGAACACAGACCCAAACCTTGGATCTTAAGAACAATTAAAAAATCAATCGGGTTCTTAAAAGATAGACAATTTAATGCATTTCTTTGCTATTACTATTTTTGCAAGCCCATAATACTAAGTTCAGATATGGCTTAGGGAGATGTATTTTCCCTACCCTGTTTCCCTGTTGACTCCAGGAGACACAGACAAAAACCTTCCCCCACAGATTTGAAAGTATCTTCTCCCTTTATTGGTCCTTTTGGTCAGGAGCCACCCAGGTTATCTGAGCTTCTTAACCCTTTACAGATAAAGAGGGAGTAACCCTTTACAGAGTAAAGAGGAATTTTATGCTACCCTTAGCTGTATGTTTATAGAATCATAGAATCATAGAATATCAGGGTTGGAAGGGACCTCAGGAGGTCATCTTGTCCAACCCCCTGCTCAAAGCAGGACCAATTCACAACTAAATCATCGCAGCCAGGGCTTTGTCAAGCCTGACCTTAAAAACCTCTAAGGAAGGAGATTCCACCACCTCCCTAGGAAACCCATTCTAGTGCTTCACCACTCTCTGAGTGAAAAAGTTCTTCCTAATATCCAACCTAAACCTTCCCCACTGCAACTTGAGACCATTATTCCTTGTTCTGTCATCTGCCACCACTGAGAACAGTCTAGATCCATCCTCTTTCAGGTAGTTGAAAACAGCTATCAAATCCCCCCTCATTCTTCTCCTCTGCAGACTAAACAATCCCAGTTCCCTCAGCCTCTCCTCATAAGTCATGTGCTCCAGCCCCTTAATCATTTTTTTGCCCTCCGCTGGAATCTTTCCAATTTTTCCACATCCTTCTTGTAGTGTGGGGCCCAAAACTAGACACAGTATTCCAGATGAGGCCTCACCAATGTTGAATTGAGGGGAATGATCACATCCCTTGATCTGCTGGCAATGCCCCTACTTATACAGCCCAAAATGCCATAACCTTCTCGGCAAGAAGGGCACACTGTTGACTCATATCCAGCTTGTCATCCACTGTAACCCCTGGGTCCTTTTCTGCAGAACTGCTGCCTAGCCAGTCGGTCCCTAGTCTGCAGCAGTGCATGGGATTCTTCCATCCCAAGTGCAGGAATCTGCACTTGTCCTTGTTGAAGCTCATCAGATTTCTTTTGGCCCAGTCCTCTAATTTGTCTAGGTCCCTCTGTATCTTATCCCTACCTTCCAGCATATCTACCACTCCTCCAAGTTTAGTGTCATCTCAAACTTGCTGAGAGTGCAGTCCATGCCATCCTCCAGATCATTAATGAAGATATTGAACAAAACTGGCCCCAGGACCGACCCTTGGGGCACTCCACTTGAAACCGGCTGCCAACTAGACATGGAACCATTGATCACTACCCATTGAGCCCAACAATCTAGGCAGCTTTCTATCCACCTTATAGTCCATTCATCCAGCCCATACGTCTTTAACTTGCTGGCAAGAATACTGTGGGAGACTGTATCAAAAGCTTTGCTGAAATCAAGGAATAACACATCCACTGCTTTCCCCTCATCCACAGAGCCAGTTATCTCCTCATAGAAGGCAATTAGGTTAGTCAGGCATGACTTGCCCTTGGTGAATCCATGCTGACTGTTCCTGATCACTTTCCTCTCCTCTAAGTGCTTCAGAATTGATTCCTTGAGGACCTGCTCCCTGATTTTTCCAGGGACTGAGGTGAGGCTGACTGGCCTGTAGTTCGCTGGGTCCTCCTTCTTCCCTTTTTTAAAGATGGGTACTACATTAGCCTTTTTCCAGTCATCCGGGACCTCCCCTGATTGCCGTGAGTTTTCAAAGATAATGGCCAATGGCTCTGCAATCACATCCGCCAACTCCTTTAGCACCCTCGGATGCAGCTCATCCAGCCCCATGAACTTGTGCTTATCCAGTTTTTCTAAATAGTCCCGAACCACTTATTTCTCCACAGAGGGCTGGTCACCTTCTCCCCATACTGTGCTGCCCAGTGCAGCAGTCTGGGAGCTGACCTTGTCTGTGAAGACAGAGGCAAAAAAATCATTGAGTACATTATCATTTTCCACATCCTCTGTCACTAGGTTGCCTCCCTCATTCAGTAAGGGGCTCACACTTTCCTTGACTTTCTTCTTGTTGCTAACATACCTGAAGAAACCCTTCTTGTTCTTGTTAACATCTCTTGCTTGCTGCAACTCCAAGTGTGATTTGGCCTTCCTGATTTCACTCCTGCATGCCTGAGCAATATTTTTATACTCCTCCCTAGTCATTTGTCCAATCTTCCACTTCTTGTAAGTTTCTTTTTTGCGTTTAAGATCAGCAAGGATTTCACTGTTAAGCCAAGCTGGTCGCCTGCCATATTTACTATTCTTCCTACACATCGGGATGGTTTTTTCCTGCAACCTCAATAAAGATTCTTTAAAATACAGCCAGCTCTCCTGGGCTCCTTTCCCCCTCATGTTATTTTCCCAGGGGATCCTGCCCATCAGCTCCCTGAGGGAGTCAAAGTCTGCATTTCTTAAGTCCAGGGTCTGTATTCTGCTGCTCTCCTTTCTTCCTTGTGTCAGGATCCTGAACTCGACCATCTCATGGTCACTACCTCCCAGGTTCCCATCTACTTTTGCTTCCCCTACTAACTCTTCTCTGTTTGTGAGCAGCAGGTCAAGAAGAGCTCTGCCCCTAGTTGGTTCCTCCAGCACTTGCACCAGGAAATTGTCCCCTATACTTTCCAAAAACTTCCTGGGTTCTCTGTGCACCGCTGTATTGCTCTCCCAGCAGATATGAGGGTGATTAAAGTCTCCCATGAGAACCAGGGCCTGCGATCTAGTAACTTCTGCTAGATGCCGGAAGAAAGCCTCGTCCACCTCAACCCCCTGGCCTGGTGGTCTATAGCAGACTCCCACCATGACATCACCCTTGTTGCTCACACTTCTAAACTTAATCCAGAGACTTTCAGGTTTTTCTGCGGTTTCATACCAGACCTCGGAGCAGTCATACTGCTCTCTTATATACAATGAAACTCCCCCACCTTTTCTGCCCTGCCCGTCCTTCCTGAACAGTTTATAGCCATCCATTACAGTACTCCAGTCATGTAAGTTATCCCACCAAGTCTCTGTTATTCCAATCACATCATACTTTCTTGACTGTGCCAGGACTTCCAGTTCTCCCTGCTTGTTTCCCATGCTTCTTGCATTTGTGTACAGGCAGTTAAGATAACTCGCTGCTTGTTCCGCTTTCTCAGTCTGAGACAGGAGTCCTCCCCTCTTGCACTCTACTGCTCATGCTTCCTCCCGGTATCCCATATCCCCACTTACCTCAGGGCTTTGGTCTCCTTCCCCCAGTGAACCTACTTTAAATCTCTCCTCACTAGGTTAGCCAGCCTGCTTGCGAAGATGCTCTTCCCTCTCTTTGTTAGGTGGAGCCCATCTCTGCCTAGCACTCCTCCTTCTTGGAACACCATCCCATGGTCGAAGAATCCAAAGCCTTCTCTCCAACACCACCTGCGTAACCATTCGTTGACTTCCACAATTCGACGATCCCTACCCAGGCCTTTTCCCTGCACAGGGAGGATGGACAAGAACACCACTTGTGCCTCAATCTCCTTTATCCTTCTTCCCAGAGCCATGTAGTCATTCTTGGCAGTATCATTGGTGCCCACGTGGAGAAGCAGGAAGGGGTAGCGATCCAAGGGCTTGATGAGTCTCAGCAGTCTCTCGGTCACATCATGAATCCTAGCTCCTGGCAAGCAGCAGACCTCTCGGTTTTCTTGGTCGGGGCGGCAGATAGATGACTCAGTCCCCCTGAGGAGTGAGTCTCCAACCACCACCATCCTCCTCCTTCTCTTGGGAGCGGTGGTTGTGAAACCCACATCCCTAGGACAGTGCATCTTGTGCCTTCCAATTGGTGGAATCTCCCTTCTCTCAGATGTACCATCTACTCCACTCTCCGCATTAGTATCTGTGGAAAGAACATGAAAACAGTTGCTCATCTGTATCTCCGTTGCTGGTACATGGACGCTCCTCTTTCTTCTTCTGGAGGTTACATGCTGCCAAATTTCTTCACCGTCCCTCTCTCCCCTCTGCACAGCCTGCGCCGATTCTTCAGGACGTTGTGCCCGTAGAAGCTTATCCTGACATCTGTCCAGGAAATCTTCATTTTCTTGTATGCAATGCAGGGACGATACTTGCTGCTCCAGACCTCGAGCCTCCTCTTCCTATATGGAGACCAGCTTGCACTTTATACAGACAAAGTCGCTTTTGTCCTGTGGAAGAAAGACAAACATGGCACAACATGTGCAGGTTACAATAGCTGAACGCTCACCTTCCATAATTTCTTGCTTCTAAGAGCTTCCTCAGCTGTTGCAGCAACTCACAGAAGCCCGCGAGATGAAAGCCTCAGTGGGCTCTCCCCAGGCAAACTTCCAGGCAAACTCCCTCTGTTAGCCTCTGCTGTTTGCTGCTCAGTTGGTTCGCTGCTGACTGCCTTTTTATAGCAGTCCAGCCCACTCAAGACCCACCTGGAACAAAGCTCTCCCAATTCACACTTTTCAAACAAACGAGCAAACAATCAAGCACACAGTCAAACTGACAAACTGTCCCCTGCAACAGACACTCAGATACTCACCAACACAGCCCCCCAATGCAGCACTTAGCGCACTTCCTCATGGACAGATCCCAGGCAAACTCCCTCTGTTAGCCTCTGCTGTTCACTGTTTATGACACCTTTGATGAAAACAGGCTGACATTTTGACCTCTATTCAATGGTCCCTTTCTCAAACAATACAGAGGCTATCCCTCTGATACTCAAACAATACAGTTAGCAATAGCCATTCAAATTACCAGGACAGTTCACAGGTGATTTACTATGTGGATTTACAAGCTCTGAAGAGAAATTAAGACAATAATATTATTACACGACAAGTCCTATCTAAAATATAATATCCTCTTTTAATCTGTCAATAGAATACAGTAAGGAAGCATTACACGACAAAAAGCTAGTTAGATCATATTGCTTATTTGTAATAGAATGCAGGTAAAGATAGACACATTTAGCACTTTCTTTGTTTCTCTAACAAGAAAGACAAACATGTTAAAGATTCTAGTCTACTCAACATGGCTTTGATGACTATCTATAAGGAATAGCCCTATTTACCATTGCAATATCCTTTTGCTATGTCTTTAAGGGTTGATTTACAGATCACCCAGCTTGCTAATAGTTCAAACTTTGCTTGCCCCCAAAGTTACAATATGTTTTCTCCCACATTCTTCTATTAGGATTTTAAATTCTTCGGGGAGGGTTTAAGTGATTGTATAATGACCAACACAATGCGGCCCAAGTCTCCACTGAGGCTTCTTGATAATACCGCTATGCAAATAATAATTAATAAGTAATTAGGGCTGTCAATTAATCACATTTAACTTGTGATTAACGCAAAAACATTAATCATGATAAAAAAATTAATTGTGATTCATCACAGTTTTAATGGCACAGTTAAACAATAGAATACCAATTAATACGTATTAAATATTTTGGATGTTTTTCTATATTTTCATATATTTTGTATTCTGCATTGTAACTGAAATCAAATGTCTATTACTTTTTATTATAAATATTTGCACTATAAAAATGATAAACAAAACAAATAGTATTTTTCAATTCATCTCATACAAGTACTCTTTGTTGTGAAAGTGCAACTTACAAATGTAGATTTTTTTTTGTTACATAACTGAACTCAAAAACAAAACAATGTAAAACTTCAGAGCCTACAAGTGTATCATAGAATAATAGAATTTAAGATCAGAAGGGACCATTATCTAGTCTGACCTCCCGCAAGATGCAGGCCACAAAAGCTGACCCACCCACTCCTGAAATAATTCTCTCCCATGTTGAAGTCCCCAAATCCTGATTTAAAGACTTCAAGTAGCAGATAATCCTCCAGCAAGCGACCCCTGCCCCATGCTGCGGAGGAAGGTGAAAAACCTCCAGGGCCACTGCCAATCTACCCTGGAGGAAAATTCCTTCCCGACCCCAAATATGGCGATCAGCTGAACCCCGAGCATGCGGGCAAGACTCAGTCCTACTTCTTGTTCAGCCAATCCCTAAGACAAAGATATTTGATTACATTTACGGGAGATAATGCTGCCCTCTTCTTATTTACATCATCACCTGAAAGTGAGAAAAGACATTTGCATGGCAGTTTTGTAGCTGGCATTGCAAGGTATTTACGTGCCAGATAAGCTAAACATTCGTATGCCCCTTCATGCTTCGGCCACCATTCCAGAGGACATGCTTCCATGCTGATGACACTCATTAAAAAATGCATTAATTAAATTTGTGACTGAAGTCCTTGGGGGAGAATTGTATGTCCCCTGCTCAGTATTACCCAGGGTATGTCTACACTACGGGATTATTCCGATTTTACAGAAACCGTTTTTTTTAAAACAGATTGTATAAAGTCGAGTGCATGCTGCCACACTAAGCACATTAATTTGGCGGCGTGCGTCCATGTACCGAGGCTAGCGTCGATTTCTGGAGCGTTGCACTGTGGGTAGCTATCCCGTAATATCCCATAGTTCCCGCAGTCTCCCCCGCCCATTGGAATTCTGGGTTGAGATCCCAATGCATGATGCGGCAAAAACAGTGTCGTGGGTGATTCTGGGTAAATGTCGTCACTCAATCCTTCCTCCGTGAAAGCAATGGCAGACAATCATTTCGCGCCCTTTTTCCCTCGATTGCCCTGGCAGACGCCATAGCATGGCAACCATGGGGCCCGTTTAGCCTTTTGTCACTGTCACCGTATGTGTACTGGATGCTGCTGACAGCACCATATCACAGCAGCATCCATTTGCCTTTGCAAGGTAGCAGAGACGGTTACCAGCCCTATATCACCGTCTGCAATTGGAAATTGGCGATGACGGTTATCAACCCTTTTGTACTGTCTGCTGCTGTCATGGGTGCTCCTGGCTGGCCTCGCTGAAGTCGGCCGGGGGCGCATGGACAAAAATGGGAATGACTCCCCAGGTCATTCCCTTCTTTATGTTTTGTCTAAAAATAGAGTCAATCCTGCCTAGAATATAGGGCAAGTGTACTAGAGAACCAGAGAGCACAGCCGCTCCGGGTCAGAGCCCCAGATATTCCACAGGAATGATGAGCTGCATGCCATTCTAGGGGGTGCCCCTGCAACAACCCCAACCATTGCTTCTCTCCTCCCACACCCCTCCTGGGCTACCATGGCAGTTATCCCCCCATTTGTGTGATGAAGTAATAAAGAATGCAGGAATAAGAAACACTGACTTTTTAGTAAGATAAAATGAGGGGGAGGCAGCCTCCCGCTGCTAGGATAGTCCAGGCAGGACAGAATCTTCATTAGACATGAAGTGGGGTGGAGTGAGGCGCTCAGCCTCCAGTTGCTATGATGAGGACAGTTTTCAATCCTTCTGTACCGTCTGCTGGGAATAACAGGGAGTCATTCCCATTTTTGCCCAGGCGCCCCCGGCCGACCTCACCGAGGCCAGCCAGGAGCACTCACGGGCTGATGAGGACGGTTTCCAAGCCTTTTGTACCATCTGCCATCAGGAAAGGAAGGGGAGGGGATGCTGCTGTTCAGCGCCGCAGCACCGCGTCTACCAGCAGCATGCAGTAGACATACGGTGACATTGGAAAAAGGCGAGAAACAATTTTTTCCCCTTTTCTTTCACGGGGGGGAGGAGGGTAAATTGACGACATATATCCTGAACCACCCGGGACAATGTTTCTCACCCTTCAGGCATTGGGAGCTCAGCCAAGAATGCAAATGCTTTTCAGAGACTGCGGGGACTGTGGGATAGCTGGAGTCCTCAGTCCCCCTCCCTCCCTCCCTCCCTCCATGAGCATCCATTTGATTCTTTGGTTTTCTGTTACGCTTGTCATGCAGCACTATGTTAAGTCCCTGCTGTGGCCTCTGTGTGGAGATTTTTTCAAATGCTTTGGCATTTTGTCTTCTGGAACAGAGCTCTGATAGAACAGATATGTCTCCCAATAAAGCGATCAGATCCAGTATCTCCCGTACAGTCCATTCTGATCAGCTCTCCACGCTGGGCAAACAGGAAATGAAATTCAAAAGTTCGCGGGGCTTTTCTTGTCTACCTGTCCAGTGCATCCGACTCCAGATTGCTGTCCAGAGCGGTCACAATGGTGCACTGTGGGCAGGGGCGGCTCTACCTTTTTGGCCGCCCCAAGTAGTCATGCGCGGGAGGCGCCCCGGAGCCCCGGGAGCAGCGGACCTCCCGCGGGCATGACTGCAGAGGGACCGCTGGTCCCGCGTGGCTCGGCTGGACCTCCCGTGGCTGCGGACGGCTCGCGGGTCCGGCGGCTCTGCTTGAGCTGCCGCAGTCACGCCTGCGGGAGGTCCAGCCGAGCCGCGGGACAAGCGCCCCCTCCGCAGTCATGCCTGCGGCAGGTCCAGTCATCCCGGGGCTCCGGTGGACCTCCCGCAGGCATGACTGCGGCAGGTCCGCCGGCCCAGCCTGCCGCCCACCCCCGGCAGTAGGGGATGCCCCCTACATTTTGCCGCCCTAGGCAACAGCTTGTTTTGCTGGTGCCTAGAGCCGCCCCTGACTGTGGGATAGCTCCTGGAGCCCAATACCGTCAAATTGCGGCCACACTAACCCTAATCTGAAATGGCAATACCGATTTGAGCGGTACTCCACTCGTCGGGGAGGAGTACAGATATCAATATTAAGAGCCCTTTATATCGAAATAAAGGGCTTTGTTGTGTGGACTGGTGCAGGGTTAATTCAGTTTAACGCTGCTAAATTCGGTATAAACGCGTAGTGTAGACCAGGCCCCACATTGTCCCATATATTTCATGTTTTAGCAGTCTCAGATGATGATCCAGCACATGTTGTTCATTTTAAGAACACTTTCACTGCAGATTTGATGAAAAGCAAAGAAGGTACCAATATGAGATATCTAAAGATAGCTACAGCACTCAACCCAAGGTTTAAGAATCTGAAGTGCCTTTCAAAGCCTGAGAGACAGGGTATGGAGCATGCTTTCAGAAGTCTTAAAAGAGCAACACTGTAGAACCCGAACCACCAGAAAAGAAAATCAACCTTCTGCTGGTGTCATCCAACTCAGATAATGAAAATGAACATGCTTTGGTCTGCACTGCTTTGGATTGTTATCAAGCATGATAATGCCATGAGAATGCCTGTTCTCATTTTCAGGTGACATTGTAAATAATTTTTTTAAATCACTTGACAACCCTAATAATAATGGTGCCTTTTTTCAATTTCTTCCCCCTTCTTTGCTCACCTGGTAATGGCCACCCATCCCTGCTCCATCCTCTGAGTTGGGAATTCAGACTGTCTTAGCTCTGTAACATTTAGGTTGCAGTTCATATCTGTTTTCACGGTCTCCAGGGAAAGAGGGAGTTAACTAACTCAATCTGTCTGTTTTAGCTTTTCTAAAGAATTGAAATTTATCATCTAGAGAAAGTTTTAAAATAATAAATATATTGACAGTAAGAGATTCCATACATGCAATTATCTGGATCCTTATATCACACCCTTCATAACTGGAACAGAATCCTTTACAAACTAGTTTTAGCAAACAGTCTCATTTGTCATTGAAATGTTAATTTGAAGAGTGAAGACTATAAATAGTTAGAAAATAAAACTGTTCCCTCTTCTTCACTGACCTCCTTTCTTTCCATTAGAAACATCTTTGTGTCTCTCTTCCTATCAGCAATGTGGCTAGTGACCGTCCCGCCTGAGGAGGAGAATGTGTGTGTAATTCAAGTCAATTCTCTTCTGAATGGAAGAGCTACAATCAACAACAGGGTAAGAATGAGATTTGTAGTTATCGGTGCAAACTGTAATCCCATATCATAAGTTAATAATTTCTGTTGCAGAGCACGGTATAGCTTTACTGACAGACACTCACCCACAGAATGAAATTAGGGAGTTACACCTCTACTCAGGCAGATGTTACAAAGAACAAGTCTGAGGTAAATTACACTTTAAAGAATGAGAGCCATTCTGGTCTGGTCTGAACAGGCACTTTGTAGAAAGTACATTTGTAGTTCCATAGTTATTGTGTCTCCATAATTTCCACATCAAATGTACTTAATACTGTGGTAAAGAAGGTTTTTTTTTTTATAACAGCCAGTATGACAACTCACCATGAGACCCGAGTGTAAAGACTTTTTTTTTTCTGAAACATCTTCACCGGTAATACATTTCTTCAGAGAAGATTAGACACTCAGACATACCTGATGAGTTTTCATGATAGTTTTACAATTAGTTTTCACAATAGTAACTTATTATAATTGTGTTGATCCATTGATTCATTTATGAGACAGTTCCCTTTCTTTGAGTTCTGTTTTTCTGCATTGAAAATAGCAGTAAAAATCACTATAAACTTATTTGTGTCACTCCCATCACCAGCTATGACTCTGAATGTACGAAAGTAGCAGGTTTGTTACCTGAGATAGTGTATTTGTTAGTCACTATTAAACCTCTCTTTAAGAGAATTAATCCTATGCTATCAAGGTAATATAATGGCATTACTGAATAAATATCAATGTGCGTTTTGTCTCCTGCTAGTGAAAGAAGGGAAAAAGGAACTTGTTTCCCCAGGAGAATCTTATTATTTAGAATGAAATGAAACAAAGGAGTAACCAAGGCAGGAGGACCCTATCAACATCTGAGAAGAGCACAGCAGCCACCAGCAGGCAGAAAATATCTGTAGAAGTTGTATTCATTGAACAGAAATAACCTTTGTATGGTGAAACAACATGTACAAGTTACACCTTTTGACTGGAAATAGATTTTGGACATGTAAAGTGCTCTTCTCACCTGATTTCTGTAAGCCTGTTTTCCTTTTAGGATCACAGAAAATGGGGATGTTACAAGATCTCCATTCAGAATTTTATACAAGACAAAATCACTTGAATGGAAAAAGGGAAAGATCTGAGACAATGAGGGTCTCTTTTAAGACTCAGTCATGTTGTAACAGTAACTCCATCAGGTGTTGATATTTTCCTTTGCCAGTCCTGCCATTGTAGAAACTGACTTGGAGTAACTTGTACTCTATATTAGTAAATGGAATTGAATTTGGGTTTCATATATCTCAGTTTAGTCCTGAAATCCTGGGAAATTCAGTATTCAGGAGGTCCCACTTCTCCCCTTCTTGTTCTGACCAGAAATTCTATCTTGGACCTGAGAAACCACTTGAACAAAGGATGCCTCAGAACCAATATTTCTGTGCAAAGATTTGGTATCAAAATTTTCTGACTAAAATTTGTCATAAACAAATTCTTGACCAGCTCTACAGATAACATCAGTGGGAGCTTCCCTATTGACTCAGGGGAGTTTGGAATCCTAAATGTATACACAACAAAGAATCCTGTGGCACCTTATAGACTAACAGACGTTTTGCAGCATGAGCTTTCAGGTGCCACAGGATTCTTTGTTGCTTTTACAGATCCAGACTAACACGGCTACCCCTCTGATAAATGTATACACTGACCCGTGGACCACAATGAAAAATTGAAGTCAGTCCTGGCTACAGTCCTGGTGATCCCCATGTCTATTGGAAGAAGCATGTTTAGAGATGTAACAGCCCATGCTTCCAATACATAAATAAATAAATAAATAAATAAATAAAATGCAAAGCTATTAAACCTCACGATTCAGGGTTTATGCCAATCTCTAACTAATTGAGATCAGGATGAGATTTAATATGGGGGCTGATTATCCCCCAACTGGCTACTTTGCATTTCTTGAACTTTCCTCTGAAGCACTTAGTGCTGCCCACTGTTAGAGACAGGATACAGGATTATATAGACCTCAGGTTTCATCCTTTATGGAAATTCCTCAGTTCCTGTGTATTTAGAACTTATTAAATAACATGAAAATTAATTTGTGACAATCCTTGTGAATGGTGAAGTCAATTTCTATTCAGTCTTGTTCACTTTCCTTTCCTCTGTTTTTTGTGAACCTACATGCAAGTGCAGCTTTTTTTGTATAAATGTTCAGGCAAAGCAAACTTTGGGCCCTTGGTTAAAATCTCTTTAATCAAGAAACAAATGTGTTTAGAGCTGGATGATGTCATTTAGTAAGAGCTGTGTGCCGGAATCAGTGGGATGGAGGTGACCATCCCAGGGGGAACACTGCTCTGTCTGAGTAATGGTGTGGAATTGAGTTCCAGACTCAAAGATCCTACACTGAAGTTACCCTTTCACCAGCTGACTCCTGCTTACACCAAGGATTGTGATATTGATCACCCTATCTGGTCTTCCCCTTCACAGGAACACACAAGGACATTGTATTCCTCAGACTGAAGATACCATGGAAGTTGAAGTTATTTTTTATTTAGATTTATAAATGACACCTGGACAAAGATCAAGGCACATGTACAATATAGGATAAGCGTGTAAAACAAATGCATTATCCATATTGTGACAGATGCAGGCCAGTGGGCTACAGGAGTCTGGTAGAAGGCAAATATACTGGCCACTGGATGAATAGTTTTCTATTCCCTGAGTGACCAGAGCAGGGGCTGCCCTAGAGCAATCAGAAACCTGCTAGAACCAATTAAGACAGGCAAGCTAATTAAGACACCTGGAGCCAATTAGAACTTACTAGAATCAATTATGGCAGGCAGGCTAATCAGGACACCTGGTTTAAAAAGCACCTTACATCCAGGGAGCAGGGAGTGAGAAGGTGTGCTGCTAGAGGACTGAGGAGTACAAGTGTGATCAGGCTTCAGGAGGAAGTTCCTGTGACGAGGATAAAGAAGGTGCTGGGGTGAGGCCATGGGGAAGTAGCCCAGGGAGTTGTCTCCTATATCAGCTGTGTGACAGCTACATTGTAGAGAGCTGCTATCCACAGGGCCCTGGGCTGGAACCTGGTGTAGAGGGCAGGCCTGGGTTCTCCCTATCCCACAAACTGCTGATTGGACACAGGTGGAGTTGACCTGGTCTGTGAGACACACCAGAGGGGAAGGTCTAATTGGGAAAAGGATCTGGCCTGTCCCCGACCCACTAGGAGAGACAACAGAGACTGTGGAGATTGTTCTCCATTTTCCCCATGCTGGCCAGTGATGAGATTAGCTGTGTGAATGGGAGGTTTGAGCCTCTAGCAGAAGTGGCCAAACTGAGGGCTGCCGTGAACCTCTGAGGTGAGCAAATCCGCCAGAAAGTGCAGGACCCAACAAGGCAGAGGAGGAACTTTGTCACAATATAAAGAATTGTAAAATAATATAGTACATAAGCAGTACAAAATGTATGAACTAAATTCAACTGACCTAAATTCTTTGATTGAAAACCATGGAAACTTTTGACCCAGTTTCAGCCCACTCTCTCCCAGTGCAATGTGTTGCTTGGATCAGCGAAGCAGTGAGTTCCAGAGGTGAGTGCCCTTCCCTGAGAAACCTCCTGTAGGGAGTGAATGTGGCCTCCCTCCGAACCAGAGGGTAAAGACAAGAGTCCCTCTCTCAGCCTGAGTGGGTGGGGCCAGGCCAAGCTTACTCCACCCCCACCCCCGGAAGGGGAGGGGTGGGACAGGAAGTACAAAAGGCAGGGCCCTTAGCCCAGTCAGGGCAGCACCAGGGAGGGAGACAGATGCAGGTTGATGGCTGGTCCCTGCAGACCCTGTTGCTGAGCCAGGGGAGGCCCTGGACCTGGCCTTGAGGAAGGACTTGGGCTACCAGGACTGCTGGCTGCAGAGTACCCCAAGGAACTGGAGGAGCCAGGCAGAGATTCGAGCCAGAGTGAGCTTGAACTACCAGGGCTACCGGTGGCTGAATATCCCAACAAGTTGGAGGAACCAGAGCCTCTTCATTTCTTCCAATGACCAGGATATCATCCAGATAGCACTGAACTCCTGATAGCAGAGGTTACCCCCTCGAGAGACCAGGTAGGAAGTAGCCCAGGGGCAGAACTGCACACTGCGGTGAGTCAGTATTTGGGCAGCGTGTTGCAGATGGATCCCCACTGACCCAGGGGCAGGACCCTCCCCCCCCCGCTGCCACTGTCAGGGCCCTGGGCTGGAATGCAGTGGAGTCGGGTGGGCCTGCATTCCCCTACCCCTGCCACCCCACCTCAGGTGGCAGACCCCTGAGAAAGAGCACTGACTCTTGCTGGCGCTCCCCTGCCTGAGGGCCATTCCACTGACTCTGGCTGATAGTCCTGTGTCACACCAATTACGGTGGCACACCTCCCTCCACTAATTCCCCGCTGACAGAGAGGTGTGACCAAGGCCTTTCGGCAAGGCAGTAGCTCCCCACCACCCCCTAGCAGCTCGGCAGACCAACTGAGACCTTGCTACAACTCCATCCCCAGATGAACGTCTTGGAACTGTAAACTCAAGTTTCCTAATAAATCTCAAGTGATGGGAGAAACCATGAAGGAAAGATTTGGTAGGTACAGAGCCTCCCAACCAAAAAGGTCTTTCAGATCAATAGCAACACTTTGAATTGAGCCTGGAAGCCAGCACAGTTTCTGGAGCATAGAGGGATGTGCCTATTCCATTCCAGAATCAGTGTTATGTGAGTGAGAAGCTAAACTCTTCTCTACCTGAAATTTCCTGGTGGCCTTCTGGAGTAGCCCCAAGCAGAGTTCATTGCAGAAATCCAATTATTATTCTCTTATGTTGCATAACTTTAAATGTTATTGTGACATTGATTTTATGTCAATATGATTTTATAAAAATATGTTAATGAGTGAATATAATGTAACAGGAATATGCTTCATGCAAAAAGTCTCTTGTAAGGTATCATTTACAAAGCTTATAATCTACTGAGTGTGTTCATCCTTTTTCTATAAATGTATCACTCTTGTATCTAAAACTAGAAATATAACTCTGAGGGCCTATTCTAATTATGTGAAGTGTGGGCAATTAATGGTGGTTTGGAATCTTGACGGCTCCCATCAACTAGGACAATTGACTGTGGATGGCTCTGTTTGCAGGCAAGCCTTCCTGTGAATCATGCTGGGAGGAATGAAGGCTCCGGGTCTTATAGTGACATGTGATCATGTCACCTGAACTGAAATCCATCTTTAGCCTGGTGCTTTTCCAGTGATGGGGGATTTAGGGGGTGGGAAAGGATATATAAGTGGATGGAACAGAGAAAAGAGGGAGTCATCATGAGGAATATTCTAGCTACCATCAGCTTGAACAAGAGCTGTACCAGGGAAAGAATTGTGCCCAGGCCTGGAACGTGTCCAGTTTGAGAAAAAAAACTTACTGAAGCGTCTCTAAGGGTGAGATTATCTGTAGTCACTTTGATTAGACATAGATTTGCATGTTTTATTTTATTTTGCTTGGTGACTTACTTTGTTCTGTCTGTTACTACTTGGAACCACTTAAATCCTACTTTCTGTATTTAATAAGTAAAAAGTGATTTTACTAATTAACTCAGAGTATGTGTTAATACCTGGGTGGGCAAACACCTGTGCATATCTCACTATCAGTGTTATAGACGGTGAACAATGTATGAATTTACCCTGCATAAACTTTATACAGAATAAAACGGATTTATTTGGGTTTAGACTCCATTGGGAGTTGGGCATCTGAGTGTTAAAGACAAGAACACTTCTATAAGCTGTTTTCAGGTAAGCCTAAAGCTGTTAGGGGATGTGATTCAAACCTGGGTCTGGATTTGCAGCAAGCTAATGAGTCTGGCTCAAACCAGGCAGGGCACTGAAATCCTAAGCTGACGGGGCAGGAAAGCAGGGGAAGAAGTAGTCTTGGCACGTCAGGTGGCAGCTCTCAAGTGGGGTTCTGTGATCCAACCTGTCACAGTTATTATGACCCCAAAACTATCCAATATATTTTAAAAGCAAGCTACAGTATTCTATGCCCAGAAAGGACCACTGTGATCATCTAGTCTGTCCTCCTGTATAACACAGGCCATAGAACTTCCAAGAAGTAATTCCACAACTGATTTGTAGTACTTGGACGTAGTTGAACTAGAGCAGATCTTTTAGGAAAAACATCCAATCTCAAATCCACCACAACCCTTGGTAAATTGTTCCAGTGGTTCAGTACTCTCACTGTTAAATTATGCTATATTTCCAGTCTGAATTTACCTAGCTTCATCTTCCAGCCAGTGGATCTTGTTATGTCTATGTCTTTTAGATTACAGAGCCTATTATCGAACATTTGTTCCCCACGTAGGCACTCATAGACTGATCGTCACCCCTTAACCTTCTGTGTCTTAAGCTAAATCGATTGAGCTCCATGAGACTATCCCTATAAGGCAGGTTTTCCAATTATTTAATCATTCTGTGGTTCTCCTTTAAACCCTCTCCAATTTTACAACATCCTCTCTGAATTGTGAACATCAGAACTGGACACACTAGCCAGGTCATATCAGTGCCAAATACAGGGGAAAAAAATTCTATTCCTACTCAAGATTCCCTGTTTATACACCCAGGGATTGAGTTAGTCCTTCTGGCCACAGCATCACACTGAGAGCTCATGTTCAGCTGATTATCCACTATGTCCCCCAAGTCTTTTTCAGAGTTACTACTTCTGAGGACAGAGTCCTCCATCCTGTAAGTATGGCCTGTAGTCTTTGTTCCTAGACAGATAACTTCACAGTTAGCAGTATTAAAACACATATTGTTATCTTGTGCCCTGTTTACCAAGCAATCCAGTTCTCATGAGGTTTTTAAGGCCAGGCTTGACAAAGCCCTGGCTGGGATGATTTAGTTGGGTTTGGTCCTGCTTTGAGCAGGGGGTTGGACTAGATGACCTCCTGAGTTCCCTTCCAACCCTGAGATTCTATGATTCTATGACCTATGGCAGTGAGTTCTGGAGATTTTCTGTACATGGTATTAAGAATGACTTCAATATGTCCTACCATATTATTAGGTATACAATAAAGAACTATTCTGAAAATAAAGTAGATTAATTTCTGCATCCCCATTACCCCATGAAATGGTTAATGGGATGCAGTGATTCACTTAGGAGGAAAGATTAAAAGAGGTACCTATGCATAACTGGCTAAGTAATAACTTATTAGTGATATTGCCTCTGTAGTAGGGTGGTCACCCCTTGCCTGCCTGGAAAACAGCCCTGGGAGATTGTGGATTGGGGAAACGGGCGCAGCTGGGCTCACACCCCAAACAGACCACAGCTGGCCCTTATAAAAGTGGCTGTGAGACAAGCACTCAGTCTCATCTAGCTGTGGAGAGAGATGGGCCTGGCCACTGGGGAAGCTGAGGTGAGGTGTAGCAGTGCTAGGGGAAGGCCAGCGGAGCTGGGGGAGCTCCAGCCTGGAAACCTCCCAGGCTGCAGGCCTAGGGAAAGGCCAAATTGGTACTGGAATTGCAAAGGGACAGCCCAAGGGTAGGCAGCAGCAGCAGGTCCAAACTCCCCTTGCCAGTGATGAGTGCCAATCATACTGCAGTCTGGCCCAGTGAATGAGGGCTAGATGGGGACCGGCAGTAGCCAAGACTGAGGCAAGGTGGGGATAGGAGGTGAGGGTTTGCTGGGGAAGGGGGACCCACTGAGACTGGGGGGGTACTGCAAGGGGCAGAACCCCAGGGGAAAGGGGCACTGGGGTCCGGGAGGGACATGGGGACAGCAGGAGGTGCCACAGCGCTGAGTCTCACTCTGTTACAGCCACCTTTATACAAGTATGTGATGCATGAAAACATCAGAGAGGCAGAGGGATTTGGTTAGGGTTGCTGGAGAGTGTAACTGGTGTGTGATAAAACTGTAGAAAAGATAAATGTTTAGGCTGGTGATCTAGCAATGTTTTGTAGAAGTAAGATTAATGAGAATGCAGAAGCATATTCTTAATGGAAGTGGTTGAAACCTATAGTAGCCAAAACTCTGAGAACAGAGGCATAATTTCAGGAAAACTCTGGAGGGAGCAAAACTTGCATCAACATATAGAGCAATCTGTCTCAAATAACACTATGAATTAGTGGGGAAAAAAACCAGACAATTATTGCTTTCCAAATTATTGCATCCGAAATCTTAGGGTGGGCAAGACTGAAAGACCTGGGGGGAGGGGAAGCAACCCCAGGTTGGAGGAAGGAAACTGAAAGCCTTTTTCCCCCTAGCAAATGATGCCCAATCTGAGAAATGGGCAATAGTGAGCAATCATACACTGGGCTTCCAGGAGATGGATGATCTGAGACCCTATATGTCTCTGCAATATCTAAATTCAGTAGTTTTACTTTTTCTCTGGAGTTGCCTATTTCAATCCAGTGCGTTTTTGTACATTTCAGAACTGGATTGGCAGATTTTATGCATTCTCTAGGGGGTCATATGGCCTCCACTATGTGTGTAGATTTAGGCATATGACTTTTGTAAAACAGTGAAAATGAAGATGCTGATTATCTTGCTAAACCCCTATTTAAATCCTCATGTGGAAACTTTGCAGATCCAAAAATTTCACAACACAGAGCTTCTTCCCACTGCTAGTAAATAAACATTTCATACTGATAAACCATGATAATCTGATAAAGTTCTACTGATTGTCTGTTAGCCTCAGCTGGATGGGTGCCTTCTCACAGATCCAGAAATTGTTCTCATTACAGCCTTTCCAGCCATAAATATACTTCTTCCACAGAAATGCACAGCACTCAGCCTCATTGTAAACAGAGATCCTAGAAAAAAAACACTTTTGTTATATTATGCCATATTTGTTTTACATATATAGCTATTATCAGACAGGGATATCTTCATGAGAGCTGGAGATGTAATTTCCAACTATGAGCAGACAAACATGCACTAGCTCTGATCTAACTAGTGCCTAAAAATAGCAATGTGGGAACAGTAGCACAGGTATCAGGAAGGGCTAGATTCCTGAGTACATAACTAGGTTTCAGGTAGGATTGTACTTGGGGTAACAAGCCTGTTCTGTATCAATCATGCTAGCTGAATCAGTGCTCGCTTATATAGACAGAACTGTACTAGCTCAGTCAGTGTTAGCACAGATATGTCTACCCGAGTTGAAAATTATACCTCCAGCTCCAGTGTAGACATACCCTCTTGAACACACATTTCTTCAAACCACTGAAAAGCTTTACCCAGTGCTGTGCACTGACCCACTATGATGATAGACCTGACTTTGCCATGCTCATATCCCCACTGGTTCCCTAGGTGATGAGAGAACCCAAGGATGGGATCTCAGATGGGTCATCCACATGACACTAGAGAGCACTAACTCCTATGATACTGGATCCAAACCTCCATAGTGTTCCTAGGCACAGCCTAAAAGTAGTGAGAGACTGAGCCCAAGGAATCAGCCTCAGGTTGCCTGGATGGCAGCACACAGCACTTATCTCATAGGCACCAAGAGCATCCTCCACAGCACTCCCCTCCCTACTGACTGATGCCAGGGAAAGTGACAGACTGGGAGAGAGTTGCTGCTGCTCAGCGAAGTGCCTATATATTTTTTCTCCCAGTGGCAGCTTGCAAAGAGGAAAGTGGGAGGGTTTGGCAGCTGGGAGCAAGGCTGGACAGGATTGCAAGTTTCTTGTCATTGGTGAGGGGACATTGTGGGATAGTTTAGTTAATTAGTGGGTATAACTGGTGGTACCTTCCCATGCCTAAATATGGACAGTCCAACTTCAAATACTCATTGATGAAAATCTTGACCAAAGTTATTAAAATTTACCTCTTTTCTGATGAAGAAAGAGCTGTGGTGTCCTCCCAAAACCAGTCATCCATTTCAGTTTTACGTGATAATCCAATCCAGTACATTTCTTTAATAAAATATTGACCTATGTAATCCTATGAAGAAATGAGGACAACTTTTTAAAAAAGATAAAACCTAGTTCATGTAGTTCATAAGTTTTTAGGTTCAATAACACAGGTGGAAGTCACTGAAAGAAGATAGGTGACACAGAATGGGATGTTTTCCTCATCATGACACCTGGGAGCTAGCCCTATTTTCTGTGCTTGCAGGACCATTCAAGTGCTGTAGGAAAAACTTAAGAGACACCACTTTGAAATATGATGGATTCTGACTTGTCTGAACACAAAAACTCTGATTAGCTGGGGAAAGGGACAGGCAATGCTAGGTAATATAACTATATATAGTGACTTTTTGTATTTTCATAAAACAACAGAAATTAGATTCCCCCTCATCCACCTGGCTCCTTAACCTGGCCAGTGTAGGAAAGATTGATTTTAGTTATGAATTTATAAAATTATTCCATACAAAGTTTTTGGACTTTTGTCTAATATTTATATAAGATGTGACTTTTGGACAAGAGTTGGAAAAAAAATCACTCTCTCACCCAAGAGTAACTCACATACTATGAGTTTGATCCAAAACCTCTTCTGAGACTTTGGATCAGGCCCTCCACCCATTGAACCAATTCCCTGAGAAAGAAAACAGGCTTTGTACCATACCTTAAAAACCAGTGGGAGATGAATAGGAAGCCAGTGCATTTCTTAGGGTATGTCTACACTGGAAACTTCAAAGCACTGCCACGGGAATGCTTTGAAGTGCAAGTGTGGTCGTGCACAAGCACTTCCAGAACTCCTGGTAATCCACCTCAGACTTGCTGCACTCAGGGAGGTGATTTTTTTCACCCCTCTGAGCCAGCAAGTTAGACCGCTATAAAATGTAAGTGTAGACAAGCCCTTAGAGAGCTGTTGTATGTGCTGTGTTGAACACTATCCAACTGTTCAAAATAGATGAAAGGTGAAAGCCAGGTTTCTACAGACTTGGGTATTTGTCATCACTCCAATGTGTATCTTCTTGTTCCTAAAAGATCTTCTAACTTGACTAGTTGAGGAGCTGTAATCAGATGACACAATCATCTATTTCCATGGCAACTGCAGAGATGTGAATTTAAGGTGCTTACTGTTTTACTTCCTCAGTTGACATTTCCATTCACACCTTATTCCTCCTACATCTTTTCATTCTCTTTTGCCTACTTCCTCAAATGTCTTGTTTAGCCAGCCTGAAGAACTCTAATCTTAAGGCACGTCTCCACTAGCAATGTTAAAGCACTGACCGTGGCAGAGCTTTAATGTGGCTGTGTAGTCAGAGCACCAGTGCTCTCTCCCAGCTATAAAACCCCACCTCCCTGAGGGGGAATAGCTCCTAGCGCTGGTGCACTGTCTACACTGGCACTTTACAGCACTGAAACTTGCGGTGGTCAGGGAGGTGGGTTTTTTTTCACACCTTACAGCACTGCAACTTTCGCAAGAAAGTTGCAGCGCTGTAAAGTGCCAGTGTAGACAAGCCCTTAGGCTTTGCTATGACCAGTTTGAAAAGTAGAAAATGATGTTGAAGCAACCTACTTCTGGGGGAATTTTTGCCTCCTACAGTCTGGTGAGAGGGAAATCAGAGCAACCCCTCCTGGTGTATTTTCAGAGGAACCAGACCAAGCAGTGCTGACTAGGGTCATGCGACACACATGTTGTGATTGTGATCTTCAATACTTGAACCTCAACCCAAAACCAGAAACCATTGTTTTCTCTCTTCCGCTGTTCATGTCTCTTCCCTTTTTGGGTATGTCTGTCATGTCTTTTCAGAAAAGACAGAATCAGAATTTAACAACAAAATGAGATTGCTGAGATTTCACATCTAAAATAGATTTGCTCCCCCCTCACCCCCCAAAAAAAGGATATGGGAAGCTACTTAATATATTTCCCATATATAAAATACTCACTAGGGAAGGAGAAGTAACAGTGTTTGTTAAAATTAAACTTACTTGATATTTTTTATGTGCATATCATGACAGATGTGTCAATTTCCTGCAATACCCTTGAAAATCCTTGTTGAATAAAGTTTAAGTGTATTTGGAGTCCTTTGTATTTAAAACCCAAGTATTATTGTGAAATTGTATGTAACTTCTCTAGTAGAAAGATGTAACCAATGTAAAGCCTGTGAAGTGTTATAAGTTTCAAAGAACTATACTGAACAGTGAGGCAGACAAGAATGAACTTTTGGGACAAACATAGTTAAATGGCTGGAGGTGAATACAAATTTACCCTCCACTATTTATGATAAAACAAAGCCTTTTGAAGCTATGCACTGCAGAGAGACTAATTATCTGCTGATTACCTGTTCCCAGAAATCTCGTAATTAAAGCTCTAACTCTGTATAAAGGAAATACTGAACTTGTCATGAGTATGCTTATTCTGAGTTGAAGTAGTTGTGAACAGAAAACCACCTTCATAGGGTCTGAAGGACTGATCATCTACCAGAGCCCTTGGAGTTGGAAGGTGATCTCTGTAAGCTTATTAGCTTTTATGATTTTAATGTTTTCTCTGCAATGCTTTCCTCTTCAGAATAAATGTGCTTGCTTAGGCCTTGTCTACACTACAGGACTATTTCAAATCTATTTGTGTATCCATACTAAATACACAAATTCGAACTATGCATGCTCATTGAACCGTCAATCACGCCCTCCTCTCTTCCTTGATCATCGCTGCACTTATGGCCGTTGTCAACTCCTCGCCTTATCATCCACCTCTTCCACAGTCAGCTGCTGAGCTCTCAGAAACCAGGGTACGCCGGGCAGTGGAGATCATGGTGGCAATGGGTCACGTTCATGGTGTGGAACGGCGATTCTGGGCCGGAAACAAGCACAGACTGGTGGGACCGCATAGTGCCGCAGGGTCTGGGATGACACAGAGTGGCTGCCCTGAGTGTGCAGAAGTGAGTGGCCATAGCCCTCTGGAAACTTGCCATGCCAGACAGCTACCAGTCAGTAGCGAACCACTTTGGCATGTGACTCTCGGAAATGTGGATTCCCAAACTGCGGTGGGGCTATAGATGGGACTCACATCCCTATCCTGGCACCAGCCCACCAGGCCAGCGTGTTCAGGAACTCTGGTCTGTTTAGATGCCTCCAGGCAGGTACTTTCTTCCCGACCACAAAATTGCAGATGCCTACAGTGATCCTCAATGCCCTGGCTCATGAAGCCCTATACAGGCGCCTTGGACAGTGAGAAGGAACTCTTCAACTACCGGCTGAGCAAGTGCAGAATGGTGGTGGAGGGAGATGACATCAGCGTGCATCAGGAAGGCTTTGCCTGTGACTGTCCACTTGATTTTAAGAGAGCCTGATCACAAACCAAGTTTCCCCACTTGCAAAGGACGTTTTAAAACTAAGGACATGTTTCAGTAATTAATAATAAATCTTTCGTTGACTTTGCATTTCTGTTTCTTGGTTGAAACATGGAAGCATTCTGTGCTGGGTAAGGTGTGCACTGATGTACAGACCGCTTGTCCGGACAGCCTCCTGCTCCTACATAGGTCTGTGGGGTGGGGAGGTTGCAGGATTGGGTGGGTTTGCAGGAAGGTTTGGGCGTTGGAAGGGTGAGGGTGTTGGGGAAGGGTGAGTATCTGCCCCTGGATGAGGGCTTTTTGGGGCTCAGGGCACCGGGAGGATCGTGGCTACGGTCCAAGTGCATGTGAAGGAAGCCTGCCTTTACATTCGGGGATGGCAGGCACCAGGACCCTGGACAAGCATACACATCAAGGAAAGACCGGGGCAGCATACACCACACAGACTGTCCCTGGTGCCTAGTGACTGCAGTCTGTGTGTGCCCTGCAGTTGACCCTGCACCCAAGTCTGTACCATGGCACTGTGGGCTATGCACTGCAATTACAATTCCCCACACACACACACCCACAGAAAGTCTTCTGACACTTAATAATGTAGTACACAGTGGGGGTTTAAACTTGGAGTTGGGACTGGTTGATGCTGTAAGGAAAGAGCTTGTACAAATTTACAGCGCGAGTTGTCTCGAACATTATCGGTCTGCTGCTGCGTGCAGGGACAGTTCTCCCTCCTTCTTGTAACTTTGGGTGAGGGGACAGGACTTCTTGGCGTTGGAGGCGGTTGCAGATGCACTGCAGGGGCTCTCTCCTCCTGCCTGCGGTCTTGCAGAACATCTACAACTCATTAGACCAAGCAGTGTTTGAGTCGCCTGCTGGTCTTCCTGCCGCCACCTATCCTCCCGTTCCATGTGTGTGCGATGCTGCTGACACAGGGTCTCCCTCCACTGTCTCTGCTCTGCCGCCTCCGCTCTGGAGCAGGCCATCAGTTCCTGGAACATGTCGTCCCTAGTCTTTTCTTTCAGCGTCTAATCTGAGCCAGCCTCAAAGTAGGTGATTTCCTTGAACACATACATGTTTGCCAACAGTAAACACAGTCTAGTCAGTTTCAGTTAACAAGACCAAAGAGGGAACCAAGTCTCAGGAGATCTCAGAACTAGTCCGTGCCATTGCACTGGATAGCACACAAGCGAGGAGAGACAGCTGCATCCCTCTTGCACAAAGTCCTGGTAAGCCTTACAGTACATACTGCTTATCAGTTAGTGGTTAGCTGTGCTCTCCTGCTAAAGGCAATGTGCAAAGCAGAAAGGATGAGCCTTTGCAGCCCCTCCCGCCAGTGCAGGAAAGATCACTGTATGCTTTTTCTCTGTGGCCTCCAACACGTGGCTGTTGGTCATTCTTATGCAAAGTAAAAGTCTGTTAAGCGAGGGTCATTCTTATGCAAAGTAAAAGTCTGTTGTCATTCTTATGCAAAGTAAAAGTCTACCATTCACAATAGTAACAGTACACTAATTCCCTAATTAGATGCAGCACTTCCAGAACGACATTACCCTGAGGCGGTCACGGACTCTCAGAGAGCGGATGCTAACAGAAGCCCTGCACAGACTGGATGGCCCTCCCAAAGAACCTCCTGCTGAGGCTTTTCCAGCTGCTCTCTGAGAGCTTTTGAACTGTCCCCAGAGGATTATTGCTCGATTCCTATATGTGTAGACCTACTTTTGTATAGTTTGATATTTAAAATTTTTATATAGTATTTCTATTTTTATATACCTGTTTCTTAAAAATAAATGTTTGGTGATGAAGAGATCCTGGCTGTCAGCCATCCTCAAAAGACCCTTCCTCATCTTCAGACCCACCTAGAATGGCATGCAGTGCCTCTTTGATACCCTTGTCTTAGGTCCTTCACTTTCACACGGCACTGCATCGCCCGGCTGTATCCTTTCTCTTTCATGGCTTTGAGACCTTCTCCACAGCGATCAGATCCATGACTTCCCTGTCAGTCCATGCTGGGGACCTCTTTCTATTCTGGGATTGCCCGGACTCCTCTGCTGGAGAGCTCTGCATCATGTGCAACCAGACCGTCAGATTCAAACTGTCCAGACAGGAAAATGAATTCGTCATTTCCTGTGTGGCTGGCCAGAGAATCCAAGCTCAGACTGCTGTCCAGAGCGTCAACAGAGTGGTGCAGTTTCGATTAGCATCCACACCAAGCCTAATTAGCTAGCCCATGTCAATTTTAGTTTACTCCACCTGCCGGGTGGAGAATTAAAGTCCTAGTGTAGACCAGGCCTTAGAAAGGTCTGTGTGGTAAACTGTGGGCAATTATGCTGTTCATATCCTCTGGAGAGAAAGCAAAGTACAGAGGCTGGCTATTTTGGCCATCTGGCTTGCTGGGGGCTATCATAATGTAGGCAGGAGACTATGCCACCTGGAAATTCCCGAGTCAGCAGGGAGAGAGACGTTTGTCTCCATCCAAGAGAGGTGATGTCTGAGAAACCAGCAGCCTGGAGTTGATGCCCTCAGTTACCACAGTGGGGGAATATAGGTGCATTACCTTGAACTGTGACGTGTATTGTGGAAAAAGTAGCATATGTAATGCATAATTTCCAACAGCAGTGAAAGCAATTACTCTGGAAGAAAAAGCATAGAGGAAAAAAAATCTCATAATCTGTTCAGGAAAGGAAGAGTGGAAAAAGAGACAGGGGAAAATGAGTTATGAACATCTGAAGAAAAATCAGCTGATTGATCTGTATAAAGAAAGGCATATGAATACAGAGTACCAGGGAAACACACAGCTAGTTGGCATGCTGTACTCTAATAACTAGAAGAGGAAGGGTGTTCCTCATCTGAAGAGAACATCAAGACCACTGGCAGAGGGTTCGGCAGGTGAGGAAAATCTTGGAGCTGACTCCGTGGAGGGAGGCCAGAAAGAAGTTGACAAAAGCAGGAGCCATGTTCCATCCAGCTAGCATATATCACTGCAGCTGGGATTGGGGAGAGGTCCACAGGTGGATCAGGGCAGGATACAGTTGGAGAGGGACTGACTGCATCTGAAAATCCAGCATCTTAAAGACCAGGAGCAAGAGACAGCAGACTAGGAGTAACAGCACTAGCATGAGAGAGAAGAGAAGGGGAAGGAGTGTCCATCTCAGCTCAAGATGAAGAAACTGCACCATCAGAACTGTAGTCATATAAGTGAAGCTAGACCTCAGATACCTCTCCCGGGGCAGTCAGAGATTCCAAACTACTTCCTCTCTCTATGGAGGGGGATGACATGGGCGTGTTTCTAAGTGTTTTTGAAATGGGGCACTGGCACTGGCAAACCAGGAGCCAGATCTTGCCAAGGCTTTAGGCCTCAGCCAGTGTACTGACTAAGTCATTGCTGGAAACCAGTCTGTTTCACCTGTGTGTTAGTATGGTTAATATGCGTATTGGACTTATATCAATGCTTTTAGTGTTTAGATTTTATGAAATGCTTGTACATTGCTGCAGGCATTAATCTCACTTGTAATATCTTTATCACATGCTATAAGGCAATGGTCCCTAACCTTTTTCATCTGGCGAGCACTGGACGACGAGCCACCGAGGACCATGGCCAGCGGACAAGCATCCGCTGAAATGCTGCTGAGAAGCAGCAACGTCAATAGGCGTTGCCTCCGAGAAGCAGCATCATCCAGAAGCATCGCCCCCGAAATGCTGCCGAAAATCAGCAGCATTTCGGCGGCAACGCCTCTGGATGACTTTGCTTCTCGGCGGCATTTCGGTGGATGCTTGTCCGCTGGCCAATATGTGGATGCCCCAGCAGGTGTCATGCCACCCACAGGCACCGCGTTGGGGGCCACTGATATAAGGTAATATTTCAGTTTTGCTTTATACCTGTAACAAATGTTTCCTCTGAAAGTGTGACCCAGCAGCAGGATTTGTCTCATGTTCATCAAGAAGGCCATGAAAACTAAATGGGCCATTTGGGGCATCACAATAAAAGACCTTGTTAATTGCCCCTTCACACTCACGAAGAGCTTCTTGTAAAAGGGCCTGTCCCATCAGCGTGCATTCTGGAGAAGGAAATAAAAAGAGCTGGAAAGAAATTTTTTAAAGTCTTTGCTGTTTGGACTCTCACAGGGCTGGAGCTATGAAACAGAGGCAGAGATCCCCCGGGTTAACCTGAGGATGCCCTAAAAGACAGTCAGAGCTGACATTATTACAACTCTGTCAGCTTTTGGAAATCATAGACTATAACTCATTTGTGTATATCTGCTTTAACTTTGTGAATAACTCACGTATTTCTTAACCAATCAATCTTTAGTTCATTTATCATAGGATTGATTACTATTGTCATCTTTGTTGTAAGATATAAAGTGCTGTTCACGTGGGGTAAATGACTGGTCCTTGGGACTGGGAAAGACAGTTTTATACTCCAGGGAAATGAGAGAGGGAATTATAGCTGGGAAGGAAGGGGAATTTCTTCCCACAGTCTCTGGCTGCCTGATGGCCTGTGAAAATGTAAAGGACCCTAGCCCTTATGAGAGAGAGGAATTCTGCTCACTTTGACTCAGGTTGTGGGGAATCAAGATTCCTCCTTCTCTCTCTAGAGAAGTTGAGGTTAGGCCAACAAAGTCCCTGGGCCTTGACCCATTGGGGAGATGGATCAGAGAAAGGAATTTGGCGATGGTGAAGGTTTGAAGAATCTCCGTTGCCTGACTCCTTTGCTGGAAAATGCAGAACATGATTGAGAACCACTTCATAGGGAGGCATCCCTTCCTTATTTCTCCCTTTGGTCCAAAAAATTGCTGCTTGCAAAATTTCCAAGGGGGATGTGGAATTTCAACCCATCATTGGGACAGCCAACCCCTTGGTGGATAAAGGAAACCCACACTCGCCCTAGCAACCAGGTTGCAGGTGGGAATGGCGGACCAGGTCTCAAGTTTACACCTAAAGCTTTTGATGTAAGAAAGGGAGAAAAATTATACAGGATGTTTGTTAAATTACTTTGTATGATAACAAGGGAGAAATGACGCTGTATGGAATTTTAAAGGATGTATGGTGGCTTGCTAGCACAATGTTTATTATCTGAAGAACTGAAATGGGAAATTATGAAAGATCATAGCAAAGAAACCATAGAAGGAATTAACATGCTTTGGGAAATACGTCCATGGGTTCTACTAGCACCCTTGTTACACCCAGTTCTTTAGGAAGGATACATGGCAGATATGACAATTCCCTGCAATGACCTTGAAAAAAAATTATTCAATGAAGTTTAAGTGTAGCTGGAGTCCATTGTACTGAAAATTCAAAATTCATGTATAAATGGGGGATTGTACATAATGTTTCTAGGGAACAGACATGGCTAATGTCTTGGGAAGTATTGAGTTCAAAGGACTATTTTCAACAATGCGCCAGACAAGAATGAACTTTTGGGACAAACAAAGTTAGGTGGGAATCTCTAGGTGGAGGTGAATGCAAATTTACTCTTCTCTGGTTATGCAAAATCCCAGCCTTTTGAAGCTACACCATGAGGAGACAACCATTGTCTACTGATTACCTGCTCCCAGAAATCTGAAGATGAAGGCCCTTCAGTGATAAAGGAAAGACAAACATTTCCTCGAGTGCACTTGTTCCAAGTTAAAGCTGTTACAAACAGAAAACTGCCTTGGTGTAGTCTGAAGAACAGCTCACCTAACTGAACCCTTGCTGGAGTTGTGAGTGATCTCTGATAAACTTATTAGCATGCATGTAGGTTCTTTTAATATGTACTCTCTGTAATGCTTTCACCTTAAGAATAAATGTGCTTCCTTAGAAAGAGATGTATTGTAACTTACAACTATCAGCAGCCAGCCAGGAGAGCAGGACAACTGTTTTCCGTAGAGCACTGGTCAATCCTCTGACTTAAATCATCCCCAACAGGGGGTAAAAATCCTTTGTGGAAGACTCAATGCTCATAACTCATGCCCATGCTGTGATTCAAGCGAGTCACATAAACTGTGTTTAATTTTTAATGTTCTGTGACTGGCAATAAAATTTTAACATCAGTAACCCTTGTTATACAATGATGTCTTTGAAACTATGCTAATGTACATGGATCTGGCCTACTGTATAGAGTCTGCAGATATTGAATCGCTGAAGATACACTAGCCAAAACATATTTTCTGTTTTGTGGAGACTTCTGAAAGTTACACAGAGATGTAAAAGGAAACTAGGCTGGGCTGGGGAACATACCAGCTTCTGCTTGTCTTTTATCATAAGAAGGGTGGAATTTTGTGAGGCACAGAAGTTCCGACTCCCCTCCCATGTCTTCTTCCCTGAAGAAATGTAGTAACAGGTGTCATCCCCCATTCGTTGCCAGTTTGTGGGGCAGAGTGTACAACTCATTTCTGGAGGAAAGAGAAAAATCATCATTCTGTTTTTAATCCCATGCTGTAATGTGCAGAAAACAAGGGCTACAAGCATTGTCTTGGGATGGCAAAGTAATCAAGAGTTGTGATGCCTAATTCTCCATGACTCCAAATACTGAGATCTTACTCAGATTTTACTCAGTCTTCACTGAGTCAAAGTTCCCTTGAGTTCAAAAGAAATTTGACTAAGTAAAAACAGAGAGAAAACTGTCAACACTGAACTCATTTGGGCATTGTCAGACATTGCCTTCCCCATGTTGATACTTTTGGATGGAGGGTTAACTGGACCATGGACTAGTCTCCCAAGGAAATGGCCAAAGTCTGGTTGCTTGAAGAACTGTCTGTCTGGCATTGGTAAATGTACTGTACTAACAATCTTGAATTGGCCAGAGGACAGGGATCCAGAGAATGTATAATATATTGGCCACTGGTAACATGTGGTGCCCATCAATAATTTTTATCATTTTATGAGTCATGTGGGGGAAAAAAGACACTTTCAATCTTATTTCTCCCTGCACAACAGTTTTGTGAGATGGGGGCTATTTCCCATTATTGCCAATCACCCTGCTCAGTTTTTTCTCCAACCAGTAAGATTTGGATAATAGATCTCTTTTCAGAAGTTCCAAAGTAAGTTATGTTTTTCTATCTCTCTGGGGCTGATTCCCTGCTTCACAATCAAAGACCCTACGATCTTTCCTTTTTATTCTACCCATTTTCTGATTCACCTAACTCACCCTTAAGGTTCCATGTTGAATTTGCCATAGAATACAATTAGTACTTCCCCTTAATTAGTCAGAGGAGTCTATCCTGAGAAATACGAGGCACTTCTACCTCCCAAAGGACTGAGCATGGTGCCCCTTCTGCACTCCAACACACTTCGCTTCTTTCTGCTGTGCCCTTACCCCTGATCCCAGAGACTGAATGGGAGTGGAATCCTGATTTACCGCATTGAACACTATAAAGATACTGTTCCCACCTGACATCTGTTTCATATTCTGTGTAATAAATGGGTTAATCTCACTCTAGTTCTTAGTAGTTTGGTATCACCATCATGAGAGGCTCTAATTATCTATCTTATAAGCAATTTCATCAGAGAATAAAAATCAAAAGTGTCATGGAAACAGAATTCCCTTACACCTCATTTCTCTCCTTAATCCCTGCTTACTCAGCAATGGTTTTCCTGAGCTCAGGATTAGCATGAGATGCTGTGTGTGATGGGACTATTGCATTGCCACTGCCTGGGACAAAGGATTAAGTCTGGGTGTATAACAAGTTTGTTTACCATTATTTTTATTCTTCACTTCCCCTTCCAAACACAATCTCTCTCTTATTTCTTGCAGCCTGCTTGAGAAATTTGTTTGCAGAGCTTTCTCCTTCTCTTTGAGTTTTACATTCTCTTCCTGGCAGATGTTGGTAACCTGGAAAACTGAAATTCACAGAAACATTTTCTAGCATGATTTTGGGATGGAAAGGAGCTTTTTTGCATTTGGCTCACTGGCTGTCCATACTATGAATTTTGTTCTTTTCTGAACAGTTACTTTTAAATGCTGCTGGGGTTATTAAGTACAAGCATTAATTATCAGGGTGACTACAGCTTTTCTATAATTGTCTTTATTATTTAAATCTGAATAAATAATAAAATATAATTGTTGCTTTCAATTATTGGTCTTTCCATTAACTTGATTTCTTTTCATCCTTATTTTACAGAAATATCAGATAATTTTGAACTCAGGGCTCAAATGTAATTTTTCTGATTTTTTTTTAAATGAGGTGGCCTGTTCATGGGACATGGACCCTTCCACCTTTCCATCATGAATTTGTATCCAGAGTAGGTCACTAGTATCCAAAAGTGATGCAGATTAGCATGAAATGAGATACTGACAGTCAGTCCTGTTCCCACTGAGACAGATTACTGCAGCTGACACAAAAAAGGCCTCCCTTTTGGCAGTTTAATAAGAGAGGTCCGGGCATGAATGGGCTATTGAGGTTGTCACTTGAAGTAGTGATACCACTGAGCAGGGCCAAGGTAATGTACAGTAATGAGTGAGGCAGAGCCTGTCTGTGCTGTACCAGCTCCATGGCTAAATCAAGAACTTCAACCTATAGGGGATGGATATCAAACTGGCATCTTTCACCATAATTAAATTCACCAAATAAATATGTATTGTTACTTACACACAACCCCCAGGGCTAGCAGTCCTACCATTAACGCCAGGCACAATGTGAGCAAAATCAGGGCAGCCAGACGCCATGGGAACAAAGTGAGAAGACCTGAGAGAAACCAAGAATGAACTCAGTAACTGAAAGAGACAGATTCTGAAAATTTCTTATTTTGCTGCTATTGTTTTTCTTCTTTTCCTCACCCACTCACAAGGACACTGAGCCATGTGCTGATAGTGCAGACTCTGGTACAGGATAATAGGATGTCTGCGTGGAGGGGACTGCAGCTATGCTAGGTGCCTAAAGCATCCCTTCCACTGCACGGAGTTGCAGCCGCTCAAAGCAGACAACAGACTGGGATCACCCCCACTGCAATCTGTCTGCAGTGGAGCCCAAAGTAGAAATTAAAGCTGGAAGCATTACCTGCCCTCCCAGGGATGAATTCTTCTCAGGCCACAGCAACAGCCCTTGCTGATGAAGGGAGTTGTAATGTGCCATGTCTGTACATGTGGGGTAAATCAAACCCATTGCACATTATTCCACAACAGTTCAGACTTGGTGTTGTTGGTTTTTTTCTATTTTCTCCTTATTCGCCAACACCATGGCTTGAAGGAGAAAGTAGTTAAGGACATTGAGGTCAATGGCAATAGGGACAAAATACAACATGGTTTTACAAAAGGTAGATCATGCCAAACCAATCTCATCTCCTTCTTTGAGAAGGTAACAGATCTTTTAGACAAAGGAAATGCAGTGGATCTAATTTACCTCAATTTCAGTAAGGCATTTGATACAGTTCCACATGGGGAATTGTTAGCTAAATTGGAAAAGATGGGGATCAATATGAAAGGTGAATAAGGAACTGGTTAAAGGGGAGACTACAATGGGTCATACTGAAAGCTGAACTGTCAGGCTGGACGGAGGGAAGTTACTAGTGGAGTTCCTCAGGGATTTGTTTTGGGACCAATCTTATTTAATCTTTTTATTACTGACCTTGGCACAAAAAGTGGGAATGTGTTAATAAAGTTTGTGGATGACACAAAGCTGGGAGGTATTGCCAATACAGAGAAGGACCGGGATATCATATGGGAAAATCTGGATGACCTTGTAAACTGGAGTAATAGTCACAGGATGAAATTTAATAGTGAAAAATGCAAGTTCATGCATTTATGGATTAATAACAAGAAGTTTTGTTATAAGCTGGGGATGCATCAGTTGGAAGTAACAGAGGAGGAGAAGGACCTTGAAGTATTGGTTGATCACAGGATGACTATGAATCACCAATGTGATATGGCCATGAAAAAAGCTAATGCGGTCTTTGGATGCATCAGGTGAGGTATTTCCAGTAGACATAAGGAGGTGTTGGTACCATTATACAAGGCACTGGTGAGACCTCATCTGGAATACTGTGTGCAGTTCTGGTCTCCCATTTTTAAGAAGGATGATTTCAAACTGGAACAGGTACAGAGAAGGGCTACTAGGATAATCCGAGGAATAGAAAATCTGTTTTATGAAAGGAGACTGAAAGAGCTTGGCTTGTTTAGCCTAACCAAAAGAAGGCTGTGGGGAGATATGATTGCTCTCTATAAATATATCAGAGGGATAAATACCAGGGAGGGAGAGGAATTATTTCAGCTCAGTACGAATGTGGTCACAAGAACAAATGGATATAAACTGGCTATCAGGAAGTTTAGACTTGAAATTAGAGGAAGGTTTCTAACCATCAGAGGAATTAAGTTCTGGAACAGCCTTCCAAGGGGAGCAATGAGAGTTTGATACAGAAGTGGGTGGGTGAGATGCTGTAGCCTGCGTTGTGCAGGAGGTCAGACAAGATGATCATAATGGTCCCCTCTGACCTTAAAGTCTAAAAGTCGATGATACTGAGGAAACGAGATGTGCACCCTTCCAGCGCTGGTATCTCCTCCAACCAATAGCCATTTATCCCCTTCTCTCCCAGCAATGACAGATCCTTTCCCACCATCAGCTTACCTCCCCTTTCTCTAAAATTATCCTCCATCCCTCATCAATCATCCAATCCTCCTTAAATATTTTTTGTTTTTCTTGTTTCACAATTTTTTAATGGAAAATATTTTTAGGAATCCAGGTTTAGACAGAAAGGATGAAAAGAGTGAGCAAAGGGGTTGAAAATGAAAGCAGAATTTCCTAAAAAATAATAAAATGGTGAGGAGAAAGAATTAGACATGTATAGGAGAAGGAATATCATCTGCCGTGACATTAGCTAGGGTAAAATTACCAGGACTATTGATCCTCATGCTTCAAGGCATAACAAGGCATAAATAATCATCAGCTTCTCTGAGCTCTGGTGATCCCCAACTGCTCCAATGGCCGTTGGGCCATTTACAGTGAATGAAAGATTATTTATGCAAAACTGCTAAATAATCTGACATTTATTTGAATGTAAAGATGAAAAAACCTTTCACCTTCCCTACCGAGGTACAGCCCCAAGCTGGAGCATGAAGGCAAAAAAAAAAAAGGGAAGTGGTTTTCAGTTTCAATCACTCTGAGTTTGCTGAATGCAAAAGCTGCTACAGAGACAGCATGGGGATCTGTGCTCAAATTGGTCAGGGGGCCACAGCAAACCAATGTCCTGACTTGTGAGTGTTTTGCATAAATAATCTTTCATTCATTGTTTCAGGAAAAGGCTCCATGAATTGGGGCTTGGTTTAGAGGGCTTTTTTCTTCCACTTACTAATGTTGCCTTGGACATTTTTTTTAAAAATGCATCTTTGACTCTTTGAAATATTTCCCTCTCCTCTGGCTGTGTTCACCCCCTCACATGGAGACAGCACAAATACTCTGCTCCAGAAAAGTGGGTTATAATTTGTCACCAAATACTACAATTACAAGAAGCAACCTGGAGCAGTTCAAACATGAAAGCAAGCAAAGATCTTCACTTCTCCAGACCAGAGTTTGACAACAGTAAAATCCTAAGCTAGACTGAATCATGCTATGGATGACCCTGCAAAAATGAACTGATGGCACAGTATCTTCTCTGGACTGTCCAACTCTTCTCTAGAGCCTGATCCCACAAACACTTATTACCTAGCATACTGCTCACTCATATGGGTAATCCATCAAAGTCAAGAGGACTACTCATGGCAGTAAGTACTACTCTCAGCAGTTAGCATTTGCAGGATTGGGTCCCTACATAATAAAATCTTCAGCATCTCCCTCCCATGCTTTGAACACCAGTGTGCATGCTTCTGCCCTTCTTTTAATTAATAATGACAATAAAACAGGACAAATCCACCACTGATGTAACTCTTCTGAGAAGTGTGGAGTTAGAGGAGCAAATTTGGTCTATTCTGCCTACGACTAGGTTGAGAGCACTTCCCAGCCCAGCTAATTTTAGCACAATAACTAAAAATCCCCATAGAGATTGTACCTTTTTCCTCAGGAGCAGCAGGCTTTGGGATATTTTCCAGTGCATAAGATTTATTAAATTCCAGATCCGCATATGTTATTTCCTCTGTCATAGCTGGCGAAGAGCGAAGCTTATATTTTGAGTCAAAAAGTTATAGCACGTTTCAGGGTCTGCAGCTTTGAGTGAGGAACAAGATATGTCATTTTAGAGAGGGCTCCTTTTTAATGTATTGTTAGATACAAATAAGGCAACCCGGACATCACAGCAGAGTGGCCCAGAACTTCCTCTGAAAGGATGTTATAAAAGAGAAATGTTCCCTTTGAACTGAGGAATTGTCCCCTTCTCTTTCTTCCTCTGCCTCCTTTCTGGCCCATCTGCCCTCCACTTATTTCTCTTTGCAACATCTGAAGAAAACACAGCCCTGTCTGTGTAAATTCTGTGGTTTGGTTTTTAAAGAGGCAACTTGTTTCTGGAGAACTGCAGGTTCGGGATTCACATGCAGGGGTGAATACAGGATTTTCATAGCTTCATGGCCATGTTCTGTTGTTACCAGCTGCATGCCATAGAGCAGGCATAGGCAAACTATGGCATACATGCCAAAGGCAGTACGCGAGCTGATTTTCAGTGGCACTCACACTGCCTGGGTCCTGGCCACCAGTCCAGTGGGCTCTGCATTTTAATTTAATTTTAAATGAAGCTTCTTAAACATTTTAAAAAACTTATTTACTTTACATACAACAATAATTTAATTTATATTACAGACTTATAGAAAGGAAACCTAAAAACATTAAAATGTATTACTGGCACACAAAACCTTAAATTAGAGCGAATAAATGAGGACTCGGCACACCACTTCTGAAAGGTTGCCAACCCCTGAGCTAGAGCTTCAGCTGGTATAAAATGGCATAGCTTCAACTTCTGTTGAAGCCAGCTTTCTCCCCACTTTCCACTGCCAGTGAGGCACAAAGAAGGTGGTGAGGTGAAGTAGGCTTCTGGTCCTCAGGGCCTAGCTGTCCATTTGGCAAATTCTTTATCTCAAAAATGGCAAGGTCTCAAAATGTGTTCTGAAGGTCTTGCAGATCACCAACTTCTATTGGTATTTTTGAATGCTGGTTGTAAATGCTGGGAAGATGTTCCTGTGTAAATCTGGAAAATCAAATTGTTCCCTTGTCATGTTATAGACATGCACTCTCTGATGCGTGAATCTACAGTTCCTTCTTCTGCAAAGTCTGGCTTTATAACAACTTCAGTGAATGACATTTAGGACATTTTAAAATATAATTGTGAAGTTAATTTTGTGGTTGTGACAGTGAGGACTTAATTGCACGCTCTAAATGGATTGATCGTTTACACGTTTCTTCAGAACTGTTATTGCATATTATTGAAGCCTTCCTCATCCTGTTCTAACACTTGTAGGGCATGAGTAAAATACATCAACAAACCTATGTAGAGTGTCAGGCCTAAACTAGTAGGGATACTGAGAACAGGACTCAGACAAGCAAAATTGGTGGTGGTGGTGAAATTGCATGGGCCCTCTTAGTAACTTAATCTGTCTCTATCCAGCACTACCAACCACAACATTCATCTGTTTTTGTTTAAGCTGATCCATCTTGGGAGACAACTGGAACAACTATACAGTATCATGAGACTGTTTTCATATATTCAGGGCCAGATCCTTAGATAAAATTGGTGTAACTCTTTTGATTTCAATGAGCTATGCAGCTTTACACAAGGTGAAAATATGTCCCTCCTTCATCTCTAGGTCACTGATTTTTCTATACCTCCAGGTTGTTAATTCCCATCTGGAGGCCCTTCAAGGATGTATCTGAAATAAGTGGATGTATCCCAGTCTTGCTCTGAGAAGGATGGTGTTTACATCACAAAAATCACTACCAGATAAGAATTAATTGACTCCACTCAATTTCTCAGCAGAGGGGTGAAAACTAGAATGGACCATAGCGTGGGCCTCTGTCTCCCTTAGAGGTTCTTGAGGTCAAGGATGAGGTTAACATTAGCAGGGGGATGGGACCGAGTGCATATGGGTGTTGGGCCTGGGAAGGCAGCTTGTGTTACTGCCCTCTGGGCTGTAGTTATTCTGGAAACAGAGAACATCAGCCTCCAGGGCTATTAGTCCTGCACTTTCCACAAGCACTTTAGAAAATAGCACAGACTCAACTGCTTGTTATCAGTGGTCAGGAATCATTAGACACTCTCAGCCACAGACAGAAAACCACAACAGAAAATATGAGAAATATAGCAGACGCTCAGTGCTGATGTCATTCACACTTGATTGTGAAACCTGCCCTGTCAACTGTATGCAAAGCAGCAGCGATGGTATCTGGGAAGTACATGAAGTGCGACAGCAGGACTGCCCTACCCCTCTAGCTTTTGTGGGTCTTTCCTGCATTACTCAACCCATAGCCAATGGTGTGGTTGCCACCGTATCACAGCACCAAGCACTTTTACAGTGTCAATAAGGAGAACTACTTGAAACTGTTTGAAATCTTGATGCAAGAGGTCAAAAGCCTTGAGTAGAATATTTTGTACAAATGTGCTGACTTTTCACCCACTCTCTTGAGGATTTGAATACACACACAGCAAGACATGCCTGAAACTTCAGGAGTGAACTGGGTGTAATTTCTTGTATACTATTCTCTCCAGAATCCTCACTAGGCCTCTGGAACAGCCGCAGAAGAGGCTGTTCCTCTCCGGATTTGAACTGAGCTCAGCGCAGGCTGGGGCAGTTCTGTGGGAGTGAGGTAGTGATTGCCCTGTGGATACCTATACACTGCAGTCATGACTGACAGAGCTCACAGTTATGGACCTTGCTATTGAGTTTCGATTTATAGAGCTTTCAATGATCTGTGATACATTTATTATCTTTTTTCTCTGCCTGTGTAACATTTTCTGTCTGTGGTGATGAGGGACATGAAAGAGAAGCAAATATAACATATTTGTGGATATGCTTTATGAGTCCTGAGCTTGGAAAATCTCTTAATGTTCCCTTTTAGTTCACAGTGAGGTCAGAGCTACACAACAAGCTCACAGGTTCTTTGGAGTCACTTAAAAGCACAGTTAAGCACTTGAACAGGTTACCTAGGGAGGTTGTGGAATTTTCATAACTGATGATACTTTTGATACCGCTGCATGACAGTCTCATTCTCACAAAATTCTGCAACATCAATGTATTTTATTGCATCTCAGTGAGGATGAAATGTAATTATATCACCTACTGAAGGGACAATAAGAGACAACAATATTGCCTATTGAAAGGAAATCACATTATTAAGTCATTTGGGAAGTTTGGATGCAACATCGCAATGCTTCATAATGCCCCAGGTAAATTTGGGGCTCTTTAATTTTCCTGCAGAGAACACGAAAGCCAGAATTAACTGATTGAAAAAGGGGCTAGAGTGAAAAACAAGATTCCTTATGAATGGAAGCCACAGGGAACTGCTTTAGCAGGGTGTAATGACGCCTATATATGATTTTGAAAGTTCTGTTTTGGCCACAGGAAAGTGTTGTTTTTGATAAAAAGAGACTCTGTAAAGGTAGGAACATAATTGTATAAAGACATAGTGACTATTCTGTTGGTGCCATATGAGCCAGAATGAATCCAAATTAGCACCTTTCACTGGAGCTGGAATTCTGCAAAATTGTAAATCTCAATACTTACACATAACCAGCAGGGCTATCAGCCCTATGAAAAGCATCAAGCACACACTCAGCAAAGTCAGGGCAACTGGATGCCACATGGGGAATGGAGGAGGGAGCCCTGAGAGAATCCAGTAATTGTTTCAGTGATGAAAATAAGTGAAGTGACATTCCCTTTTTAATTGCTCTTTTAAAATATATTGTTTTTCTTCACTCGCATGTGTTTTTAGCAACTGAATATTGTGAGATTCTCGGGTCAAGCATAAAGCGAACAGAGAAGAAAGAAGAGACCTTGAGAAGCAGAAATAGCTGATTCATAACAGTAGATTTTTATGTGTTGAGGTATTTTTATGATGAACCCAGCTCTGTACTGTCTGAGAATAATATTAGTAGATAAACCTAATATTCGGGAACATTACTGATAGACCAGTGACCCTTATTATGATATTTCAGGTTGTAAGGAGACTATAAACTTGGGGGTGACGTTGAAATCCTTCTCCTGAGCCCCAAGATGGCATCAAGGTAAAATTTTCCATAGCCCTATATTTTCAAAAGTGATTTAGGCACTTAGAAAAATGTTAGAGTAAAGAGTCCAATGGGAATTCACCCTCTCAGCAGGGGATACACATAACTCCCAGAGTCTGCAGCATTCACAGATTCAGAAAGCAAAGTTTGAGGTTTTGTTTAATTTTTTTAAATAAACAGGTACAGTATGTTGAATATTGTTAATAAATGTGGAACAGTTACATACTGGTGCACAGATCTCTTGCCCCATCCCTCGGGATGATGGCAGCAACCACCAGTACATGGTGCAACATGAACAGATGGGTTTCAGAAGAGAATGAGTAAAGCAGGGGTAGGAAACCTATGGCATGGGTGCCGAAGGCAGCACGTGAGCTGATTTTCAGTGGCACTCACGCTGCCCGGGTCCTGGCCACCGGTCCGGGGGGGCTCTGCATTTTAATTTAATTTTAAATGAAGCTTCTTAAACATTTAAAAAACCTTATTTCCTTACATACAACAATAATTTATTTATATATTATAGACATAGAAAGAGACCTTCTAAAAACGTTAAAATGTATTACTGGCACATGAAACCTTAAATTAGAGTGAATAAATGAAGACTCGGTACACCACTTCTGAAAGGTTGCCGACCCCTGGAAGGGTTCACATAGGCAGCAGGGTCTATAATTAAGGCCCATCTCATCTTTGATACTAGCTGCACCGGAGCTGCATAGTTCAGAGATGAGGCTTTAAGAAAAACACAAAAACTCACAACACTCACAATAAAATTACTGCAGATGACAAGGCTCCTCTGATCACATTTAGAAAATTTTGTTCACAAGCATATGGATTAGAAACTTCAGTGGAAACTTCAGTTTATGGAAGCTGATTGCATGTAACCAGGAAAGTGTATTTGTCAAGGCCTGCATTAATGTTTTAAATTATGTATTTCTTCCTTCTATCACAATGTCCTGTGTAATCTCAACAAATGATTTTGATTAAAATAGTAAAATCCAGATCAGGGATGTCTCCTGGCTGCAAGGGATTGATCTGGGAACCCCACAAGTCATAGCAGAGGGAGACATCAGAATAAGGTTTAATATAAAAGCAAAGACACTCTCCCCCAAGTTATCATCGTCAATAACAGATTCAGTAATAGCCATTTTATTAGCCACTTCTTATATTTTTTACAGATATAATACATTATAAAGACCTATTGAGAAATATATATACACAATAGTTGCTCATTTCCTCAATTGGACTGGGGCTGTGAACTGTGTGCACAGTAATTATCCCCTGCCACAATGAAATAATCAGGCTCATGAGTGGTGTTGATCAATTTTATTAATCTGTATGATGGTAGTGACTAGAGCAACCAGCCATTATTGGGGCCCTTTTGTCCTAGGCGCTGTACGAACAGCTGTACGAACACACAATTGGAGACAGTATCTACCTTGAAGCGCTTACAAATGAAATAGACAAGACAGACATGTAGGGTTGTGATCACATAGGCAGCAGGGTCTATAATTAAGGCCCATCTCATCTTTGATACTAGCTGCACCGGAGCTGCATAGTTCAGAGATGAGGCTTTAAGAAAAACACAAAAACTCACAACACTCACAATAAAATTACTGCAGATGACAAGGCTCCTCTGATCACATTTAGAAAATTTTGTTCACAAGCATATGGATTAGAAACTTCAGTGGAAACTTCAGTTTATGGAAGCTGATTGCATGTAACCAGGAAAGTGTATTTGTCAAGGCCTGCATTAATGTTTTAAATTATGTATTTCTTCCTTCTATCACAATGTCCTGTGTAATCTCAACAAATGATTTTGATTAAAATAGTAAAATCCAGATCAGGGATGTCTCTTGGCTGCAAGGGATTGATCTGGGAACCCCACAAGTCATAGCAGAGGGAGACATCAGAATAAGGTTTAATATAAAAGCAAAGACACTCTCCCCCAAGTTATCATCTTCAATAACAGATTCAGTAATAGCCATTTTATTAGCCACTTCTTATATTTTTTACAGATATAATACATTATAAAGACCTATTGAGAAATATATATACACAATAGTTGCTCATTTCCTCAATTGGACTGGGGCTGTGAACTGTGTGCACAGTAATTATCCCCTGCCACAATGAAATAATCAGGCTCATGAGTGGTGTTGATCAATTTTATTAATCTGTATGATGGTAGTGACTAGAGCAACCAGCCATTATTGGGGCCCTTTTGTCCTAGGCGCTGTACGAACAGCTGTACGAACACACAATTGGAGACAGTATCTACCTTGAAGCGCTTACAAATGAAATAGACAAGACAGACATGTAGGGTTGTGATCAGTGTGATGACTGTAAACTTGCTTTTCCTACCATCACTTTTTTTTTTTGGGACGAGAGGATGTGGGGATTAGCGACATAAAAAAGACAAAAGAAGAGATGGGGATAAGGGAGACAGAGCAGGTGAGAACATGGAGAGAAAGAAGTGGAGTGAGGCTGAGACGCAATTCTGTGTGTGGGGCTGGGAGGGGGTTGGAGCAAATAGCCAATCAGCAATGGGCACAAAGTCTAAGAAAAACTGTAGAAAATATGATACCTATGTTGTTGCCTGGATGTCCACAGGCAGATACTGGAGTTCGGGATTGCAAATTTAAAGTGGTGTATCCCTCCTCATCCTCCATATCCAATTTTTTGTCCTCCCTGGAGGACAGAGACAGCCTGGCTGCCCTGTTGGACCAGTATTGGGAAAGGAAGAACTGTTCACATTTCAGCATTTCATCTGAAACCACACAGGAAATTTGCACTACACTCCTAAAAAGGAACTTGCAGCATCAGAATTAAAATGACACTGTCAAGGTTGCAAACTTCCTGTCTTCTCTTTCTATTTTTAATTCATTTAATGTTTTGAAAGGACAATGAAATGCTCCCTTAAAAGGAGGAATGACTTAAACATTTGTGAACACTTTTCACCTGGAGTCTTAAAGTGCTTTTGAAAGAAGGATATCTCTAGACCCCTTTTACAGATGGGAGAGACCTGAAGTGACTTGCCCAAGTCGCACAGTGAGTCAGTGTCAAAACCAGGAACAGGATTAAGGTTTCCTCCTCAAGAATTTCTGTTCTGTCCCCAACACCTGAACCCCCCCTTGTTTACAACTATCAAAGATCTTAACAGGATCCACAACTGTGGTGATAAAATGTTTGTGACTGGGGTGCCAGAATGGGCCAGGCTGAGAATGACAACTCAGGGCAGACTGAGAGAAATAGGGCAGACAACCCCCAAGACTGGCGATTTATTCTATAATTAGCTGCACCAAGCCAGTAACAAAACAGTTTCTGGGATGCCGCACTGGTTACCAAGAAGCCAAATACAGCCCACTTTAAGCATTGCAGCCCGTGACTCCCATCTAGACAGCCAAGTCTAATACAGTGAGAGGTTATTGAAAACCTGATTCACCTTAACTTAGGTTCACCAGTCCCAAAGGACCGGACACTGATCTCCAGGTCAATATGAATTTCAGATATTCCCCAATAATCATGCAGATGCCAAGCCTTTAGTAACTAAAAGAGGAAAGGTTTAATAATAAAAAGGAAAAAGAAAGAACAGAGTTGCTGCGGCTAAAAGATCAATATGCACACAGATATGTGTAAAGTCCTTTGGTCAGTTTCATAGCAGAGATAGTGAGGCTGCTGATTTGTAAAAGTCTTTCTGGAATTGATTTAAAAGGTTATAGTTCAATAGGCAGTTCAAATGTAGAGTTTGTTCAAGTTCTTCCATGAGAATTCCAAGGAAATGCAGAGTAAATATGGAGACTTCAGTCTTGTGGCTTAGTTCTTCCCTGACAAAGCTTAAGCAGACCTGATATGAAAAGAATCAGGCCCGAAGCTTTCTTTATAGTTGAAGCAACCTGGGTGCTCACAGTTAATTCCACCACGTGGCCTTTGATGAAAATAAGCTGACATTTTGATCTCTATTCAGTGGGTCTCTTCTCAAACAATACCGGTAGCAATAGTCATTCAAACTATCAAGACAGTTCACAGGTGGTTTACTATGTGGAATTACAAGGTTTGAGGAGAGATTAGGACAATAATATTATTACACCAAAAATCCCATCTAAATGATATCCCCTTTTGATCTGAGACTTAATAGAATACAGTAAGGATGTGTTACAGGATGGAAACAGGATATAGCATCTACTAATAATTAGATTGCATTGTTAGGTTTCTAATAGGATGCAGGTAAACAGACACATTTAGCACTTACTCTTTGTAAATAAATTTGGAGATATACCAATCTCCTAGAGCTGGAAGGGACCTTGAAAAGTCATTGAGACCAGCTCCCTGCCTTTACTAGCAGGACCAATTTTTACCTCAGATGCCTAAATGAACTTTTCAAGGATTGAACTCTCAACCCTGGGTTTAGCAGGCCAATGCTCAAACCACTGAGCTATCCCTCCCCCCAACTGTTTGAGTCTCTAACAGTACAGGTAAACATGTTAAAGGTTCTAATCTACTCAACACGGCTTTGATGACTGTCTACAAGGAATGGCTCTGTTTATCAGTGCAATATCCTTTTGGTATGTTCTTAAGGCTTGCTTTAGAGGTGACCCAGCTTACTGATAGCTTAACATTTGCTGGCCCAACATTACAATATATTTCTCCTACACTTTTCTATTAGGATTTTAAATTCTTTGGGGGGCAGAGTCTAAGTGATTGTATAATGACTAGCACAATGTGGCCCAAGTCTCTGGCCTGGTCTACACTAAGGGTGGGGGTCGAACTAGGGTATGCAAGTTCAGCTACGCGAATAGCGTAGCTGAACTCGAAGTACCCTAGTTCGACTGACTTACCCATCCAGACGCGGCGGGGTCAAACTCCGCAGCTCCAAGGTCGACTCCGCCACCGCCGTTCGCGGTGGTGGAGTTCCGGAGTCGACCGCAGCGCTTCCGGAGTTCGAACTATCGCGTCTAGATCAGACGCGATAGTTTGAACTCCGAGAACTCGAACTCACCGCGTCGACCCGCGTGGTGAGTATGGACCTGCCCTCTGCTGAGACCTCTAGTTACTACAGCTATGCAAATAATAATAATAATGACTTTTTTTTCCCAAGTCCTTCCCCATTCTGTGCCAACTTGTTACTGGCCACCCATGCATGGCCCATTCTGTGAGCTGAGATATTATACATGGAGTTATCTAGATCCTTATAACACACTCTTCATAATTCTTGCAAATGATTAACTCAATGTCTATTCAGCCTTGTTCATTTTCCTTTCACCTGCTTGTTGTGAACATCTGTGCAAGTACGGCTTTGTTTGTGTAAATGTTCAGGCAAAGCAAAGTTTGGACCCTTGGTTAAAATCTCTGTAATGAAGAAACAAAATGTGTTTAGAGCTCGATGATGTAATTCAGTGAGAGGCCTGTGCTGGGATCAGTGGGATGGAGGTGACCATCCCAGGGGGAACACTGCTCTGTCTGATTAAGGGAGGGGAGTTGAATTCCAGACTCAAAGATCCTACACTGAACTTGCCCTTTTACCAGCTGACTCATGCATAAACATCTGCGAACTGTAAACTCAAGTGTCCCAATCAAGTGCTGGTAAGAAACTCAAGGAAATAATTGGTGTGTCTTTCAGGCCAATAGCAACACTTTGAATTGAGCCTGGAAGCCCATTCAGTTTCCGGAACATAGAGAGACGTGCATGTTCCATTCCAGAAACTGTATTATGTGAGTGAGAAGCTAAACTCTTCCGCACTTGAAATTTCTGACTGCCCTTCTGGAGTAGCCCCAAGCAGAGTTCACTGCAGAAATACAATTATTATTCTCTTCTGGTGCATAATTGTAAATGTTATGGTCCCCCTAAAGCTATCCAGTACATTTGAAAAGCAAGCTACAGTATTCTGAGGCCAGAAAGGACCTCTGTGATCGTCTAGTCTGACCTCCTGTATAACACAGGCTATAGAATTTCCCTAAAGTAATTCCACAACTGATTTGTAGTACTTAGACATAACTGAACTAAAGCAGACCTTTTAGAAAAAAACATCCAGTCTTGATTTTAAAAGTGCGAGTGATGGAGATTCCACCACAACACTTGATAAGTTGTTACAATTGTTAAGTACCCTCACTGATAAAAAAAATGGTTATATTTCCAATCTGAATTTACCTAGCTTCAAGTTCCAGCCAGTGGATCTTGTTATACCTATGTCTGCTAGATTAAAGAGTCTATTATCAAACATTTGTTCCTCATGTTGGCACTTATAGACTGATCAAGCCTCCTTGAGACTGTCAGCTGATTATCCACTACGTTCCCCAAGTCTTTTTAAGAGTCACTGCTTCCTAGGACAGAGTCCCCCATCCTGTGAGTATGGCCAACAGTTTTTGTTCCTAGACATATAACTTTACATTTAGTGATGTTAAAACACAGATTGTTATCTTGTGCCTAGTTTACCAAGCAATCCAGAGGTTTTCTGTACGTTGTATTCAGAGTATCTTCAATATGTCCTACAATATTATTAGATGTACAATAGAGAACTACTCTGAAAAAGAAGTGTAGCTCACTTTTTACATCCTCTTTTCCCCACTAAATGGTTAGTGGGCCGGAGAGATTGACTTATAAGTAAGGCTCCGTGTTTTTCAGAGAGGTCACTGATGTCACGGATTTTTGTTTACTGCCCGTAATCTGTCCATGACTTTTACTAAAAATATCTGTGACTAAAACGCAGCCTTACTTATAAGAAAAGATTAAAAGAGCTACCTGTGCATAATTGGCTAAGTGATGACTTATTGGTGAAAAACATTGCCACTCTGTAGAAGTATGTGATGCATGAAAACATCAGAGGGATTTGGCTAGGGTTGCTGGAGAGTGTAACTGGTGTGTGATAAAACTGTAGGAAACAGAAACATTAGGCTGGCGATCAGGAAATGGTTTGTTGAAGTAAGATCAATGAGAATGCAGAAGAGTCTCCTGAATGGAAGTGGCTAAAGCTTCAGCCCCTGAGTTACTGAAACCTGCAGTAGAGAAACCTCTGGGAACAGAAGCATCATTTCAGTAAAACTCTGGAGGGAGTAAAATTGGATCAGCAGATAGAGCATTCTCCATCCCAAATAGCAGATAGTTATTGCTTTCCTAATGATCACATTCAAAATCGGGGTGGTGGGGGGGGACTGACAGACAGAAGGGTTGGGCAAACCCTGGTTGGGGGAAGGCAACTGTCAGCAAATGGTGCCTAATCTGAGAAATGGGCAATAGGGAGCAATCATATACTGGGCTTTCAGGGGATGGACAAGTTGAAACCAGAGAGGTCTTTCCATATTTAAATGTAGTAGTTTATTTTTACTCCGGAGTTCCCGGTTTCTATTTTTTCACATTTCAGAGCTGGATTAACAGATTTTGTAGATTTCCTGGGGGGGTCATATGGCCTTCACTATGTGTGTAGCATTTGCATATGACTTTTGTAAAGGCATCCTAAAACCATGAAATGACAATGCTGATTATGACTCTAAACACCTATTTAAATGCTCATTTGGAAACTCTGCAGAACCCAAAATCTCACAACTCAAAACAGAGCCCAAAGAGTTTCTTCCCACTGCTAATAAATAAACATTTCATACTGATAAACCATAATAAACTGATAAACTGCTACTGATTGTCTGTGAGCCTCAGCTGGATGGGTGCCTTCTCACAGATCCAGAAATTGTTCTCATTACAGCGCTGACTGGCATAAATATATGAATCCAACAGAGATGCACAGGGATTCTTGACACTGTAAACAGAGATTCTAGAAAACAAAGCACAGTTTTATTACACCATACGACAGTTGTGTTACATGCATAATTATTATCAGACAGGGTCATCTTCAAAAAATTGTTAGAGTTACGCTACACTAGAGTTGGAGGTGTAATTTCTAGCTCAGGTAGACAAACCTACACTAGCTCTGATTAAACTAGTGTCAAAAAGGTGTCAGGATGAGCTTTCACATGGGATTGTATATGCAGTACCAAGCCTGTCCAGCCATTTTTATCTCAATGGTTACATTACTTCTCTCTCCTCTTCCCCCCTCTCCAGCATGCTAGCAGAATCAGCACTGGCTCATATAGGCATATCTGTAGCAGCTCATTCAGAGCTGGCACAGGTATATCTACCCGAGCTGCAAATTACACCTCCAGCTCCAGCATACCCTCAGTGCACATATTTCTCCAAAGCACTGAAGAGCTTGACACAATACTGTGCACTGACCCCCCCTACGATGACAGACCTGACTTTACCATGCTCACAGCCCCAGTGGCTGCCTAAGTGGTGAGAGAAATTGAGGATGTGATCTTAGATAGGTCACCCAGAGGGCACTGGAGAGCACTAATTCCTATGTTACTGGATCCAGCCTCCACAGTGTTCAAAAGCACAGCCTAAAAACAACAAGAGACTGGGCCCAAGAAATCACCCTCAGGTTGCTTGGATGGCAGCACACAGCACTTATCTGACAGGCACCAGGAATATCCTCCTCAGCACTCCCTTCTCCACTGACTGGTGCCAGGGAAAATGAGAGACTGAGAGAGATTTACAGCTTCTCAGTGAAGTGCCTATATCGCCCCCCACCCCCATAGCTGCTTGGGAAGAGGAATGTAGGAGGGTTTGGCTGGGTGGAAGGTTGGATTGGACTGAGGGCTCCTTGTCATTGCTGGGGGGGACACTGTGGGAAGGGTTTGCAAAGTAGTGGGTCTAACTCAATGGTACTTATCACTGGTGGTACCTGCCCATGTCTAAGTATCGACAGCCCAACGTCAGGTACTCATTGATGAAAATCTTGACCCAAGTTATTAAAACTTACCCCTTTTCTGATGTAGAAAGAGCTGTGCTGTCCTCCCAAAACCAGCCATCCCTTTCAGTTTTACGTTGTGATAATCCAATCCAGTAACGTTCTTTAATAAAATAGCGATTGACATTTTCCTATGAGGAAATGAGGACAATTAAAAAAAAACCAACAAGTTCATAAGTTTGTAGGTTCCGTAACACTGCTGGAAGTCATTGAAAGAAAGTAAGTATTGCAGAATGGGATGTTGTTCCCCATTATGAGAACTGAGCTATAGCCCTCTTTCTGTGCTTGCAGGACCATTCAAGTGCTGTAGGAGAAACTTAAGAGACACCATTTTGGAATATGTTGGATTCTGCCATATTTGAACACAGACATGCTGGTTAGCTGAAGAAAAGTGTTATGCAATGCTAAGTGACATAAATACATATAGTAATTTTTTGTATTTCTGTAACCTCACAGATATTAGATCGGGAAAAGTCCAGTCTTAGAGTCCACCTTATCCAACTGCCAGAAAGACTGATTTCATTGTGAATTTATAAAATTATTTAACACATTTTTGGAGTCTTATTTAATATTTACATAAGATGTGACTTTTAGACAAGAGGTAGAAAAATATCACTATTCCACCTGCCTGGTAACTGACCGCTCCTGGTAGTCTTATTAGCCCAGAGCTATAAAGGCTGGAAGGAAGCCAGAGAAAGGGAGGGAAAGGAACAGAAGGAGGTGGGAAACGTTTCGAGAAAAACCTGCCACAAGGGGAATTTTTGCCTCCTACAGTCTGGTGAGAGGGAAATCAGAGCAACCCCTCCTGGTGTTTTTTCAGAGCACCTAGGTCATGTGACACACAGGCTGTGGTTATCTTTCAATACTTGAACCTTAACCCAAAGACAGAAGCCCTGATTTTCTCTCCTCTGCTACTCCTGTCTCTTTCCCGCTTTGTGTATATCTGTTTTGTCTACTCCTACAAAAAGACAGGATCAGATTTTAACAGCCAAATGAGATTGCTGAGATCTCCCACCTAAAATAGATTTGCTTTTTCACCAACAAAGATATTGGAAGCTATTTGATATATTTCCCATTTATAAAATACTCCCTCTACGGAGGAAGATTAAAGATGTTTGTTAAAATGAAACTTACTTGGTTTGTTTATGTGCATGTAGTGACAGATGAGGCAATACTCTTGAAAATCCTTGTTCAATAAAGTTTAGGTGTATTTGGGGTCCTTTGTACTAAAAACCCAAAGTATTATTTTGGAAGTGTATGTAATTTCTCTGGAAGGGACATGTAGCCAGTGTAAAGCTTGTGAAGTTATAAGTTTTGTATAACTCTATTAAACAGTGTCATAGACAAAAATGAATTTCTGGGACAAAAAGAATTAAGTGGGACTCTCGAGGTGGAGGTGAATGCAAATTTATCCTCCTCTATTTATGCAAAATCCAAGCCTTTTAAAGCTACACCCTGAGGAGAGAACCATTGTCTACTGATTACCTGATCCAAGAAATCTGAAGATCAAGGCCTGACAGGGATAAAGGAACGAAAAACATTTTCATGAGTGCGCTTGTTCCAAGTTGAAGCTTTTACGAACAGAAAACCCTCTTGGTGTTGTCTGAAGAACAGCTCACCTAACTGAGCCCTTGCTGGAGTTGGGGGTGGTGCCCTTGCTGGTCCATGGCGTGGAAATGCAGGTCCAGTTGACCTGAACTTGACACATGTAATAAATACAAGATGGGCATTTCTTGTTTGGGCAGATCAGATAAGTTAAACCAAGCAACAAAAGCACAGATTACTGTTACTGGGGGAGGGGGAAAAATAAAAATGACAGTACCCTGCAACCTCAATCTTCTGCCTGGTATGAGGCATGACCTGCTCACAGAATCTGTCAAGAACAGGGCTGATATTGCAGAAATACACATTCCTAAGAAGTGCTAAGCACAGAGTGCTCATACAAACATATCCTGATATCAAGGATGGTACATCAACACTCCCCAAGGTTAACAGGAATACATTGACATCTCCCAAAAGATAAGGTCAGGAGGACAGTATGTAATAGAGATGTTTTAATTGAACCAATAGGTACTAGGTGATGAGTGATAACTAGCCAAATCAGGGGGCAGTAGTTAGCTATGTCCGAGGCAGTACGTAATTGTTTGTAACAGGGTATAAAGATGTATCTCAGAGGGAGTATCTTTGTACAGCCGAAAGGGAAATGGAAAGTCCCACCATTCACTGAGCTGCGTCCATTGTCATGGGAATACATGTTTTAGGATCCTCGTAAAATCTGCCAGGTCCTATTACCATGCTTTGTTGACAATAAACCTTGCTGTGCGCCTTCGGATCTTAAAGGATCTTGTGCTCATTGGGCCATTTGCTCGAGGTCTGCTGTGCTGTCTGTCTGCTCAGAGCTGGGGCAGCACACAGGGAGAACACACACACACAGCCAAACAACTAACCACAGCTTCAAGTGTTGTCTTTGGTGAAAGATCTAAAGTGCAGTTGACGAGGGGTAAGCAACTGGTCCTTGGAACTTGGAGAAACAGCTTCATACTCCAGGGGAAGAAGGAAAGTAATTATAGCCAGAAAAAAAGGGGAATTTCTTCCCACAGTCTCTGACTGCCTAATGGTCTGTGAATATGTAAAGGACCCTGGGCATGGTGAGAGAAAGAATTCTTCTCACCTTGACTCAGGATGTGAAGAACAAAAGACCCCCTCTCCTAAGTGGGGTAGGGCATTAAGACTCCTCCTTCTCCCACTAGGGAAGCTGAGGTTAGGCCACCAGAGTCCCTGGGTCTTGACCTCTGGGGAGGAGGAGTAGAAAGAGGAATTTGGCTATCATGGAGGTTTGAAGATTCTTCTTCACCTGATCCCTCTGTTGGTTAAGAGTAGAACATGGATGAGAGCCACTTCATAGGGAGGCATCCCTTCCATATTTGGTCCAAAGAATTGCTGCTTGCAATATTTTTAAGGGGTGTGTGTGCCAACCCCTTGGTGGATAAAGGAAAACCACACACCCTACTGAGAAACCAGGTTGCAGGTAGGAGTGGGAGAACCAGGTCTCACATTTACATCCAATAAGGGAAAGAAGGGGAGAAAAATTATACAGAATGTTTGTCAAATGACTCTGTATGGTAACAAGGAGAAGAAGGGAGAAATTATACTGTATGGAACTTTAAAGGATGTATGCTGGCTTGATAGCACATTTATTATCGGAGGACTTGGAATGGGAGATTATTAAAGGTCATGGCAAAAACATCATCCAGGGAATTAATCTCTCCAGGAAACAAGTCCATGGGTTTGGCTACCACTCTTGTGAAGGATACATGTCAGATATGGCAATTCCCTGCAATACCCTTGAAAACCCCTTATTGAATGAAGCGTAAGTGTATTTGGAGTCCATTGTACTAAAAATGCAAAGTTCATGTATTAATGTGGGATTGTACATAACATCTCTAGGGGACAGATATGGCTAATGTAAACCTTGGGAAGTGTTGAGGTTAGAAGGGCTATTTTCAATAATGTGCAAGACAAGAATGAACTTTTGGGACAAAAAGAGTTAAGTGGGAATATCTAGGTGGAGGTGAATGAAAATGTATCCCCTTCTGGTTATTCAAAAGCCCAGCCTTTTGAAGCTACACCCTCAGGAGAGAACCATTGTCTACTGATTACCTGCTCCCAAAAATCTGAAGATGAAGGCCCTCTAGGGATAAAGGAATGATGAATATTTTCATGTGTGGACTTGTTCCAGGTTGAAGCTGTTACAAAGAGAAAAAACCCTTGGTGTGGTCTGAAGAACAGCTCACCTAACTGAGCCCTTGTTGGAGCTGGAGGTGATCTCTGGTAAGCTTACTAGCATGCATGTAGGTTCTTTTATTGTTCTAATATGTGTTCTCTGTAATGCTTAAGAATAAATGTGCTCACTTAAAAAGGGTTGTATGGTAACGTATAACTGTGGACATTTATGCTATTTATAGCCTCTGGAGAAAAAGCAAAGTGCAGATGCTGGCTGTTTAGGTCATCTACCTTGCTGGGGGATATTATAGTGTAGGCAGGGGACTGTGCAGCCTAAAAATACCTCAGAGAGAAGGGAGAGAGATGCAGGTCTCCACCCAAGAGAGCTGGTGCCCTTGCTGGTCCATGGTGTGGAAATGCAGGTGTAGTTAACTTTCACTGTGACACATGTAATATCCTGCAACCTCAATCCAGGCATGTTTCTAATGTATGCCTCTGAGTAAGACTGTCTCTGCCCACCTGGTTGTAACTTTGAAAACCTCTTCCCTACATCTACCAGCCAGGAGAGCTGTTCTCCTTAGAGCACTGGTCAATCTTCTGTCTTAAACTATTTCTGAGAGGGTAACAAGCCTTTGTGGAATACTCAATGCTTGTAACCATGCTGCGATTCAATAGACTCACATAAACAGTTTCTGATTAATATGCTGTGACTGGAAGTAATCCTTGTTATACAATGACATCTTTGGAACTATGCTAATTATGCTAATGTACATGGATCTGGTCTACTGTTTAGAGTCTGGGGACACTGAATCGCTGGAGATACACTAGCCCAAACATATTTTGTGTTTTGTGACTTCTGAAAGTTACACAGAAATATAAAAAGAAACTGGGCTGGGCTGGGGAACATACCAGCTTCTGCTTGTCTTTTATCATAAGAAGGGTGGAATTTTGTGAGGCACAGAAGTTCCGACTCCCCTCCCATGTCTTCTTCCCTGAAGAAATGTAGTAACAGGTGTCATCTCCCATTCGTTGCCAGTTTGTGGGGCAGAGTGTACAACTCATTTCTGGAGGAAAGAGAAAAATCATCATTCTGTTTTTAATCCCACACTGTGATGTGGAGAAAACTAGGGCTACAGGCATTGTCTTGAGATGGCAAAGTAATCAAGAGTTGTGATGCCTAATTCTCCATGACTCCAAATACTGAGATCTTACTCAGATTTTATTCAGTCTTCATTGAGTCAAAGTTCCATTGAGGTCAAAATAAATTTGACGAAGTGAAAACAGAGCAAAAACTGTCAACGTTGACCTCATTTGGGCATTGTCAGACATTGCCTGACTCATTGATAGCACTGAGGGTAATTTGGATGGAGGGTTAACTGGACCATGGACCAGTCTCCCAAGGAAAAGGCAGAAGTCTGATTGCTTGAACAACTAGCTGGCATTAGTGAATACACTGTACTAACAATCTTAAACTGACCAGAGGACTGGGAGCCAGAGAATGTACAACATATAGGTGACCAGTAACATGTTGTGTCTACCAATAAATGTTATGGTTTTATGAGTTGTGGAAAAAAATCAGGCACATTTTCAATCTGATTTCTCCCTGCACAACAGTTTTTTGAGACGTGAGCTATTTCCCATTATTGCCAATCACCCTGTTCAGCTTTTTCTCTAATCTGTAAGATTTGTATAATAGGTCTCTTTTCAGAAGTTCCAAAATAAGTTACTTTTCCCTCATCTCCCTGGGGCTGATTCCCTGCTTCACAGTTAAAGACCGTAAGGATCATTCCTTTTTTGTTTTTGTTTTGCCATTGTTTTCTGATTCATCTAACCCACCCTTCAGTTTAGGTACCATGTTGAATTTGCCTTAGACAACCATTAGTACTGCCCCTTAATTAGTCAGCGGAGTCAATCCTGAGGGATATGAGGCACTCCTACCTCCCAAAGGACTGAACACACTCCAACACACTTCCCTCAGTAATGGTCTTACTGAGTTCAGGATTAGCATGAGATGCTGTGTGTGAGGGGTCTATTGCATTGCCACTGCCCTGTGTTATTACTCATCCTGGGACAAAGGATTAAGTTCGGGTATATAACAACCTTGTTTACCATTGTTTTTATTCTTCACTTCCCCTTCCAAACACAAACTCTCTCTTATTTCTTGCAGCCTGCTTGAGAATTTTTTTTGCAGCGCTTTCTCCTTCTCTTTGAGTTTTACATTCTCTTCCTGGCAGATGTTGGTAACCTGGAAAACTGAAATTCACAGAAGCATTTTCTAGCGTGAACTTTTACAAATCCAAATGATATTGGGGTGAAAAGGAGCTTTTTTTTTTTTTTTTTCCATTTGGCTGACTGGCTAGCCATCCTGATTTTTGTTCCTTATGAACGATTACTTTTAAATGCTGCTGAGATTATTAAGTAAGAGCGTTAATTATCAGGTTGCCTACAGCTTTTCTATAATTGTCTTTTTATTATTTAAATCTGAAGAAATAATTAAAATATAATTGTTGCTTTCAATTATTGGTCATTCCATTGACTTGATTTCTTTTCATCCTTATTTTACAGAACTATCAGATAATGATGAACTCAGGGCTCAAATGTAATTTCTATAATTTTTTTTTTAAATGAGGTGGCCTGTTCATGGGACATGGACCCTTTCACCTTTCCACCATGAATTTGTATCCAGAGCAGGTCAATAGTATCCAAAAGTGATGGCCACCTGAAAACAGATTAGCATTAAATGATATACTGACAGTCAGTCCTGTTCCCACTGTGACAGATTACTGCAGCTGACACAAAAAAAGGCCTCCTTTTTGGCAGTTTAAGAGGAGAGGTCCAGGCCTGAGTGGGCTATTGAGATTGTCACTTGTAGTGGTGATACCATTGGAGCAGGACCAAGGTAATGTACAGTAATGAGTGAGGCAGAGCATCTGGGAAGCTTGTTCTGTGCAGCCTGCCTGTTTTGTACCAGCTCTATGGTTAAATCAAGAACTTCATCCTATAGGTGATGGATATCAAACTGGCATCTTTCACCAGCACTGAATTCACGAAATAAATATGTACTGTTACTTACACACAACTCCCAGAGCTAGCAGTCCTACCATTAACGCCAGACACAATGCGAGCAAAGTCAGGGCAGCCAGACGCCATGAGGATGAGGTGAAGAGCCCTGGGAGAAACCAAGAATGAACTCAATAACTGAGACAGATTCTGAAAATTCCTTATTTTGCTTCTAATGTTTTTCTTCTTTTTCTCACCTACCCACAAAGACACTGAGCCATGTGCTGATAGTGCAGACTCTGGTACAGGATGATAGAAAGTCTGCGTGGACGGAACTGCAGCTACACAAAGTGCCTAAAACATCCCTTCCACTGCACAGAGTTGCAGGTGCTGAAAATAGACACCAGGCTGGGGTCAACTCCACTGCAATCTGTCTGGAGAGCTCCCATGGAACCCAAAGTGGAGAGCATTACCTGGAAGCATTACCTGCCCTCCCAGAGGTGAATTCTTCACAGGCCACAGCAACTGACCTTGCTGATGAAGAGTGTTGTAATATCCCTGCCTGTATATGTGGCGTGAATCAGCACATTATCCCACAACAGTTCCCACTTAGTATTGTTTTTTTGATTTCCTCCTTATTAGCCAATATCATGGCTACTGCAGAAACGAGATGTCCAGCACTGGTATCTCCTCCAACCAATAGCCATTTACCCCCTTCTCTTCCAGCAATGACAGGTCCTTTCCCACCATCAGCTTACCTCCTCTTTCTCTAAAATTATCCTCCTTCCCTCATCAGCCATCATCCAGTCCCCCTTAAATATTTTTGTTTTCCTTATTCACAATCTTTTTAATTGAAAATATTTTGAGAATCCAGGTTTAGACAGAGAGGATGGAAAGAGTGAGCAAAAGGGTTGAAAATGAAAGCTGAATTTCCTAAAAAATAATAAAATGGTGAGGAGAAAGAATTAGACAGATATAGGAGAAGGAATATCATCTGCTCTGACATTAGCTAGGGTACAATTACCAGGGGTATTGATCTTCATACTTCAGGGCATAACAAAGCATAAATAATCATCAGTGATGGTGAGAGAGAATTCCTTCTCAACCCCTCACCCCTCACCATGGGATAGAACTGCGCAGTGGTGGTGAATATTTTGCTGTCTTATATGAGTAGTATTTTTAAATATATTTTAATGAGTTTAAAATGACCTTCTATTTGATGATCAGCCAAGAAACAGTAGAAAGATCCATCTCCCAGAGAAGTTTGTTTACACTGGCATCTCAAAAGGAAAGAGGGCAAAACCCCCTATGGAAAGTAAAATGATGATATAAATCAATTTTATGATTGGATATCCTCAAATGTTGTAAAATGGCATGGTTCCTTTGAAGTAAATGTGGTGTTTTTACCAGCTCTAGTTACAGGCCAGTTAACTCCCCAACCAGTTACAATCCAGTTCCAGTTTACAGTGTAAATGGGGTGATAACTGTGTCTTTAGTTCAGATTCAAGTTTTGCACAAGTCCAAGGCTTGAGCACAAACTGAAGACCCAATTAAATCCTGGTTAGGTCCCAGCTTCACATCAAAATAAAAATATGTTGTAACCAGTCATGTAAATGGGCCTCCCTACAGGGTTGTTTTTGTAATGTAGCCAAACCCATGACGACCCACTGGCTCCCAGACAGAACCTGGCCCTGTAAATGCAGATGGTATAGTGTAGAAGGAAGAAAGCAATGGATTTTCTGAAAAGTAACAGTTTGCAACTTGCTTACCCAATATCCTATGTAATTAAATCTAAGCATATTTCTAGTCTCCTTATTGAGTCAGAATCCCTGAATTACTAACTTTCTGCTGCTCCAAAGTACGAAGCAGGCAGAAATCCAGCTTAACTCTCTGTTTGGGAATCTGCAAGATAGGGAAATCCCTAGCTGGAATAGCCAGCTCTATATTACCCTCTTCTGCCCATCAGTCAAGAACATTGCTGGGGAAGGGGGAATTGCGAGAGTGCCCCTGAATTTCAGTGATCACCACTATGAAGCATCCCCTTGGGGACTGTTGCAGCCAGGCATAATTTAGAGAAGGTCCGAGGCTGCTATAAATTACACTAAGGCAGTGTTTCCCAAACTTGGGATGCTGCTTGTTTAGAGAAGGCCCCTGGTGGGCTGGGCTGGTTTGTTTACCTGCCGTGTCCACAGGTCCGGCAGATCGCGGCTCCCATTGGCTGCAGTTCGCTGCTCCAGGCCAATGGGAGCTTCTGGAAGTGGTGGCCAGCACGTCCCTTGGCCCATGCTGCGTCCAGCAGCTCCCATTAGCCTGGAGCAGCGAACCGCGGCCAGTGGGAGCCGCAATCGGCCAGACCTGCGGACGCGGCAGGTAAACAAACCGGCCCGGCCCGCCAGGGGCTTTCCCTGAATAAGCAGCGTCCCAAGTTTGGGAAACACTGCACTACACTGCACTGACCTCAGGATCAGCAAATGTGGCTTCATCTCTCCTTTATCTCCTCTCTCCTCAGCTGCACTGGATAGAGATTTGGCACAACTGAGTATCTGGCCCCTTATATTTACATTGTGGTTTCTCTCTTTACTCTCTACTGGAGGCAAAATTAACTTTGCTTTTATTGAAGATAATTATGGCTCTGCTTCACCTCTCACTGGCACTGGTGCAAATCAGGATTAACCTCACTGAATTCAATGCAATTAGACTGCTGGAAAGACAGAACACAGTCAAGTTCCTGGAAGTGGTTATGGTAAGTGTCCATGGACACTGCCTTTCCCGGGCACTCAGAAGAGAAGGAAGTTCACTTTAAATGTCAGAGGAGACTGGGTTGGGAATGAGGGAACAGGACAGACCCAAGGAGTGGCAATGCCCTCCTCAAAAGATGCTGCAAAGAAGCTGGCTGCAATCAGTGAGTGTCCAGAGAGCACTGAAAGATCTGTGTGCCTGCTTATAACAGCCTCCTGGGGCCAGACTGTTAATTTTTTCTCTAAATCCTTTGACATTGGTAAGTGTCAGAAACAGGATTTCTTTCTTTTACTTTGCCTGTCAGCCCAGGTTCTGGGCACTTTTGAATACCTAAATGGCCCAGATCCTTAACTCTGCTGTGACCTCGATACACAGCACATCTAGGACACAGTGACATAGCTGGTCCAAGAGGGTCGTAACAGTGAAGTTGCTCTGGTGCTAATTCCCCTCCCTATGGCTGGTGTAAAGTAGTGGCTCTGGAAAAGAAGGCACAGATGGGGCTTCCCTGAACTCAGGTGATCCCTAAGTGCTCCAATGGTAATTTATGGTCATAGTAACTGGAGCAAGTTGGAGCAGCCTTCTGACTGCTCTAATTGATACCAGAGGACTGGACTGAAGCACAACTGGCTCAGGATCAGGAAGAACACAAAGGTGGCTTAAAGCTACTCAGCGCATTCCCCTCCTGAATCATGCCGTATGCTCTCTGCTCAGCCAGGACTCAGGACCAAGAACACTCTAATTCAGTCTGGTGATTGCTGCTTTCATAGAGATGGCAAAACTGCTAAGTAATCTGACATTTATTTGAATGTAAAGATGAAAAAACCGTCCACCTTCCCTACCAAGGTACAGCCCCAAGTTGGAGCCTGAAGGCAAAACCCTTTGTGCTCTCTGACATTTAATCAAAAAAGGGAAGTGGTTTTGGGTTTCAATCACTCCAGGTTTGCTGGATGCAAATGCTGCAGCAGAGGACAGCATGGGGCTCTGTGGCTGAATTGGTCAGGGGGCCACAGCAAACCAATGTCCTGACTTGTGAGTGTTCTGCTTAAATAATCTCTCATTCATTGTTTCAGGAAAAGACTCCATTAACTGGGGTTTGGTTTTTGAGCGTTTTTTCTTCCACTTGCTAATGTCACCCTGGTCTCTTTTTTAAATGCATCTGTGACTCTTTAAAAGTATTTCCCTCGTCTCTGTGTTCACCCCCTCACATGGAGACAACAGAAACACTCTGCTCCAGAAAAGCAAGTTATAATTTGTCACCAAATGTTACAATCTCCCATGAGAAAGAAGCAACCTGGAGCAGGTCAAACATGAAAGCAAAGAAAGATCTTCTCCTCCCCATAGACCAGAATTTGAGAATTTTAAAATCCTAATCTAGGCTGCATCGTGCCATGGATGATTCTGCAGAAATGATTGTGAACTGATGACACAATATTTTCTCTAGCTGTCAAACTCTGCTCTAGAGCCTGATCCCACAAACACTTATACCTGGCATATTGCTCATTCCTACGGGTAATATATCCAAGTGGGGAGAGATAGCATCTCTCTTATGCTTTGAACACCAATGTGCATGCTTCTGCACTTCTGTTAATTAACAATGACAATAAAACAGGACAAATTCACCACTGGTGTGACTCTACCAAGAGTAGAGTTAGAGGAGCAAATTTGGCCCAGTCTGCCTAAGATTAGGTTGAGAGTGCTTCCCAGCCCAGCTAATTTTAGCACAATAACTAAAAAGCCCCATAGAGATTGTACCTTTTTCCTCAGGCGCAGCAGGCTTTGGGATATTTTCCAGTGCATAAGATTTATTAAATTCCAGATCTGCGTACGTTATTTCCTCTGTCATAGTTGGTGAAGAGGGAAGCTTATATTTCAAGTCATAAGCACATATAGCACATTTAAGATACCGCAGCTGTTGAACGAGGAACAAGAACTGTCGTTTTAGAGATGGCTCCTTTTTTAATGCATTGGTAGATACAAATGATGTAACCCGGATATCAGAGCAGAGTGGCCCAGAACTTCCTCTGAAAGGATGTTATGAGAGAGAAATGTTCCCCTTTGACTGAGGAATTGTCCCTCTCTCTTTCTTCCTCTATCTTCTTTCTGGCCCATCTGCCCTCCACTTATTTCTCTTTGCAATGTCTGGAAAAAAACCAGCCCTGTCTGTGCAAATTCTTTGGTTTGATTTTTAAAGAGGCAACTTGTTTCTTGAGAACTGCACATTCAGGATTCACATGCAGGGGTCACAGCATCATGGCCATGTTCTGTTGTTACCAGCAGCATATCATAGAGGTTAGTACTTTGCACTGCCCAGAAGCAGGCTCGGGATCAATTCTCAGCCCTTGTCTCTTGCCACAGGGTTCTGAGAGTGCTCCAGAGACTAGGTTCAGTCCCCAGGAGTTAGAGTTCAGTGTGACCCTGCAGAAGCCCAAGTACAGGTACAGGTACTTGGGCCCAGATCCTTCTCTGCTATAGAACAGTGTTATTGATCAGTGACTTCTAGTCCAATTTACACCATCTGAGCATCTGACACCTGGTTTCAACCAGCTCAGGTCAGAAAGAGCAAGGGATGCTGCAGGGATCGGGGCCAATGCCTGGGAACCACTGCTTTGTGCTCCGATATGTGAAACTTCAGCTTTATTACTATTCCTGGAATCTTGCTTGTATGGTCCTAGGAGGATAGTGTATGGCATAAAGACAAGTTCAGGCAAAGGGACAGGTTTTGAGGCTGCACAAGAAGATAAAGGGAGGGTGCAACATGTGCTGGCTTTTGTATCTTCTCCATAAGGGCCAGGAACTATTGTAGAACCTGCACTTTTCCCGTGCAAGGACTGCTCCCTTTTAGCCTTCTTTGGGGTGTAAGGCTCTGACAGGGGAAGGAGGGAAGAGGCTGGCTAACCTTGGAAAGCTGCACCCTCCTAACAGGCAGAGCAGCAGTTTTGTTACCTGATTCCCCAGGGAGATCCAGAAGACATTGTATTGCTCTGGGCCATAGTGATTCCCACTGCTCCTTCTCTGCTATAGAACAGTGTTATTGATCAGTGACTTTGATTACATTACAGTATTAGGGCAACCTTTATAACAGCCAGAGTAATGGAGACATGAAAACAGACACCTGGTGAGGTGGCCAAGTCCTCAGTGGTGCCAAGAGATTCTAGAGAGTTTGGATCAGATGTGAGAACGCAGAAAGGCATAGTCCTGTGAGATACAGATTGGATGACCCAGGGATCTCTAAGCTCCTATTCCTATTCCTATTCATGACTCTCTGTTACCCTCACACTCTGCTGAGATACAGTCAACTTTTCTGTGAAACCCAAAACACACGTGATGAAGGCTGGGTGTCTGACGATCAGGTTTCTTGTGTGACTTACACCATTGTGAACTGAAATAAGTTCCACAACAACTCTACGGGGAGACTTTGGCAAACCAGTAACATGCCTGAAACCACTATGGCTTATTGTTAGAGGCGGTGGGGGGGGACTTTTGGGGTGCCACATAAAGAGCAGCTTAACCCTGGATCCTTCCTGATAAGAATTGTGTTGAAAATACATGCATTTTAAAAGAGCAGGATGTGCCTCAGGAATGTCTATTGGTGTCTCAAGGCTGAAAACTCTGGAAGAAACCACACCTGGTTAATCAATAATCAGAAGGAGCCTCTTGCTTGCCCATTGGAACTGCTTGCTTAACAAGTTTTCTTTAAGGGACATGACATTCCATTACTAATGTATAAATAAGGGAGAAAAGCTTGAGATCATTGGACTCGTTTGGGGACTCTTTTTGGACTCTCTCTTTGGATACATCTTGCAGTCCCCATCGGCAGATGGAAGATTTGGCCACCGGAAGCCTGCCGCTGTTTCACTCGAGAGCCACACTCAGCTTTGGTAATTATCAAGGTTGGGGGTGTTTTACTAATCTGTTGCAGACGTGTATAAGTGCTTGAGGGTAAGTAAAGTTTAGCTTTAAGTGAAAGCACTCTTGTGTTGTCCTGTTTGTGCCAGCCATCTATTGGTCGGATGGCCGTGTCTCCCCTGATTTATTTCCTGACACCTCCTCTCACAGAGTAAAAGTTACCAAGAGCTTTGGGTTGAAAGAACCCCAGGTAACACAACTGGATCAAGACATGGGAGGAGATTGACAATGGGTATCACAATCTGAATTGCTAACAATAATGGGGCTGATTTTCAGTTACACTTGGGCCACCTGACACCCCTCTGGCAGAGTAAAGGGACCATAAAGTGAGTATGGATGAAATTTACATCTGTCTTTGCACTTTGAGAATGGTATAAAACCTGCCTTAGGGTGACTAAGTATCAGCCTCTAATGTGGGATTCGTTTTGCTTTTCCCCTAATAAAATATTATAAACATTGACATTACTATCCATGCATAATAGAAACAAGCAGCATTATAGTGGAAGCAAGTGAGATCCTAAAATACTGAGCTTTAATCATCTCATTTGTTAGTAACACAGAGAAGGAAAAACAATTTTGTCCCTGACTGTGCCTTTATAAAATGTTGTTTCTTGATAAAAATATTCAGTTGTAGATGACTAAATTTGTATGTCTAAGGATAGGATTTTCAGAAGTGCCTGTCACAATTCAGGGCAACAGCACCTGTATCTTTCCTCTTTGGTCCAGCAAAGGCACCCAGCTCCCCAGCCCTCACTTCTCTTCAGCAGAGAATTCCATCTCTCTCCCTGCAGAGAGGGGTTTTTCCAGGCTGCAGAGTTCTCTGCCTACATTTCCCAGCAAGCCAGATGGCCTACACAGCCAGTGTCTGCAGTTTGTTTTGTGCTCCCCAACAGTTAAGCAAAAAAAGGGGGGCATGACCTATGCTGAGGTTCAACCCAAATCAGGGGCCCCGTGACAGTCATCTTGTGAGCTGAGAACTCTGCCCCTCTTTTAGCTCTTGACTCACATTTACACTGCCACTCACACCCATATGTCCTCTGTCCAGTAAGAAGAGAGGTAACATTCATAGAATCATAGAATCTCAGGGTTGGAAGGGACCTCAGGAGGTCATCTAGTCCAACCCCCTGCTCAAAGCAGGACCAAACCCAACTAAATCATCCCAGCCAGGGCTTTGTCAAGCCTGACCTTAAAAACCTCTAAGGAAGGAGATTCCACAACCTCCCTAGGTAACCCATTCCAGTTCTTCACCACCCTACCAGTGAAAAAGTTTTTCCTAATGTCCAACATAAACCTCCCCCTCTGCAACTTGAGACCATTACTCCTTGTTCTGTCATCTTCTACCACTGAGAACAGTCTAGATCCATCCTCTTTGGAACCCCCTTTCAGGTAGTTGAAAGCAGCTATCAAATCCACCCTCATTCTTCTCACTATAACAGCATTTAAAAGAGAACTGGATAAATTCATGATGGTTAAGTCCATAAATGGCTATTAGCCTCTGCTTGTCAGAGGATGGAGATGGATGTCAGGAGAGAGATCACTTGATCATTGCCTGTTAGATTCACTCCCTCTGGGGCACCTGGCATTGGCCACTGTCGGTAGACAGATACTGGGCTAGATGGACCTTTGGTTTGACCCGGTACGGCCGTTCTTATGTTCTTATGTTCCTCCTGGCCGCTGCCGCAGCCTGGCACCATGGCAGGGACGGGCAAAGCGTAAGGCTCTGGTGACTCCCTCCTGGCCGCTGCCGGAGCCTGGCACCATGGCAGGGACAGGCAGAGGAGGGAAGCTCTGATGACAACATCACAACGCAAACATGTATTGTGTATGTAAATAAAATGAAGGAGTAATTCAAAGATAGAAAAACTAGATAAAAAAGAAATATAAGTAAATTCAAGATTATACCCATGTTCCTGTTTTATTTGTAGTGACAAGTCACTACTTTGCTATATGGACAATATACAAAATCTCACACTAGATACATGGAGCCTAGTTTGGCAATCCCTGCACAAGCAGAACTCCCAGTGGAAGGTACTATTTTTGCTGGAATAAGCTCTTTTCACCAGTAGATCTTAAAGTAGGAACAGATTGCTGAATTAATAAATCAGCAGCACCAGAATATTGGCATCACAGATTTGTTCCAAAACTTTGGGACCAGTCCTGCACTCCTTTATTTATGCGGCGTGTCCATTGTCGTGGAAGGGAGCCCTGTTTGAACAAGGATTGTAAGATCAGAGGGAGGGATAGCTCAGTGGTTTGAGCATTGGCCTGCTAAACAGAGGGTTGTGAGTTCGATCCTTGAGGGGGCCATTTAGGGATTGGGGCAAAGATCTGCTGGGGGGGAATGGTCCTGCTTTGAGGAGGGGTTGGACTAGATGATCTCCTGAGATCCCTTCCAACCCTGATATTCAATCCATTCATGAAACTTCTGCTGGTTTGTCTAGTATTGTCTTCCCAGGAGAACTGCACTAGACCAATTGGATATGAAGTACCAATTTTATGTCCAATGTTCATTGTCTATCCAGAAGGCACAGTGTATGTATGTGGGTTTTGACACCATAAGGTCCATTTCCATTCATTTAGTTTTGATTTTCAGGTATTTTCAGATCACTCTGTCTAGCTTGTGGGTAGATGTTGATGCCTTTCATGTGCCTAAATTTTAATGTTCTCTCTAGTCCTTCTGAACAATAAAGTTCTACTGGAAAACCATTTGGTGGAGATTTTCAAAGAAATCTAGGGAATTTAAAGGCATGCATTTGAATGGAAGATGTGTATCTAAATTCCACTAGATCAACAAGTTTATGGAAGGGATGGTATGATGGGATAGTCTAATTTTGGCAATTCATTGATCTTTTACTATTAGTGGTAAGTATGCCCAATGGCCTGTGATGGGATGTTAGATGGGGTGGGATCTGAGTTACTACAGAGAATTCTTTCCTGGGTGCTGGTTGGTGAGTCTTGCCCACATGCTCAGGGTTTAGCTGATCACCATATTTGGGGTTGGGAAGGAATTTTCCTCCAGGGCAGATTGGCAGAGGCCCTAGGGGGGGTTCTCCTTCTTCTGCAGCGTGGGACACAGGTCACTTGCTGGAGGATTCTCTGCACCTTGAACTCTTTAAACCATGATTTGAGGACTTCAATAGCTCAGACATAGGTTAAGGGTTTGTTACAGGGGTGGGTGGGTGAGATTCTGTGGCCTGCATTGTGCAGGAGGTCAAACTAGATGATCATAATGATCCCTTCTGACCTTAAAGTCTATGAGTCTATGAACATGAAAATCTCAGGTGCTATTTTTCTGTACTGAGAGAAATGTGGGTTAAGATTCAATCAGTAAGTCCATTATAATTTATCTTTGCTACACAGGGCTAAATATCCTTTGAAAGGTGAGTATAAAAAGACAACTTTTTACTGAATGCACCTGCTTCCTGTGGATATTTAAAGCCATGTCCCCTGGCCTTAGGAATAGAAACAAGTTGTTGATTTTTTTTGTCCTGTTCACCCTGCAGAGACAGACCAGCCCCAGGAAAGGGAATTGGATTTCATCCCTTTAGAGCAGATGTGCACTTTAAAGTATTGTTTACCCCCAACTTCCTCATCTTAATATCTGTTTGGATATAAATAACCATCATTTCACTTTCCCAGTGACTGTGAGTAAAGTTATTGTGTGATCGCCAACTAACTAACAAACTAAATAAAATAAACACCACTCCCTTAAGTTGGTGGTATAATGATAACTCCCAGTGTTGGTCCCACTCTGTTAATTGCATTACTTGTGCTCAGAAAGAGAATTGGCTTTTATCTCTGAAAGGTCTCTGAATCCAGACACTTTCTTCCTAAGTGGTTGTCACTAGCCATGCTGCTGATAGGAAGAGAGAAGCAAAGAGGCTTGTGCTTCAAGCAGAAAAGGTAAGTGCTGAAGAGGGAACTAACTTCTTCTCCTATGCATAGTTTAGTTTTTGTTCGCCAAACTGCGGTTTTGGTGATGTTGCAAATCCTCACTGAAGCTACTTTGTTAGGTTCTCAGGGATAGGTGAGGTATAAGAACCTGGACAGTGTCCTGCATAATATCTCACATTGTCTATATTTTCTCATCTGTAACTTGCTGAACATTTTAAACCTCACCTCTTTAAGGAAACCATAATGCTGGCTGGAGTGAATTCCTCTTGGAGAAAATTACTGTCAGATGCTTTCTCAGAGAATGTTGGACAAAAAGCTGAATATGAGTCAACAGTGTGCCCTTGTTGCCAAGAAGGCTAAGAACATAAGAACATAAGAAAGGCCGTACCGGGTCAGACCAAAGGTCCATCTAGCCCAGTATTTGTCTACCGACAGTGGCCAATGCCAGGTGCCCCTGAGGGAGTGAACCTAACAGGCAATGATCAAGTGATCTCTCTCCTGCCATCCATCTCCATCCTCTGACGAACAGAGGCTAGGGACACCATTCTTACCCATCCTAGCTAATAGCCATTTATGGACTTAGCCACCATGAATTTATCCAGTCCCCTTTTAAACATTGTTATAGTCCTAGCCTTCACAACCTCCTCAGGTAAGGAGTTCCACAAGTTGACTGTGCGCTGCGTGAAGAAGAACTTCCTTTTATTTGTTTTAAACCTGCTGCCTATTAACTTCATTTGGTGACCCCTAGTTCTTGTATTATGGGAATAAGTAAATAACTTTTCCTTATCCACTTTCTCAACATCACTCATGATTTTATATACCTCTATCATGTCCCCCCTTAGTCTTCTCTTTTCCAAACTGAAGAGTCCTAGCCTCTTTAATCTTTCCTCATATGGGACCCTCTCTAAACCCCTAATCATTTTAGTTGCTCTTTTCTGAACCTTTTCTAGTGCTAGAATATCTTTTTTGAGGTGAGGAGACCACAGCTGTACACAGTATTTGAGATGTGGGCGTACCATGGATTTATATAAGGGCAATAATATATTCTCAGTCTTATTCTCTATCCCCTTTTTAATGATGCTTGGCGTGGCATGCCACGGGGGGGCGCTCTGCCGGTCGCTGGGAGGGCGGCAGGTGGCTCCGGTGGACCTCCCACAGGCGTGCCTGTGGAGGGTCCGCTGGTCCTGCGGCTTCGGTGGAGCATCCGCAGGCAAGCCTGCGGGAGGTCCACTGGAGCCGTGGGACCGGTGACCGGCAGAGCGCCCCCCGCTGCATGCCACCGTGCTTGGGGCGGCGAAATGACTAGAGCCGCCCCTGGTCAACAGAGCCTTCCCCTCTGCCCATCCCTGCCATGGTGCCAGGCTCCGGCAGCAGCCAGGAGGAAGTCACCAGAGCCTTCCCCTCTGCCCCTTCCTGCCACGGTGCCAGGCTCTGGCCACAGCCAGGAGGGAGTCATCAATTCCTCTACCCTCTGCCCCTCCCTGCCACGGTGCCAGGCTCCGGCAGTGGCCAGGAGGGAGTCACCAGAGCCTTCCCCTCTGCCCCTCCCTGCCACGGTGCCAGGCTCCGGCAGCAGCCAGGAGGGAGTCACCAGAGCCTTCCCCTCTGCCCCTCCCTGCCACGGTGCCAGGCTCCGGCAGCGGCCAGAAGGGAGTCATCAGAGCCTCCCTCCTCTTCCCGTCCCTGCCATGGTGCCAGGCTCCGGCCATGGACAGGAGGGCATCATCAGAGCCTCCCCCCTCTGCCCGTCCATGCCACGGTGCCAGGCTCTGGCAGTGGCCAGGAGGGAGTCACCAGAGCCTTCCTACTCTGCCCATCCCTGCCACGGTGCCAGGCTCCGGCAACGGCCAGTAGGGAGTGACCAGAGCCTTCCCCTCTGCCCGTCCCTTCCACGGTGCTAGGCTCCAGTCATGGCCAGGAGGGAGCCCTACCAAATTCACAGCCATGAAAAAAGCATCATGGACTGTCAAATCTGGTCTTCCCCCAATTAAATCTAGTCTTTTGTGTGCTTTTACCCTGTACCATACAGATTTCATGTGGGAGACCAGCATTTCTCAAACTGCTTCATTCCCCCTCACTTTAAGCCAAAAAACCAAGAATGGAAGATCAGAGACCAGCATCTAAAAATGGCCTCCTTTTATATCTCTGCCATGTTGTTACAGAAATGAGATTAGGGATGGGTATTCATTGTTGTTCTCCTTCACAATCCCCTCCTTGCTACAAAGAACCTGACTTGTAATCAGAAGATTCCCTGTACTGGGACACACACACTTGTATTACAAAGTTTCTGCTGCTTAGAGTTGCCAGGAGGATGTGTAGATGGAATGGAGTACATCTCACGTGACATGATGTGTTTTCCTATAGCTGTTTATTTGAGGAAGACACATTCTGTAGTTCAGTTACGCTGAATTGGATTGGAACTGGTCCATTGAATGTATTTGGTGGCCCTTGTGGTATACTCAGATTCTACAGAGTCTAAACTTATTTTTGAAATTAGGTTTCCAGATTCAAGTGTTGCAAAGAAACCCTTGAAAATGTGACCCACGAAGTGTACATTGTTGCAGAGTGTCACTGAGTTTGCAGAGAGCCTGAAGTTGTCACTGTGAGGTGTGAATTCCGTCACATCCCCATTAATCACATTTGGGGCATTAACCGTGAAGCCTATTGATGACACTCTAAATATCAGAATTAATCTTTTCATTCTAGATAGAATGAGAAAGTAAATAAGAATGAAGCTCACAAGAGTGGAAATGGAGAGTTGCTGAAGGGAAGGAAACACATAAGACAGGAGGAGACACAGAAAAGACAAAGGGAGAGGAACACAGAAAGGAGGATGGAAAAGGAAGTGAAGCAAAAGGCAGAAATTGCCATGGTCCTAAAGGGGAGTATATTTTACTACTAAGTGATTCTGAATGTGATAAGATATTGGATGAATAAATAATATTAATTACTTGCTTTGTTATTATGTAAAGTTCAATTCTTGATCTTTGTGTAACACTTGAAATGACATCAGTGGTGGTCTACTGTGAATCAAGGGGAGCACTAAATTTAAACCTGGATCTATGCACCACAACTAAAAATGGAATTCAATGCTGTCCCTGTGTGTGTGAGGGAGGGGGCCTTGTCTACACTGCAAAGTAAGTTTATGTACGTTATGGAACTTAATTTACATAACCTAAGTAACTTAAGTTGACATAGTTTACATGGACATAGTTTCCACCTCTCATTTACGTGGAATACTGAAGTTGATGGGAGAGCTCCCTGCCATTTACTTATCATGTCTTCACCAGACCTGCTAAAGCGATGCCTCTGTGAGAGAGAGAGAGAGAGAGAGAGAGACAGTACCCAGGACAATGAGTCACCTTGTTACCTCCTGCCTCCGAGAGTGGTAGTCTTCCCAGGGTGCCTGGCGTTAGCTCCTGACACCACCAGCCTTTCAGCCACCCAAGCACTTTCCTTTGGGCAAAGCCAGCCCTGACTTTGCCTTATTGGTTAACAATAGGTGCACCCAAGTCCCCTTGAATCACTATTCTCAGATATCCAGCCCCTGACACTGGCTACTCAGAAGTCCCAGATCCTCTACCCTCAAAGAAGCAATGAACCCTAATTTAATAGTTTTACTTTAAACCACCTCTCCTGTAAACCACACAGCACTTCTGGACACTTTGAATATCACAGAAGTGTTATTTAAGAGAGGAGAGAGATTCAGCTAGAAACAAGAGTGATGGAAACAAATGGTTGCAATAATTAAAAAAAAACAACCAAAAATCACACAACGGAAACTGGGGACTACACTTCTTATAATAAGTTACCTTTCCTATCTAATAAAGTAGGTTTTCCCACCCAAGTTCAGCCTGCTACAGAGATGGCTGGCTTCACAGTAACCAGGACCCAAACTTTTATGAAAAACACCCCAGTGCCACAGGATGTTTCCTCAGTGAATGGATTCAGAGTGCCCCTCATCACTCTGTGTTATACTGAAACACTCAGGTAGACGTGTGCAACGTGTGACCCAAACTTCACAATAGTAACTTATTGGAACTCAGCAATTCTGTTGATGATTGTCAAAGTTAGAATCAAGACTCACAATTTGTCAGACCACTCTGTTTTTATTAGCGCAGCGCTCCGCCAATAACATTCAGATAATGTGAGTGCCCATGCAAGACCCAAACAGTCTTATTTATACAGATAAAAGAGCGGGAATTAAACAAAGGGACAAAGAGAGAAAAACAGCAAAATTCACCTGGGGCATAGCATGCATATCCTACTTCCTTACTAACTCCTATCGATCTAAGGCTAATGCTTCACCAATTGCCCTTAAACGGTGCAATTGTTCTATGTTAATGTCTGTATTCCTGACACCTGGACTCCAGCATTCCAGCGATTTTCCTTAAAGGTACAGACAGCATTTCTTTAATCCTATCTATTTTTGTAATATAATTCATTCTACTTTCACAATCCCTCCTTTTGGTCACGCTTCGCCATGACCAATGATGGACTGGGTTCCACATATTAACCGTTCTTTATCTTTTTGTTCATCAGCGATATTTAAAATCATCATATTAGCACTCTGTTTTGGGGCAGTCACCTGGGTGGCATATTTTACACAATTTTGGATACAACAGGAGATTAACTGAAAACATACAAAAATCACTAGGATTCCAAACAGGATAGTCAGGGCTCCCTGAAACAACCAGTTTCCTAGGCCAGAGAAATTGAACAGGTTGCTTAGCCACTTCCATAAAGAACTCGGCTCTTCATGGGGAAGATATACGATTTGTTCTAAGTGGCTAGCGCGATCTATTACCTCATTGGTATTGTCAGGTATATACACACAACATTCTTTTCCAATGAGTGCACAGGTCCCTCCTTTGGCCGCCAGCACTATGTCCAATGCCTGACGGTTTTGAAGGGCCACCTGTCGGATCGCCTCTGTTTCTTTGGCCAGAGTTTTTAAACTCTCTCCGATTTCATTTGCCATTATTTCAACTACTGCTTGTAACCTCAGGAGCCTTTTTGCATGGTGTATTACTCCCCCAAGTGGGATAAGGGAACCGCCAATGGCATCTTCCCAGGTTAAGGGGCTTATGTTATTTATATACCATTGGGCATCTGGTAAGTCCCTTCTTTTTCGCCTGAAATTAAGGAGGCGTTCTCGTGGGAAGGAACCTAGCACTCGGAATTGTGGGAAGAGTTGGGTGGGATAACAGATACCTGACCAGTTAGCTGGTAATGCAGTATAAGCTTTGGTTCCACAAACCCAATGATGGCCTACTAAGGCCGGGAAGGGTCGATTGCATCCATTTATTACATAGGTGTCTGTAAATGAGGAGTAATATCCTCCAAAGGGAACAGGGTAATTCTCCTTACGAGGAGTGGTAGTGTTTGTATGGCATTGAAAGATTGTATTATTTTTACTAAGATTACTGTAAGGGGAACATGAGATTGATTTTTCTGTTTGATCCCAGGTTGAGAAAAAATGCATATCCCCATACCCGGCCCGCCACTCTTTAGTTTTGTTTGAATAATCCCATACACCATTGGCCACGATATGCTGAAGGCAACGGCTTTTTCCCAGATCCAGCCCTGTCCCATTACACACCCAACACCAGTGACCCTTTCCCTCCACCACACTTATCCAGTTAGATACACTTATTCCCACTGCTTCCCAAGTGTCATTGCTGTTCCATGTTTTGTTAAACGGACGAGGTCCTCCAGTGAGATCTGGGGAATTGAGTGGGATAGCCAGGACAGGAATACCAGCTTGAAAGTGGGCTGGGATGTGGCTGCAGACCCAGCATTTAGAAATATTAAGGGTCTGAGCTATCCACACTTGCTGCTGGATAAAAGAAATGTCATTGTGGGCTCCCCAGACATTAAGACACCAGCAGCCGAGGAACAGGCGCCACCAGAGGTGCATGTTGGAGGCAAGGCCCTTCTGGTTCTGACAACCTCAACTGAGGGAACCGCAGTCACGGTTTTACATCCACCAGGCAGCAGGCGCTAGGCTCACTACTGCTTCTTTTGGTGGGCCTTGCTTTAGGTTGTCGTCTGCTTCTGGCAGACGACAAGAGATTACGAGAGCGTAGATTGTAAGGTTTTGCAGGCTGTTCCTCTACGTCTTCTTCTGGAGTCAAAATTGACTCTGCGCGGTCCTGAGGTGATGATTGGTTCACCGGGGAGGGTGTCTTCTTACACTGCGAAGCATGTATCCACGCTGCAATGCCAGATAGTTTAACAGCCGTCTGGGTAGTAAGCAGTACCTGATGAGGACCCTTCCACCGGGGTTCCAAGGCATGTTTTCGATGATGGTGCCGTACGTAAACCCAGTCACCTGGCTCGAGGTTGTGGCAAGTGTCGGAGGTGGGTTCTGTCGGCCAGGCGGCTCGATCCTGTGAATGGAAGTGACTTACAGCTTGCATTAATCCCTTGCAGTATTGAAGGAGCGTACTGTGAGTCAAGTTCAAGTCTGGGACTGGAGTAATGGTAGCCACAGCTCGCATAGGGCATCCCATAACAATTTCAAAGGGACTCAGTTTATGCCTTTGGGATGGAGTGGATCGCATTTCCATAAGGGCTAGTGGTAAAGCTGCTGGCCAGCTTAATCCTGTGGAGTCACAAATCTTAGCAAGCTTATTCTTAAGTACACCATTTCGCCTTTCCACAGCACCTGCACTTTGTGGGTGGTAGGGACAGTGCAGCAGGTGTGTGATATGTAATATACGATCCAGGTGTTGAACAATTTGTCCAGTAAAATGTGTACCCTGGTTACTGGACAGAGTGGCAGGAATTCCCTTGGCAGGCATAATATGATTTAACAAACATTTAGCAACAGACAGTGAATCAGCCTTGTGACAAGGAAAGGCTTCAATCCAACCAGAAAATAAACATACCATAACCAAAATGAATTCATATCGTTGGCACTTGGGCATTTGTACAAAATCAAGTTGCCAATGCAAGAAGGGTGCTTGGGGCAGGCCCCGGAATCCCTGAGCCACTTTTACAGGTTTACCAATATTGTGGCTTTGACAAGTGGTACAGGCGGCACAGTGGCGGGCTGCAAAAGAGCTGAAATGGGGGGCCCACCATCCCACCTTAGTTACAGCAGAGACCATTCCCTCCTTTCTGACATGCGAAACACCGTGAAGCAGGGCGGCCAGAGACGGGTAGAGTGAAAAGGGAGCCACAAAGGCACCAGTAGGCGAACGCCAAAGGGAATCAGGATGCAGAGAGCAACCCTGGGCAACCCAGTAGTCTTTTTCGGCTTCTGGGGCAGAATCCTGGAGCAGGGTGAGGTCAGTGAGGGACGGCGGTGCTATAGAAACAGAAAGGGAACCTAGAAATGCATCTGGGGAAGGTTCTATGGCAGCAGCATGTTTAGCAGAGGCATCAGCAAATGCGTTACCCTTAGCAACATCAGTATCTGCCGTCGAGTGGCCAGGGCACTTAACAATAGCTAGGGCAGAGGGAAGTAAAACTGCATACAGGAGAGCAGCAATGTAGGGGCCATTTTTAATGGGGGTACCGGCGGAGGTAAGGAAACCCCGAGCTTGCCACAAGGTGCCAAAGTCATGTACAACCCCAAAAGCATAGCGGGAGTCAGTGTAAATGGTTGCGGAGCGTCCCTCCGCCAAAAAGCAGGCACGGGTGAGGGCGACTAATTCAGCAACTTGTGCTGAGGTTACAGAAGGTAAAGGCGCAGCTTCGAGGGTTTCAGAGAGTGACACAACAGCGTATCCTGCAAGGAGACGACCTTGGCTGTCTCGAAAACAGGAACCATCAGTAAACAAAACAAGGTCAGAGTTAGGGAGAGGGACATCAGAAAGGTCAGGGCGCGGGACGGTGACAGCAGACACAGTTGCAAGACAGTCGTGGGGATCACCATCATTAGACAAGGGAAGGAGAGTGGCAGGATTTAACTGCGAACAACGCTTTATGGTGATATACGAAGCCGACAACAGTAGAAGTTCGTACCTGGTAAGGCGAGCGGAGGAGAGGTGGCTTGTGTTACGCTGTAACAGCAGAGTTTCCACAGAGTGAGGGACCATGAGAGTAAGGGGAGAGCGAAGGACAAGGGATTCAGACATTTCGACTAGGCGCGGCAGCCACAGCACGCAGGCAGGGAGGTAGGCCTTGGGCCATAGGGTCCAAAGTGGCAGAGAAATAAGCTACTGGGCGGTTCTTTTCTCCGTGCACCTGAATAAGAACTCCAAGTGCACATCCAGATTGTTCATGGCAGAAAAGGGTAAAAGGCTTAGAATAGTCTGGCAGCCCTAAAGCGGGGGCAGAAGCTAAACCTTGTTTGAGGGAAACAAAGGCAGAGTCTGCTTCAGGGGGCCATGGCATGGGATTAGGCACAGAGAGTCGAGTGAGTTCCTGGAGAGGTTTTGCAAGGGAGGCATATTGGGGAATCCATTGCCTGCAAAATCCAGCCATGCCCAAAAATTTTCGGACCTGGCGTGGGGAGCAGGGTCGGGGAAAGCTAAGGATAGCCTGGACACGGGTGGGAGAGAGCATACGGGAACCCTGGGAGAGGAGAAAACCAAGGTATGTGACAGAGGCTTGACAGAGTTGTAGTTTAGAGCGAGAAGCCTTGTGACCTTTGTTTGCTAAGGCATTAAGGAGCACTAAAGAATCAGTTTCTGAGGCAGATAACGAGGGGGAACAGCGGAGTAGATCATCCACATATTGGACTAGAGTGGACCCGGATGGGAAAACAAGGTCAGCTAGGTCTCGGGCTAATGCCTGGGAAAAGTAAGATGGGCTTTCCGTATACCCCTGGGGAAGCGTGGTCCATGTATATTGCTGTCCCTTGTAAGAAAAGACAAAGAGGTACTGGGAGTCAGGGTGAACCAGAACAGAAAAGAAAGCAGAACACAAATCAACAACAGTAAAATGAGTTGCAGCTGGTGGGATAGAAGCCAGAATCGTTGCTGGGTTTGGGACAACAGGAAAGGCGGGTATGACAATACGATTAATGGCTCGGAGGTCCTGAACAAATCGCCATGATTTGCCATCAGCTTTTCGAACTGGGAGGATAGAGGTGTTACAGGGACTGGAGCAGGGAACAATAATGCCTTGCTAATGCCAGCCTCTGCCTCAGGGTTTAAAGGGTATTGAGAAAGGAGAGGCAGGGGTTTGGAGGAGTCCACAGTAATGCAGACAGGGTCAGTGTTTAAGCGGCCCACCTCAGAGGGATGGGTTGGCCACAGAGAGGATGGGACCTGCGAAATTACGTGTTCAAGGGATGGGACCAGTGGGCAACAAGGGACTGGAGTGGAAAGGGAAGTTTCAGATAGCAGGGAGGCTACAGAATCACTCAGAGAGGACTGGGGAATTTGTAAATAGACCCCATCCGGGGAACAGTATATGGTGCAGCCAAGCTTACATAACAGATCCCGACCCAAAAGGTTTACCGGAGTGGAATCAGAGAGAAGGAAGGCATGATCCGCAGAAAGGGGACCAACCTGGACTGGTAGAGGTTTTGAAAGGGGCTAAGGGGTTGGGACTCCCGTAATGCCCACAGCGGACACAGTTTTTCCGGAGCGGGGAACCGCAGGCAGATCAGTAGTACGAACTGCAGAGAGTGAAGCTCCCGTATCAACAAGGAAAGGGAGAGAAAGATCATTGATAGTTAACACAGACTCACCCGTAGGAGTGAGTGGTAGTAAAGGAGTTAAAATTTCCTGAGGTTCCCCGGCATCCCATCATTGCAGTGAGACAAAGTAAGGCTGGGGACTGACTGGCTGTGCTGGCAGGGGGTCTAGCTGGTTATTTACAGAATTACCAGGCCGGCTGGGACATTCGTTCTTCCAATGTCCGGGCTGTTTACAGTAATTACAAACATCCCCATAACCCGAAAACCAGTTCCTTTGCCCCTCCCTCGACCACGTCCCCGTCCCTGGTATTTTCCCCGTCCCCGGAACTGTTTGCCCTGCCCTGAATAATGCTGTATTTGCAGGGCCATTAACTGTTGAGCTGATTGTTCCTCCTTTCCCTTTAAAGTACGTTGGCAGTGCTCTGCCACTGTTTGCAATTTGTCCATGGTTTCAGTCTCCCACCCAACACTTATTCGTTTTAGCATATTGCCAATAGCAGGTAGGAGGCCATTAACAAACACACTAGCCAGGGCGCCCTGTCCATTTCTATCTGGCTGTTTTATACCAGAATGTTGCAGAAAAATGTCAGTTAGCCGAGTGCGATAGTCACCCGGGTTCTCTCCCTGTCATTGCTTACAGCCATTTATGACCATCCAGTTGGTTTTAGGAGTCCATACCTGAGGGATGGCTTCAAATAGATTTTTAGCTCGCTCTTTACACTTTTTCCGGTAATCAGCATTAGGACCAGTGTCTGGTAAAGTAGAGTGGCGGTCAGCAGTGAGCCAATTTGCGGCTGTGAGCCATTTTTCATGCTCACTTGGGGCTGCTACAAGTAGCTTGCACAGCTGCAGGAGGTCTGCCTCAGAGGGTTCATAGGTGTCACATACTAACAAAAATTCCTCTGCAAATTTGGTAGGATTTTCCCGGGGCTTTGGAAAGCCTTTTACAATTGAAAGGAGCTCTGTGAGAGTCCAGGGTTTATAGCTCCAAGTGGGACCCCCTTCTTGGCCCCCAGTATGCAGGATTCAGAAAGGGGCCTGGACATTTTTAAGGCCCAAGCGCGAGCTTTTACGGGGCAGAGTGGGTTCAGAGGAATGGGCCTCGGCCGTACTGGATGATCCAGACAGGTCTGAACTGGAGATCTCTGGGAATTGTTCATGAGCTGAGAAATCTGGTGACAGTTGTTCCTGAGCTGGGGCCGTGGGTGGCTGTCTATTGATCCGACGCAAGGCTGCCAGGCCAATTAATGCGTCTTCCTCATCATCGTCCCCGGAATCTAGCAAGGGGTTTTCTTCGTCTTTTCCCACCCGGAGACAGGAGTATGAAGGGGGATCTGCTTGGAGAACTGGATAAAGGGGAGCGCTCAGTCTAGTGGTGGGAGAGGAGGTTTCCAATAAAGCTTTTAACTTATCATTTGAATCTTTGAGAGAGGCGAGTTTCGATTCTGTCCATCTACGATTTGCCTCTTCCCACCATTGCATGAAACAGTCAACCTCTCCTTTTGCCAATTTAGTTTTAGATTGGCCGAATTTGTCTTTTAAGACGTCTACTCGGTCCTTGTCCCAAGATCCTAACAGTGGCCACTGAGTTTTGGGATCTCCCTGTGTTAGCCTAGACCATTTTTCCAGAAATTTACAGGAGTCCGGACCCTTCCTAAAATGCATAAAATGAGCCGGGGTTCCTTTAGGGAACTGTCCCGACTTAGATGTCTGGTTACCCATACAGGAGGACTTTACACACCAATCACACAAGAAGGAAATTCGGGTTCGTCAGAGTGATGCCCGGTGCCACACACAAAAGGACCCCACAGGCTACTGCCTCAATCGCCCTTGCTTTCACACCAGGGGCTTTACCCAAGGTGCGGTGCAGCTGCGATTGTGCAGATTTCACTCACTCAGACTGCGGAGACAGGAACCCCTTGGTTGGCCAATCCCCGGATGGAGACGGCACCCAGACTCAAACACTCCACAGAGAGGACAGATAGGCACAGAGACAGGACAGTCCTCAGTCCGGACAAAACACAGATATAATTACCTAACCAGATTCCTGATGCCAGATCCTGGGATCCCTACCAGAACAGAGTGGGAACCAACAGGTTCGATGGCGTAGACTTCACTGTGGTTGTGCACCCTTCCGTTCAGAAGGAGGACCGCTTGGGCCAAATGCCCAGGTGCCGGCTGCCACGGTCGTCCCACAAAACGGTCAGGGATCACACAGCCCCAGTGAAGATAGTTGCCATCTCGGTGGAACCTCCAAATTGTCAAAGTTAGAATCAAGACTCACAATTTGTCAGACCACTCTGTTTTTATTAGCGCAGCGCTCCGCCAATAACATTCAGATAATGTGAGTGCCCATGCAAGACCCAAACAGTCTTATTTATACAGATAAAATTGCGGGAATTAAACAAAGGGAGAAAGAGAGAAAAACAGCAAAATTCACCTGGGGCATAGCATGCATATCCTACTTCCTTACTAACTCCTATCGATCTAAGGCTAATGCTTCACCAATTGCCCTTAAACAGTGCAATTGTTCTATGTTAATGTCTGTATTCCGGACACCTGGACTCCAGCATTCCAGCGATTTTCCTTAAAGGTACAGACAGCATTTCTTTAATCCTATCTATTTTTGTAATATAATTCATTCTACTTTCACATGATGCACAAAGGGGACAGCTCCTGCTCCTTCTGCAGGGCAAACAGATGTAAAAATCCATGTAGACTGATATTTGTCCCTCAGATCAGAAGCTTTCACTCTGCATATGTACAAGTAGTAGGGCTTTTCAAAGTAGATTATCCCTTTAAGGGAACTAACCATGTGTTACAAAGGCAATATAGTAGCACTACTGATTAAACATAAACACTCATTTTATTTCTTTCTGGTAGTGGCAGGAAATAATAACTTGTTTCTCCAGTAGAATCACATTGTTCAGAGTGAAATGCAACAAAGGAGAAACTAAGACAGGTGGATGGCATCAACATCCGAGCTTGGCCCAGACACAACTGTCACCAGCAGGCTGAAATTATCTGTAAAAGCTGTCTTTATTGAACATAAAGTGGCTATATATGGTCTGACCACATAAGTAAATGATGTCTTTTGACTGGAAATAGATTGTGGATATATGAAGCGTACTTCTTATCTGATTGCTACAAGTCTGTTTTCCTGGTAGGATCATAGGAAAAGAGATGTCACAAGACCACCATGCAGAATTTTATAGAAGACAAAACAGGTAGGCACTTTGACTGTAGGTGAAGAGAAACAAAAAAGATCATTTTAATGGAGACCTGAGAGACCTGACTCAATGAGGGCTTCTCAAGGCTCTGCTGTGTTGCAAAATGAGTAAAATTATCAGTCTTCATCATTCTTACCATTTTTCAAGATGTACTTGTGCGCTCTTGTACCTTGAATCACAGTGAGGACTTGACTCTAGAGTGCCCACACTCTAGATGAGTATTATTAACCCCTGGGCTGTTGGCTAGCCTCAAAGAGCAAGTTTCTCCACAATCTACTTCCTGGTTTTGACCAGAAATTCCATCCTAGACCTGAGATCCCTTTCACATTTTTGTCACCAATGCATATTCAATGCAGGTCAGTGTTAGCCAAAAGACACTGACATTTTGCAACAAAAAAAGTTTAAGCAAAACATTCCTGATCAGCTGTACAGGTGACAACAGTGGGAGTTCCACTATGGATTGAGGAATGTTGGAAATCATACACTGACCCGTGGACCACAATTAAAAATGGAAGTCAGGTCTATCCAGAGCATGAGTGTGATGTACAACTATGTTTTGTTGTAATCTTTCTGATCCCCACATCTCCTGGGAGAGACATATTCAGAATTACAATAATAGAATCATAGAATATCAGGGTTAGAAGGGACCTCAGGAGGTCATCTAGTCCAACCCCCTGCTCAAAGCAGGACCAATTCTCAACTAAATCATCCCAGCCAGGGCTTTGTCAAGCCTGACCTTAAAAACCTCTAAGGAAGGAGATTTCACCACCTCCCTAGGTAACCCATTCCAGTGCTTCACAATCATCATCACTAACAAAAAATATAAATGTATTCTTGGCAGTGCTTGCAAATGCTGAACTGTATTTCTATTCAGCCTTGTTCACACCCCTTCCTTCTGCTTTCTATGATCAGGTGTGCAAGTGCAGTTTTGTTTGTGTAAATGTTCACAGAACAGAATTTGAGGCCATTGGTTAAACTTCATGTAATCAAGAAACAAAGGGTATTTAAGGCTAGATCATGTTACTTAGTAAGAGCCCTGGGTTGGGGTGGGGGTGACCATCCCAGGGGCGGCATTGCTTTGTATGATCCAGGCATGGAGAGAGGAGAGCCAGAGTCAAAGTTCCCATGCTGAAATTCCCCTGCTACCACCCAACTCCATCTGAAATCAGGAACTGTTACATGGTGCACTCCACTGGTCTCCCTCTTCACAAGAACACAAGGGTATTCTATTCTTCAGACAGAGGATACCACAAAATAAAATATATTAATTTTGATTTTGATTTTTAAATGACACCTGACCAAACATCAAAGCACGTGTACAATACAGAAAAAGCCCTTAAAATGATGTATCCGTATACAGTAGTATAGAAATAATACAGGAAATAAAACATACAACATTTTTAAAAGAGTACAATACAAAATGTACAATATTCAACAGAACTAAAATCTATTTTTAAGACCTACCCCAACTTTTGACAACTGGATGCCATATCAGCCCACTCCGCCACACTTACATCAGTGCACAGCAGTACATTTCAGAGAAGAGAGCCCGTCAGTGAGAATCCTGCACACCCAGATGAATGCATGTGGGGACTGTCAGCTCACATGTTCTACTCTTTCTCACATGCTGGGATAAAATAAAGGAAAATGTTGGTCAGTATGGTACAAAGCAAAATTATCTTTTTAGAATAACATCAATGCTTTGATTGAATTGAGCCTGGAAGCCATTGCAGTCTTCTGAGTCCAGGGGGACTGTGCATGTTTCATTGCAGAATCAACATCATGTGAGGCTGCAGTTACTTAATTCATTGCCTAAATCTTCTGAGTAGCCTTCAGGAGTAACTCCAAGAAGTGTTCATCACAGAAATACATTTATCATGCTTGCCAATTAAATAACTGTGAACATTATGAGTGCCCTAAAGTTATCTAATTTGTTGAAAATCCAGCCACAATATTTAACTCTTTTATCTTGAGGCAGTGAGTTACAGAGGTTTTCAATACACTCTGTTAAGAGGGTCCTTCAATATGTCCTATAATATTACAGTGTGTAAAATGAAGGTATAGTCAGCAGAAATGAATATCAGAGTACTTTCTAAATTATCATTTCCCACAAAATGCTTATGATTCTGGAGGGATTAGTTTCTGAAGAAAATTTAAAAGAACTATATATGCATAACTTGGCCAAGTGATGACATAGTAGGAAGAAAACTGCCACCTTACACAAGTATGCACAGAGAATCAGAGGAATTTCTTTGGGGTTGCTTGAGGGTTTAATAGATGGGTGAAAAAACTGAGGGAAAGAGAAATGTTTAGATAGGCTATCAGGAAATATTTTTGTAGGAGTGCAATCAAATATCAAAAATCAAAGTAAGATTGCAAAAAGTGAGATTGGGGGGAGGGATGGCTCAGTGGTTTGAGCATTAGCCTGCTAAACCCAGGGTTGTAAGTTCAATCCTTGAAGGGGCCACTTAGGGATGTAGGGCAAAAATTGGTCCTGCTAGTGAAGGCAGGGGCCTGGACATGATGACCTTTCAAGGTCCCTTCCAGTTCTAGGAGATTAGCATGTCTCAAATTATTATTTAAAATAGACTCCTGAATGGAAGTGGTTGAAATCTCATCACCTGAGTTAAACCTGCAATAGACAAATCTCTGACAAATAGACACTAGGAGGCAATCATACACTGGGCATCCAGGGGGTGAGCAGACTGTGACCCTACATGTCTTTCCATCTCTCAGTTCAATTGGTTTATAGTTTTTTCTGGAGTTGCCATTTTCTATTTGGTATCCATTGCACTTTTCAGAGCTGGATTGACAGACTTTGTGCATTCTTTGTGGCAACACGCTATGTGTGCTTGGTTAGTAATGTAGTTTTTAACAGAGGTGCCCCAAAAACAATGCAAATGGAGATTCTGATTTGGACTCTGATTACACATCTATTTAAATTGCCCTTTGAAAACGCTGAAGAACCAAAAATCTAACAATACAGAGCACCCGGAGAATCTTTACGCTGCTGATAAATTATCATTTCATAATGATAAACCACACTTCCCACAGTTGATTGTCTTTAACCTCAGCTGGATGGCTGCTTTCTCACAGATCCAGACATTGTTCTCTTTGCAATTCTTATTGGCATAAACATACCAGTTATCAAGCAGATATGCACAGTGTTTGGCAGGTTAGTAAATATAGATCCCAGAAACCAAAGCACTGCTTCATTACACCATGGCATGTTCGTGTTACACACATGGCCATTTCCACATAGGGCCATCTTCACAAGAACTGTTTGAGTCACTCTCAGTGAAACATGATTCTCCAAACTGTTGAAGGGTCTGACAGGGTCTAGCCCTGAACCCTAGGAAAATAGACCTGGCTGTAAAGTGCTCACAACACTGCTAGCCCCAGAGTAGTGACAGAACCTAAGGATGGAATCTGAGATGGGTCCCCTGGAGAGCAGTGGAGACACCAACATCTAGGTCATCGGACCCAACACCACAGTGTTTCTAGGTACAGTCAGAGCTAAAAACCAGTGTAATTCCAACCCACATCGGCAGTGGGCATCAACCCTGGGAGCTTAATGCATGAGCTTTTACTGCATGAGCCAAAAGACACTTACCATTTCCCGAGTCTCCAGCAGGTTCATCAATCACTAGCCACCACTGAAGGGGGACAGAGCCCCACTCTGAGCCAGCAGGGGGTGACACCAGTGAGACTGGGAATCCAAAGTGGGTTGTCCAGAGATGGCAATACACAGCACTAATCCTAGACAACCTCCTCAGCATTCTCATCCCCCACCGGTGCCAGGAAAACAGAGACTGGAAGGCATTCCCAGCTTGTCAGTGAAACACTGTATATTTTTCCAGGGGGAATGATTGTCGTGGAGCGATTGTGAGGTGATTTTACAAACTCGTTGGCATACGTGAGGATGTTTGTCTCTGATAGTACATGGTGTTCATGCCTAAATATGGACTTAGCCCAACTTTAGGTACTTACTGCTGAAAATCTGAGCCTAGATCATCAACATTTACCAGCCTATTTGCAGTGAAGAAAGAGTTGCATTCTTCCAAATTCAGCCAGGCCTTTGGTTTTATATGATAATCCAATCCAATAACTTTTGTCTACTGCTGTATAGACATAGATATTCCTATGATGAGAGTTTAATAGTACCCCCAGTTCTTAGTTCATGCATCTGCAGATTCAGAATGACTGCTGGAAGTCCTTGAAAGAAGATAAGTATCACAGAATGAGGTGGTGTTCACCTGTCACAGTATCTGTGAGATAGCCCTACTTTCTATGCTTACAGGACCATTCAAGTGCTATAGGAGAGTCTTTCAGAGGCACTATTTTGACATATGATTCTGACACCTCTGACACACAAATATATTTTGTTTGGGAAAGTAACAGGAAATGATAAGTGCTGTACCTTTATATAGTGTCTGTTTTTTATATTTTCATAAAGCCAAAGATTTTAGAGCTGGAAAAGCCCTATTAGATTCCATCTCATTCATCCATACCCCATCTGAACCTTCAGATATCCAAACAGGGGCTGGAGAGGCTCTTCCTTTGTTAATGTTCGTACTGTAATGGCACCTTCAGCTGTGTGATGTTTCAGCAGTGCACAAAGTGCTTAAGTGAATGTATCATTGTTTTTTATTTAGATTTCTAAAAAGTAATTGATCTAAATATAAATGTACAATACAAACACATGCACAATTTTAATCAGTATCAACATCTGGAGGATAGTGTAGTGTCTGTGGTGCAAGGTGTATTATGTACATACAAGGGCTTTAAAGCAATTAAAAATAATCACAATTAAAAAATTAATCACAGTTAATCACCTGATTATTTTCACTGTTAAATGATAATAGAATACCATTTATTTAAATATTTGGGATGTTTTCTACGTTTCCAAATATACTGATTTAAATTACAAGACAGAGTACAAAGTGTACAGTGCTCACTTTATATTTATTTTTTATTACAAATATTTGCACTGTAAAAAACATTTTGAATTCACCTAACAAATACTGTAGTGAAATCTCTTTATCATGAAAGTTGAACTTACTATTGTAGAATTATGTACAAAAAAATAACTGCATTACAAAATAAAACAATGTAAAACTTTAGCACCTATGAGTCCAATCCGTTCTATTTCTTATTCAGCCAATCACTCAAATAAGCAAGTTTGTTTACATTTGCAGGAGATAATGCTGCCTGCTTCTTATTCACAATGTCACCTAAAAGGTGAGAACAGGTGTTTGCATGGCACTGTTGCAGCCGGTGTCACAAGATATTTACATGCCAGATGCGCTAAAGATTCATATGTCCCTCCATGCTTCATCTACCATCCTGGAGGACGTGTCCATGCTGATAGCAGGTTCTCCTTGATAACAGTCCAAAGCAGTACAGACTGACACATGTTCATTTTCATAATCTGAGTCAGATGCCACCAGCAGAAGGTTGAATTTCTTCTTTGGTGGTTCCGGATCTGTAGTTTCTGCATTGGAGTGTTGCTCTTTTAAGACTTCTGAAAGCATGCTCCACACCTCGTCCTTCTAAGATTTTGGAAGGCACTTCAGATTCTTAAACCTTGGGTTGAGTGCTGTAGCTATCTTTAGAAATCTCACATTGGTACCTTCTTTGCGTTTTGTGAAATTTGCAGTGAAAGTGTTCTTAAAAAGAACATGTGTTGAGTCATCTAAGGGCTGGTCCACACTAAGAAGCGGGGTCGAACTAGGGTACGCAAATTCAGCTACGTGAATAGCGTAACTGAATTCGAAGTACCCTAGTTCGAACTACTCACCCGTCCAGATGCCACGGAATCGAAGTCCGCGGCTCCAAGGTCGACTCCGCCACCGCCTTTTGCAGTGGTGGAGTACCGGAGTCGACCGCGGCGCTTCCGTAGTTCGAACTATCGCGTCCAGATTAGACGCGATAGTTCGAACTCCGAGAAGTCGAACTCACCGCGTCGACCCGGCTGGTAAGTGTAGACTAGCCCTAAGACTACTATAGCATGAAATATATGGCAGAATGAAAGTAAAATAGAGCTGGAGACATACAAACCTCCCCCAAGGAGTTCAGTCACAAATTTAATTATCACATTATTTTTTTTAAATGAGCATCATTGGCATGGAAGCATGTCTTCTGGAATGGTGGCCGAAGCATGAAGGGGCATACGAATGTTTAGCATATGTGGCACGTAAATACCTTGTGATGCTGGCTATAAAAGTCTCATGCGAATGTCTGTTCTTATTTACAATGTCACCAGAAAGTGAGAAGTGGGCATCTGTATCTCCTGTAAATGTAAACAAACTTGTTTGTCTTAGGATTGGATGAACAAGAAGTAGGACTGAGTGGACTTGTAGGCTCTAAGATTTTGCGTTGTTTTGTTTTTGAGTGCAGTTATGTAACAAAAAAAATTTATGTATGTAATTTGCATTGTCACAATAAAGAGATTGTACTATAGTACTTGTATGAGGTGAACTGAAAAAACCCTATTTATCATTTTACAGTGCAAGTATTTGCAATAAAAATAATATAAAGTGAGCAGTGTACACTTTGTATTCTGTATTGTAATTTAAATCAATATATTTTAAAATGTAGAACACATCCACAAATATTTAATAATTTTCAGTTCAATAAATTTCGATAAATGTCTAGGGGTATAATTGAAATGTGATAAAATTGAGGAAAGGAGAAAATTTCAGACTGAAGCTCAGGAAATATTTGATAAAAGTGAAATTTGTGAGATTCTGGAAATAGTTTCCTCCAGAGAAATGGAGAAAACTTCATACCTGAGTGGCAATATTTAGAGCAGGAATAGATAAAATTCTGAGCTTGGATGCACAAAATGAATTAGGTATGTAAGTCCCTAGTTGAGGCTCCTCAATCACAGTGTGAGGCTCCACAGAGATGCACAGGCCCCCTGACAAATCCTGTAACATGATGTGCTAAAAGAGGAGCTAATTCAGCACCGTTTCATTCCAATATCCATCAATATTTATTAACTGGGACCTAATTAGAAGATAGGTAGTTAACAGAGTGTCAATTAACTGAGTAGAGCTATAGCTGAAGGGCTAATTGAAGGGGAAGCCACACCAGCAGGTGTGGTGGGGTTATATAAATTGACAGTAGCAAAAACACTAGAAACAGTGCTTCTATATCATGGGAAATTTCCCAAAATCTGGGAATTTGTGAGTAAAATGCTTTGAATGAAAGTTCCCAATTTCCCAAGTTGAAACATTTTACTCACAAATTCCCAGATTTTGGGAAATTTCCCAGGATATAGCAGCATTGTAAAAAACTTTATCTGGGAATTTTTCACCAAATTTGGGAAATTTTTAGTGCTAGGTTGGGAAAAGTTGGCATCACAATGTAGAAGCACTGACTGGAGAGGAGGTAGCCTAAAGGCAGGCAGGAATGGCTACCAGGGCCGGCTCCAGACCCCAGCGCGCCAAGGGCGGCAGGCGGCTCTGGTGGACCTCCCGCAGGCATGTCTGTGGGAGGCTCACCGGAGCCGCGGGACCAGCTGACCCTCCGCAGGCATGTCTGCGGGAGGTCCACCGGAGCCGCGGGATCTGCGACCGCCAGAGCGCCCCCTGCGGCGTGCCGCCGTGCTTGGGGCACCCCAAATCCTAGAGCCGCCCCTGATGGCTACTACTGCTGCTTTCCCCACAGGCAAGTAGGGAATCTGGCTATGGACTGTAAACAAAGGAAGGAATGTGTGCTTGCCTTAATTTGCATTTAAACAGTAAACAGAGTCAAACTGGAAAGGGAAACAAAGGAAATTCAAACAGGTGAAAAAGCAGCAGGGAATATCCTTTGACATAGAGTCTTTGACTCCTGGGTCTCAGCTGAAAATGGTGTTCAAGAGGCGGGACTGAAACTATAAAAAGGAGGAACAAACACTCTCCCTGCTCATCACATTCTCTGCACTAGAAGAGACAAAGGAAGCAACCATTGGACTCTGGAGGAGGGGTCCTGACCTCCACTCACCTGAGATGTGAGCAGGTCTGCCCAGAGGATTCAGGGGGCCTGGGGCAAAGCAATTTTGGGGAGCCCCCTTCCATAAAAAAAGTTGCAATACTATAGAATACTATATTCTTGTGGGGGCCACTGTGGGACTCAGGGCCTGGAGCAAATAGCCCCACTTCCCTCACCCCTCCGGGTGGCCCTGGATATGAGAAATCCTTATTAAAACTCCTTCTCCCCCTTAGTGGGGGAGGACTTGAACTGGGTATCTCCTTCATCCCTTTGAGTACCCTAAGCACTGGGCTGAAAGATACAAGGGAAGCCAGGCCCCTCCCTGGGCTCCTTGCAAACATGGCATAGGTGCCTAACACCAAAGAGGGTTTCTAGCTAAGGATGAGTAGCAGGGGTGGGCACCTCCCTGCAACCTGGACTTAGGTGCCTGTTTCTGTGAGAAGGGTGAGGCTTACCCAGATCTTTCCTCAGCATCTCCCATGAGCTAGCTTAGGCAGTTCCCTGCCTAGGGTGCTGGCTTTTGTGAGTCCCATTCTAAGGTGCCCATCTCTCCCCATACTTTGAATAAGAACCTAGGCACCTCTCTCAGACTTTGGGAATTGCAATGGTTTTCTGGGCGCCAAAGAGTTAGGTACTGTGACACTGAGCCATACCTAATGCCTTTTGTGCATCCAGGCCCTAGAGAATCTAGTGTTCAGGAGCATCATGCCCTGTCTTCTAGTCACAAGATGTGACCTGACAGGTCTTTATCTCTAGTTTCTCTGGTTCATTGATGTTCCTGAAGTTCCTAGATTCAATTTGGCATCTGTTACACATTTCAGAACCAGACTGCTAGGCTTGTCCATTATAAGTAGTTAGCAGCAGTAGTACTTCGATGCTGATAATAGTTTATTTTTACAAGTTACTTTTTAAGACTCTTTCCAATTATAGTGTCTTGATTTTCATAACTGAAGCCCAGAGAGAAAAGAAACAGGAAGTTCTCAGTTAGTGTCTAATGAAATGCTCATTGGAACCCCATTTTGAGAAGTCTGAAAAACAAAAAATAATGTACAAGGATATGTTATCACATACTGATAGAGCCAATTTCCGTTTGGTGATGTCGCTGTACCTTAGTTTGACAGCTGCTTTCTCACAGATCCAGAAGTGCTCCTCTGTGCTGTAGTCGTTATTAATTTTCTCTCCATATAGGTAGCCACAATTATAGGATGGATACAAGTAAATCCTAGAAAATAAAGCATCATTTATTTTATTATGTCTTGAGATGGGCACTCTGTGCATGTATTTGGGGTGCTGTGTATTCACCAGTTTCCATGAGGTAAGTAATCTGCACCTGCCCTACAACTGGTTTAGATTGCTTTCCCCTCCAAGTCAGCTGAGCTGTACCAGGAATGTATAGAGGAGCCAGGCCCAGCTTGCCACTGCTTCTTGTCCACTCCCTCCTCACCCACGCAGAACAGGAATTAGCAGGACAGGCTGCAATTTGGTCCTAAATATTTAAAACTCACCAATTTTCTTTCACTGGTGAAAGAGCTGAGCCATCCTCCCAATACCAGCTGTTATTACTGGATTTATGTAAACCAATCCAGTAATATTGTGTTTTGTCTCTTGCAGGTACATGGTTCTGTGAGGAAATCACAACATTATTTCCAAAAAGAACTCAAGTTTTTTATCTTTCATAATTTGTGCCTGTTAAAAAATAACTAATGTGAATCAGTGACAGGAGAAATTCTGGCCAGTGGCATAGCATCCACCCTTCCTGATCTGCATTACAGGACTGTTCAAGTGTCTCAGACCAATGAACTGTTGCAGGACAGATGTAAGAATCACCTATCTAGCACCAGGGAAAGGTATTTAGGTGTCTAAAGATGCAGATAAGCACCCAGTAGGTTTTTAAAGTTCCTAGCTCCCACTAAAATCAATGGCAGTTAGGTGTCTAGGTACTTTTAAAATCCATCTAGGTGTCTCTCTGAACCTTCAGGCATCTAACTAAAGGCAGGTCTACACTAAGGGTGAGGGTCGAACTAGGGTACGCAAGTTCAGCTACGTGAATAGCGTAGCTGAACTCGAAGTACCCTAGTTCGAACTACTTACCCGTCCAGACGCCACGGGATCGAAGTCCGCGGCTCCAAGGTCGACTCCACCACCACCGTTTGCAGTGGTGGAGTTCCGGAGTCGATCGGAGCACGCGGGGAGTTCGAATTATCGCGTCTAGATTAGACGCGATAGTTCAAACTCCGAGAAGTCAAACTCACCGCGTCGACCCACGCAGTAAGTGTAGACATACCCTAAGTGAAAGTAGATAGGCAAAGATATTTGAATGTAGAGCTTTACTATCCCATTAGGCCTTTACACTGATTTCAAAATATGATTTGATTGGGCCAGATGAGATGTCTGTCTATCTCCATGACTGCATCCTGAGCAATTCCTGAGAGATGCTTCAAATGTTCATGCTGTTTCCTTTCTTCATATGCACTTTCCATCCCAGTCTTATTCTCTGTTCTTCCTTATGTCTCCTGAAGAGCCTGGTTTAGCCAACCAGGACATTTTGCTCCCTGAAAAATGATGACCCAGTCAGATATTTCTCTGAGCCAGGGAATTGCAGCTGAGGTCCAAGACTGTCTAGCAGGGTAATGGGCCATAGCGGTGCCAGTGATCTTCCAATACCTAACCAGTGAAGCAGAGACAGAAGCTCTCTCCCCTATCTTTTCCTACTCTTTTCTCTTTCCCCCTTAGTGTGTGTGTCTTGTTTTCTTTTCCGTTAGAAAGTCTCTGTGCAAGTAGAGAGAGAGGGAATAAGGGACTTTTTGTATAATGAAGATGTACTTGGTGGTTGTGTATGCATTTAATAGATGTTGAAAAGTCATTTTCTGTGTAATGTTGTACAAAGAAGGAAAGTGAGATCTTGGTAACAAAACAAATTACAGTTAATGTGGAGTCAGAAGAAAAGTAACAAAATTGGTAACTTACCCTTTTTAGCAACCCAACCTTATCCAGTCCTCACAACATATGCCTTGCAATAGGAGATAAGGGTCTGGTTCCCTATTTTCCTGCACCTTGTGTTGTTATTTACACCAGGGTAAAGTGGGTGTAACACCTACCAGATCAGAATGCTGGCATTTGATGGCCATTTTATCCCAGTGTAAATGAAGGCACAAATTTCAGAACCATGGTGAATCCAGCTCTATGGAAGTGTGAAAATCCTTCCCTTGAATCCTGCTAGCACCCAGAAGGGCAGGAAAAATGTTATCCCCATAGCACTGATCGACCCTGCTCCTTTAAGCACCCAGAAGGTGGTACCCCCTGGTGGAAAACCCATTGTTCATAACCACAGCAGGATCTGAGAGATGTATGTCTATTCTTTGCTTCTGGCAGTTCATCTGTTAGTCACTGGATAAATAACCATTAGAACTTACTGCCAGAAGCAAAGAATAGGCACTCTGGGGATAATGAGGCAATGGACCCATAGTAATCAACATGTAATTAATCTTTTAGGGGCTTCTGAAAAATTACATAGAGATAAAATAAAACAGGCTGGGATAGGGACCATACCAGCTTATCCCTGTCTTTTAGTACAAGAAGGGTGGAATTCTGTAAGGAACAGAATTTCTGGCTCTCTACCCATGACTTCTTCTGCACTGAAATGTAGAAACAGGTGTCGCCTCTCATCCATTGCCAGTTTGCAGGGCAGAGTGTACAACTGGGTCCTACAAAAGAAAGAAATTATCTCTATTTTCATCTTAAGCATTTCAGCAGAAAAGACAGGATCTGAAGCCATGGGTTTGAGTGGGCATAGATGTTGCAGAGTTGTAATGGATGTGACACTAATTGTCTGTGGGCCAAACTGGAGACTCTCACCAGCTTGTGTGAAATGAGCTGCCAAGTCTCAATTCTATTAATGTATGTCATGATCTCCATTGAGAAGTGGTGGATTTTTCATTGCTGAGAAATTAAAAACCCTGCAGTAAGAGCGTTATTATCAGGAGTCACCAACACATCTGCTACACATAGTCTTACAGGTTATTTTCCTCAGCATATGAGCAGGGTACAGTCTGAAGGAATACTACACAGTTGGGATTTTGAGGGAGGTTCTTTCTGACAGCTGTTACAAGCAGCCAGAGAGTTTGCTCTTTTTCTTAATCTCTGAAATTAAAGTCCATTCTTGGGGCAGGGCTACCTCCTGGGAACCAGTGATTAATGTGTGGGCTCAGATTCCTGAAAGCATGGATTGCCTGCATGCTGTTGTGACCACCTCTGCTCTGGGCCGTATATAGTGTGAACCAAGCAATTGCACTAAGGAAATATGCAGACTCTTGGTCATTGATTTCTCATCCAATGGGAAACTGACCGACCAGGCCCTGAAATCTGCTTTCAGTCAGCAACAATATATTTTAGTGAACAATCCTGCAATAAGCAACAATGAGTCCTGTGGCACCTTAAAGACTAACAGATGTTTTGGAGCATAAGCTTTTGTGGGTGAATACCCACTTCGTCAGACACATGACCTGCAATGGCTACAGAATGGGGATTGACAAGGTTATGAACTGCCAGGAACAAGCCTGTTCACATCTCAATAGATAAAATCACTATTGGTCCGAGTGTCCTTTATGTAAGACCCCTTTTACCCCTATGGAAGTGTAATGGGCCTTAAAGAGAGTGTAAATGGCTGCCCTAGCAGTGTAAAGAGAATCCCATCCTATGCTATCAGTTAAGGATGATCACTACATAACATATCTAAAGCAAAACTGCAAAAGCAAGGAAATGAAGTCAGAGCACCTAACAGTGAATACCCTCTACTCCTCAACCGAGAGAGTCACCTCACCAGGAGAGCAACCACTTTACAATACAGACACCACACTGCAATCTTTACACTGCCCCAGGAGGGATCCCAGCCTTCCATAATCCCCTTTCCAAACTCTCTACCTCTACAAACAGATCTGCCTTTCCCCAAGCACATTCCCAGCTATTCCTTCTGCATAATTCTGGAAAACTACACTTACTCCTGTTTCATGAACAAGCAGTTTCACAAAAATTCTTCTTATGAAAGTAGCCTCTCCTTTGTCAAACATCTTTCTCCTACAAATGATGCTGGACTAGAAAAACCCATTCCTGCCCACATGTGTTAGAGCCCCGTTTCAGAGAGGTGGCACATTACTAGGGGCATGTGAAAGTGGGACAACTATACTGCTCTCCTAACATGATCAAAAGCAGTCCTGGTGAAAATGGAACTCAGTTGTCCTTTTCAAAGCCAAAGCATTTCCATGCTTTCCACTGGAGAACTATTGTGCTTAAGGATCTATTTATAACATTTTCAGTCCTTCTTCCCATGTGGAAGCTGCGGTTGCTGAGTTGTGTGAGATTACAGTTCTGAAAGTTATCAATTTGAGTCTCATGCACCCTCCATTGGAACACTACCTCCAGTGTGGTCAGACACGGTGCAGGCTACATCACTCCCTTGTGTACTGCTGGCATGAAAGCTGATGTCCCTTCAGCATGTTGGCCCAATGAGCCCTTGGCTTTGGCTTCCCATATCTTAGACTACTAACCTCCATTGGGCAATAGAGCCAATATCTGAAGTTCATAAATAGGACATTTACCCCACTTCTCCAGGGTTCTAGGCACCACAATCTGATCTTTTCACCCCTGCTTATTTTTTTACTGGCTTGAAACCAAACTCCCCAGTTCCACCCTGGAGGTTCCATAGTGAATTCACTATAGGAGCAATCAATATTGCTCCTTAATTGATTAAAGAGGGCACCACTGAAAAGAGCTAAGTAAATAATTGTGTGTGGGGGGGCCTTGCTCAGCATCTGAAGCAAAAAAAAAAAGTCTACAAAA